>NC_062548.1:2057279-2357279 GCF_016906955.1 Phacochoerus africanus
CACCCAACACCACCTGGCTCCCAGTCCAATGAACCCGGGCCCCTCCCCACCTTTGCCCACCTGGGGCCAGTCCAGCTCGGCAACTGACATTCAAGAGCTTCAGAAGTCCGCTTTGGGAATAAACTGTTGGCTAAAGCTGCTCGGCTCCAGAGCCTGAGGGTGAGCCCCCAAAGAGTCCCCAAGCAGCAGATGTGTCCAAGGCGCGCCTTTTTCTTGGCGCATGAAAACAGAGAGACAGGGGTCTCCTACAGCCACAAAAGCCCAACCCCCGCGGCAGGATCGGGGCAAGTTTGCAGCGATGACAAAGGGGCCCTGACGGGGTGCACTGGCTCCCCGGAGAGCGCCTGCCCGCCGGGTGCCCAGGGCCTGGGCCGGCTCCCGGTGTTCCTCCGGGCCCGAGGGCAGGCCCCGGGGCCGCACACCTGGCCGGAGCGCCGGCGCCCTCTATGCGGCTGAACTTTCTATGACACACACAGCATTTTCCTTAAATGCGAAAACAATCCCTGGGCGAGCGAGCAGCCCTCGGCCGCCGCCGAGGGAGAAAGTGGTGATTGGAAGAGAAACTCCTGACTCATCCGCCTGGGCTTTTATGGCCCGGGATTGGATTCTGACCTTTCGGTGCGCTCCTGCGCGGCGCCCCGGCCCGGCCCGAACGCAGGAGGCGGTGCGGGGCGCACACACCGCCCGCCCGCCCGCGCCCTCCCCGCGCGCCGAGGGAAGGGGCGCGATTTACCTACGGAGTCTATCTCCAGGAGTCGCTGGAGGTCCCGGATGCTGTGGATCTGACTGTGCGCCAGCCTCTCAATTACCTCGCGGGGGATCTCGGCTTCCTGCAAGCAGAGCCACACGGTCAGCGCCCGCGGCCCCAGCCTCGCCGGCTCGCGCCCCCGGCCGCCCAGAACGCCCGGTCCCAGGCCCGAGGTAGCCCCGCCCCAGCCCGTGCGTGCACCTCGCAGGCAGGCCGCCGGACCCCAGCCGGAGCTCTGGAGCCTGAGGCCGAGGGTGGGGCTGGACGAGACCCCAAATTCTCCGTTCCCATCCATGTCTGCCCTCTGCAACAAGAAAGCTCTCCCCATTCTTAAATTTTCCAAAGGGAAGAAAAAAAAAAAAAAAACCCACGCGGGCCCCTCCGCCCAGGGGTGTCAGTTACAGGAGGTCTGGGGGCAGCGAGGGGCCCGAGAGTTTCAGATCCAATGGTGAAATCAACATCTAGGAAGATCAAGTTGAAATGCGTCACGGATCGGCGACGAAAGTCACGGCAGCCCTAACACTTTAATCTAGCCTGGGGCTTAAATTTCACACCCGGAATCTCGGGCCGAACCCGCGGGGGAGAGGGTCTCTCCGTCTGCAAGGCGCGCGCAAACACACTCACACACTCGCCCCACCCCGGGCTACGGCCCAGCCCCGGCCCTAGCGCCGACTAAGACGCCCCAAATCCAACCGCCGCTGGGAGGGGCTGCCAGGGAACGTGAGGCTTAAATCCCCACCTCTGGCAGCTCCCGGTGCCTGCCCAGACCACCCCAACACAGCTGGGCTTCCTCCCTGCTCCTTGCAGATTTTTAAAGGGAGTCGGGGGTCGCTGGGGGGTCTCGAGCACTAAGTTCCCACGTCGAGGGTGTAGAAAGTCATTGATCACGGTGGAGCTCCCGGGGATCGGAATTTGAGACTGGGGGGTGGTGGGGGTGGGGACGCGGTTGGTGGGAGGGCGCGGGCGCCTGGCCCGGCCCCGGCTCGCCTCGCTCAGCCACCTGTAAGCAGGCCCCGGGCGGGCGGGACTGCGCTGGCCCAGCCGCCCCTGCGGGCGTGGGGACCGAGAACCGGGGTCTGCGGCTCCGCGCTGCCCACCCTGCCTGCCGGGGGCTCCCGCCGCAGCTGCCCCTACCTGTTTGTCAGCCGCTCTTCTCCCTTCCCCAGTTCTGCTGGCTCTCACACACACACACACACACACACACACCCCCTTCCGCGCTCCCCGCACCCCGATGCTGCATTGTCCGCCGCGCCCCGGGTTTCCCTCCGCGGAGAGGAGCCCGCGCCCCCCGAAGTTTCTCCCCACTCGTCCACCACGCCGCCACTCCGTCCCTCCACGGCAGAGCGACGCAACGCGCTGGAAACTCACCAGACATACTTAGGCATGGCAGAAAATAGAACCCAGTTGAGAAAATTAAAAAATCGACCACCCTAGCAGCAATCAAAATGCGCTCTGCAGAGCCCCAGAGCCTGGGGTGCCTCGGCCCGCAGGCGGCCGCAGGGGGCGTGCGCAGGGGGAGCCGGAGAGAGGACGGGGCGCGGGGGTGGCACCCACCTCGGCCAGGGCATTGGCGAGGTATCCACAGCCGAGGAGCAGCAGACAAGCCCAGGTCCTCATCGCGTCCCGAGGCGCTGGCGGCTCGGCGGGGAGTCGAGGCCGCGGGGCGGGCGCTCCAGCCGGGCTCCTGTGGCGGCGAAATTCAGTACCATCCCTCAGGGAGCGCGGCCCGGAGGAGGGTGGCGCGGAGAGCAGGGAGCCAACGAGCGCGCCCGGCGCGAGCAGCGAGTGCGGAGAGGCAGGCAGCGCCAGCGAGGAGGAGGAGGAGGAGGAGCAGGGAGTGCGCGCTTGCCGCGCCCGCCGCGCCGGGAGCCTCCTGGGCTGCCGGGTAGGGGGTGGGGACGGAAGGGGCGGAGGGCGGGGGTTGGGCCTCTTCCTTGGTGCGTTCCCGGTGCTGGCCGCCGCCGCGCTCGCTCCCCGGCGCTGGCTCTAGGAGCGACCAGGCCGGTAATTCTGCATATTTGCGGGCATCAGCCCCGAAAGGGACCCCGGAGCCAGGCTGGAGCTGCTGCCGCTGCACCACCCATCACCTGTCTGGACGCCCGGCCAGGCCCGGAGCGGGCTCGCGCTCTCCCTGCGGGCTGCGGGCGGCCCTGCGCGCCCACCGCCGGCCCCGCGCTCGCCTCCGGCCTCCTCCCGCCGCCGCCGCCGCCCGACCGGGCACGGCGCGGCCCAGCACGGCGCGGCCCGGCGGCCTGCGTGCGCCCCTCCGCGGCGCGCCCTCGGCTCCGGCGCCGCGCTCCGCCCTCCGCCGGCCCGAGCCGGGCAGCGCCCGCGGCCGCGCCGCCTGGCAGCCGCCGCCGGCCCGGGGCCTTGCCGCGCGGGCCTGAGGGCGGCCGCAGGGCCGGGCCGGCGCCGCCGCTGCTGGCAGGAGAGGAAGAGGAGGAAGGAGGCGCGGGCAGGCCCGGCTTGCCGGAGTTGTACGGGCTCCGCAGGGCGCGCGTGTGGAGCCGGCCGGCGGCGGGGAGGGGGTTATAGCGCCGCCGCCGCCGTGCCCCTCCCCCGCCCCCTCCCCCTCGCCTCCCCCGTATTCCGGGCCCCGGACCCGCACCTCGGAAGCGCGCGGGGGCCGCACGGGCCGGGCAGGGCCCGGCCGCCGCCGCCGCCGCCGCCGCAGTGAGCACACACACGCGCTCACGCAGGCAGTAAAATCCATCAAGGCCCCGCGCCCCGCTCCGAGCACAGCCGCGGGGGCTTCGCTCGCCGGCCGGGATTGCCCGCGCGCCCCTCCCTCGAGCTTGCCCACCCTCCAGTGCCAGCTGCAGTCCTGCAGCACCGGACGGGGAGGGGAGGAGGCCGCCGCAGAAGCGCCGCCGTCGCCGGCTCGCCTCTCTCGGGCCCCAGCGGCGGCAGAGGGCAGCGCCCAGAGCTGCTACGCCAAAAAGGGCAAAAGCGAGCCGGCCCCCGCCCCCCGCCCTGGCGCTCCGGCCTCTCTCCACGGTTCGGATCCTGGGCCCCTGCCTCCCCCTCTCCATAAAAGGAGGGGGAGGGAATCTTTGGTGAGAGGTGGGGCGGGTTTAGCCGCGCGTCTGGGGCACTCACCTGGCGGCTGCCACGCGCCCCCGCCCAGAATCCGATGCCTGGGGCATCTGAATGGGGAACCTCCACCCACATTCCGAGATGGGAGCGCGCCCGGGTCGGAGCAGGGGGCTGCAGCGGGCCTCGTCCCCACCCTGGGACCCCAAGTCCCCACTCCCTCGTGCAAGGCCGGGCCGCGGCCTGAGCCGGGAACCCGAGGGGAGGAAGGGAAGGAAGAGAAAAGAGCCGCTCGTGAGGAACCCCGGAGTCTGAGCCTCCGCGCCAGGATCCGCTGGGCGCACAGAGCGCCACCTCCGGCCGCGGCGCCGCACAGAGCGCGATGCGGGGGCGCGATGCGCGGGAGGCCGAAGCCTGAACAGGGCTGGACGGCTCCCCCGCCACCATAAGGGCGGTGCGCCGGGCTGTGGATTCCGCCTGTCTAGGCCAGGTGGGATCGCACCCGGGCGGCGGCCTCTCGAGGGGGCGGACGAGCCCCAGTACCAGGGCTAGACGGGTGATGGGCTATGCGATCCCGAAGCTAGAGGGCGAGACCCTTTGGAGGCGAGGAGACTTCCGAATGAGTGGGTGGGCGGCCGAAAAAGAAGCCCCTCCCGCCCTGGCCCTCCACCCCCTGCCCCGATCCTGCAGATTAGGCCCTGCCCGCCGAGGCCGCCCTCCCGCCGAAGGCAGTAAAGACGCAACCCTGCGGGCGGTCTTTCATCCTGGTTTGGCGGGCACCGGCTTTTCAAAGGCTGAGTCCGGTGGGCGCTTGGGGTGGGGGGGGGGCGCTAGCCTGCCCCTAAATACGTAGGGGGAAGGGCGAGCCTTTCCACATGCCTCCACACCTGCAGACCCCCCCCAAACTCACCTGCCTCCCCACTGTAGCCCCACCTGCGACCCCTCTCTCTCAAACGCGCTCTCGGGGAGGCTGGATCAGGGAGGACCCAGGCACACCTGGGGAACACTTGGAAACGTCTAAAAGCACGTGAGGGACAGTGGTCGTCCATCCAGGTGGACCTTACAGACCCCTGGATGGTTTCTGCAAGGGCACTGCCAGGACTCAGACTGGACCCCCAGCGGAGCCCTCTGTGGCTTAGCTCAGAGGCTTGAGCCTCAGATTCCTTTCGGGCAGAGGGGATGCGGGGACATTGCTTTGGGGTTAAAGGACTCGCTTTGACAGCGGGTGTGGGAATGAGGGAGGAAAGGTCACCTTTATTGCAGGGTGGGGGCGGGGCCTTCCCTCCTCTCTGTAGAGGCTCGCTGAGTCCTGGGGGGCTGCCACCCAGAGCAAACCTTCCTGAGTGATTCCCTCTGGGTCTCTTCTCCGCCTGGCACTTCAAGGGCTCCCAGTTCAAGTGCGGGGCGGAGGGAATGATCTGGGGACGGGGAAGGGGGGGCGCCTGCTGCGGGAACTCGGGCCGAAGCTTGGCGGGGAGCCGGGCAGCTTGGGTGCATCCTCGGTCCAGGGCTGAGATCTGTGGGGGGCGGCGCAGGCATCCCTCTAATCGCTGGCCGCTATTAAAAATAAAACCGCGGCGCGTCGTCGTCATAGCGACCACGGCAACAAGGCAGCGCGAGGGTGGCACAAACTTGTACAGCCGCCTTTGGGGAAGACTGGGGCGCTCGCATATCAAGGCTCTCCCTGAGGGTGCACAGGGACCTCCCCCCACCCCGACCCAGCCCGCCCCACCCTCCTGGTCCTCGGAAGAAACTGGCAGAAGCAGATCCCTAGAGGCTGTTTCAGAGACCTTGGACCGACTTGAACGAGAAGGCACCAACTTGGATGAGAACCCACGACCGCGGACTCGCTACAGAGCCCCGGTCCCTCTCGCCAAACCTCCTCCCCCTTTCAGACCCCAGCGTCCTCATCTCTGGAGAGGGGGCTAACGGAGGAGGCGGTTTGGGATGCTCCGCGGGAGAGGGGACCCTACATCCGTCTGGAGGCCAGGCGCACGGCGGCTCCAGCACCCGCCCAGCCTTCCTGTCGGCGATTCTTGCCGCTCAGGCGTGGTCACATGCTTCTTTGTGCCCAGGAATCGAGTTTCACTTCCAGCCGCTATTAGGCGGTTCACACGGTTCACTGCAAACATTTGATAAAGAGGCTAAATATACATCGCAGTCGGAGGAGGCGTGGGCGGCCGTGCCGAGCGCGTGGGCGCGGCGCTCCAGGCTCCGCTGGGCATCCCCGCCCAGGCCCGGAGGCCAGCTCAGACCCCTAATAAATCCCCCCCCACCCCGCCCCTCGCGCCACCCCGCCTCCGACAATTCCGACCCCAGGCCGAGGAACCGCCTGCCCGGCCAGCCAGAGGGCCCCGGCGGAAGAAGGGGGCGCTTCAGGGAGCTCTGGGGTGGGGAGGTGAGGGCGCACCTGGCGGCCGGACTGTCCGGTCGCCCCCGGAGCCGGTGCTTCCGCTCGCGGGCTATCTCGGGCATCCCCGGCGCGCTCCGACGTGCCGGCAGGCCCATAATTACAGTGAGTCAGGTGCTCCAAATAGGTGGAGAGAGGGGGCCCGCCGCGCAGCTGCAGTGACTGTCTGGGCGTCTGCCCCCTCGCTGTTTCCCTCTGGGCACCACCCATGACCCCCACACCCAGGGAGGAGTGGGAGGGCCTTGGCCATTCCTCAGAGCCTTGTAGAGGGCTGGGGGTGGGGGGGTGCCTTTGTTAAGGACCCGTCACCCAGCCCAGCCATCTCACCCCCTTCCAGCTCTGCCCTGTGCAGTGGGACCCGGTGCCAGTTGGCGCTCCATTACTGCTGCTGTCATTTTTCTCGAGGTGGGAGTCATCACTAGCCTCTCCTGGGCACCTCGGTCTCTGAGGGAGCCCCAGGAGAGGAGCGCCATCCCACCTCCCATTTTACAGGTGCCAGGAGTTAAGCATTTGCCCACAGCCCCAGAGCACAGTCCCAGGCGGGCAGCTCCCTGGCCCTGGCTGTTCTGCCAGAGCTCAGAGGGGCCGGGGGGCAGGGGGCACTCAGGCCGCTCGTCCTGCGGTTCTCGGCCCCGTGGGAAGGATGCTGTGGCTGACAGTAAAGGCACCCAGACTGAAGCCATACCCACCTGATGCCCAGTCCCAAGGTGCTCTAGTTGCCCTCTGCCCCTTGGCCTTGGTGGGGCTGTTTGTCCCTAGACTTCCTCGATTCTCTCCTCTCATCTGGAAAATTGGGACCAATAGCCTTACTGGGAATGGCTGTCCCCCGGCGGCATTGAGCCAGAAAAACAGCAGGGTGCACACACCTGCGGGTACGTACCTGATGCCCCAGCGCAAGGGCACAGCTGCCCAGCTGCCTGCGCCTGGGTCTTGCAGATGGGGGCCAGTGGGCATCCCAACGCAGGCCTCTGCCCGGTGCCAGAGTGGATTTCAGAGCAATTTGTAGTGAAGAAACTCCACATTCTCTATCTCTGGGCAGGGAGTCCTTGGTTTAGGGCAGTTACTGCAGGAACAGCCTCAGCTGAGTGGGCACGGCTCCTGAAGATCAAATGTGCCCTGCAGGCATTCATTAAGTCGTGATCTCAGGCTGCCCCAGGCCCTGCTGGGGATCAGGCCTTTCCAGTCCAGGCTCCCCGGAAAGGGAGCTGCGCCCGCCAGCAGCCAGGGGGGCGTTCTCAGTGTGCTTTGAACTCCTTCTTAAGTATCTTAATTCTCTTTTTTAAATGCACAAACTGCAAGGATGTTTTAAATAAATGAGCCCACGACCATTCTGGGAGTGAAGAACTATATAGGGAGCACGTGGGCCTCAGAAACGGAGGCCCGACCTAGGCTGTCCAGTGCGGGGGCCGCCAGCCCCGAGAGGCCATTGCGCAGCCTACAGGGCTTGGTGTGGAAGGAGAGGGTGAACTTTCTCACTGGTAATTTTTATATTAATTACCTGTTGACATGATAACAATTGTTGGTGGTTTTTTATGTTTGTTTTTTTTTTTTGTCTTTTTTTTTTTTTTTTTTTTTTTTAGGGCTGCACCCACGGCATGTGGAGGTTCCTGGGCTAGGGGTCGAATCGGAGCTCTAGCCGCCAGCCTACACCACAGCCACACCAGATCCGAGCTGCATCTGCGACCTGCACCAGAGCTCACGGCAACGCAGGGTCATTCACCCACTGAGCGAGGCCAGGGGTCGAACCCGCAACCTCATGGTGGGGTTCGTTTCCTCTGCGCCCCGTCAGGATCTCCGAAATGATAACATTTTTGATACATTGAGTTCAATAAACTGTGTAACTACAATTAATGTCACTCGTTTATTTTTCCTTTGTTTAATGTGGCTACTCGAAATTTTAAATTCCGTATGTGGCTTAAATGACATTTCTACGGGACAAGGCTTGTGTTAACACCCAGAGTTGAGAACTACTTGGTAAAAAGAATCAGGTGCCTGAGAGCGGGGGGCGGGGGGTGGCTGTCTGGCCCTGAAAACCTTGGAGGCCCTGGGAACCAGCAGAACCCATGGTTAGCTCTCCCCAGCTCCTTGCCTCCTCTGCTGTGGGACCTTGAACTCGTCTTAAACATCCTGGAGCCTCAGCTTCCTCCTCTGGGAAATAGCTCGAACGACTGCGTAGGAAACATTCATTCATTCCTGAAACAAGTATTCATGTGTCAGGTGCTGGGCAAAGCACGGGGGTGCAGCGCTAAAACCTGCCCTCCTGGAGCCCCCCATCTCTCTGGAGGAAAACAAACAAGCACCAGCTAAGTGGGCACTCGTCCAGGCCAGGACCTGGGGTGGTCAGGAAGGCCTGTTTGAAAAGGAGCCGGTCGGAGGACAATCCGGATGGAGCATTCTAGGCAGCAGAGCACCAGCCCATAGAGGCGCTGGGGCAGGAACTGGTTCGGCTTATCAAGGAACCACAAAGGGGGTGGCAGGAGGGCACGCGCTGGGACAAGGGGGCCATGGGCAGGTCACACTGGCCTTAAGACGAAACAAGAAATGTGGATTTAACTCAGGGGGGTGGGCACTGGAGGGCTTTGGGCGGGTACACAGCATGTAGGGCCTCAACACACACTTTGATAACCACACAGCCTGCCGCCCACCAGGCCGAAGCATCGGCTCCTCCTTCCCCGCCCTGGCCTCCCAGGGTCTTCAGGACTCGTGGCCAAGTTCCTGATCTTGCATGCGAATTCCAAGGGCTCACATCTGGCGGGTCCCTTGGTTTGAGCCCAAAGCCAACCTACGTGCCTTTCCCCTGGGCTGCCTGCAAGACCCTGTCCCTCTGTCCCGACCGTGGGCAGAGTGCGAGGGGCCCACAGTCCCCCTCGGCCATCAGGTTGGACAGGACTCGCCCCCCCAGGCAAAGGTTGGAGCCTGGGACTCAGGGGGTTGGCCGGGGACACCCCCCGGCTGGTTTATCTCCCCCGCCCCCAGCAAGGTGGGCTCCCTGGATACCAGAAGCCTCCATGGTCAGGGAAGGCCAGCACCTCCCTGGAGCAGAAGCCGCCCGGACCGGAGCTGGTGGGGCTAGCACGGAGGGAATCACACTGGCCTGTCCCGATGGGACTGAGGGGTGAGCACGGAAACTTCCAGAATGAAGAGCAGGGGCGTGAAGGTTAAACGTCACAGCGCTGTGATAATCAGACAGCGTGGCTCTCGTGACAAACAGACCGGAACACACAGAGCCCAGGAAAGACTGTTCTGGAGGAAGAAACCGGAAAGTCATTAAGGGTCGTTTAGTAGATGCCGCTGGGACGGTTTAGAAAAACTGCTTGCTCAAATCCTCACGTGTCCTCAACGCGAAATACACTCCCATGCAGTGAGGAATTAAGTTGTTAAATGTTCCAGAACAAACTTGCCCACGTGGGTCTCAGCGAGAGGCACCCACCGCCCCCTGGAATGTTCTCTTCAAAACCACTGTCTTGTGGGTGGATGGGGCATCCAGGCAGAGAGACACCTGCTTCTGGCCCTTCAGAAGAGCTTCGCAGGTGTTCCCGTTGTGGCTCAGCGGAAACGAATCTGACCAGCATCCATGAGGATGCGGGTTCAATCCCTGGCCTCGCTCAGTGGGTTGAGGACCCAGCATTGCTGTGAGCTGTGGTGTAGGTTGACAGACACATGCTGGGATGTGGCGTGGCTGTGGCTGTGGCCGGCGACCCCTAGGCTGGGAACCTCCATATGCTGTGGGTGCAGCCCTAAAAAGACAAAAAAAAAAAAAAGAATAGCTTTGCACTGTGGAGAACTGGGGAGGGTGCCAGCACAGGGCCTGGTCCTGGATAGCCCGCAGGTCACCACTGGGGCCACGGGAGGAATGTTCCATGATTGTATCCAAGTAAAACCCCCGGGGTGTGGTGACAGTGCTACAGTGACGCCAGAGAGCTTCCTTGTCCTCGAGAGACCCCGTGGTACCGGGGCGGGGGCGGGGGGCTCAGGAGGTCCGAGGCTTGTTTCCACGTGGCTGGGGGTGGGGGGTGGAGGTGAGAGATGGTAGACACTCAGGTGATGGCAGGCAGGTGACAGACGCCAGACGCAGGGATGGAGCCGCACAGGTGCGGGGAGCGAGCAGGAGCTGAACTCAGGCCGAGGTACCCAGCCGCGCATTGTACATTCTTATGACTGCAGTAAGATTGAAAGCTCCCTAAAGGAAAGTTGGGAAAAAATGCCGATTCCTATTTTCCAGCTTTCCCGTGGTCGATCAGACGTCTAGAAGATGCAGAGCAAAGCCCATTAGCTGCGTTTCCCACTTTTAAGTTGGAAAGACTCAGAGGGGACAGTACAGAAATTGAATACAGGTAAAAAAGTTGAACCCTGAACAAAGGGACTCCTTCAGTTGGGTGTGAAACTGTGTTTCCCGGGTCTGTGTCCGTGTGTCTACACAGAGTGAGTGTTAGCCAAATCTTCAAAACACAATACCCATGAGGCCTTTGCTCATGTTCTCGCATCAGAAAAACCACACGAGGAGTTCCTGTTGTGGTGCAGTGGAAACAAATCCGACTAGGAACCATGAGGTTGCGGGTTTGAGCCCTGGCCTTGCTCCGTGGGTTAAGGATCTGGTGTTGCCATGAGCTGCAGTGCAGGTTGCAGACTCGGCTTGGATCTGGCATGGCTGTGGCTGTGGTGTAGGCCGGTGGCTACAGCTCCCATTAGACCTCCTAGCCTGGGAACCTCCACATGCTGCGGGTGCAGCCCTGAAAAGACAAAAAAACCAAAAAGCAAAGGAAAACCACACAAGACCCACGAAAGCCACACATGCGGGGACACAGGCACGGACGCACTTTACCGCCAGCCAGCCACACGGATGCAGAACCGGGTCTGCGTTTCCGTGGGGGGAGGACCCGCAGGGGCCGTGAGAGCGGCTGTCCCAGCGTCTGCCTGCGAGGACAGAGCCGGCAGCGACTTGGATCGGAAGCTGTGAAAGTGGCCGTGGCCCCTGACCCTGTCATCCCACATCTGGGCGCCTCGCCTAAGAAAACGACCCAGATACAGAACCGCCACCGACTGAGGGCATCAGGACAGCGCGACGCGAGAAGCTGGAAACAACCTAAAACCCCAGGTGTGGACAGATCGTGTTCTCCTAACTCTTCCTCCCGGCTGGAAACGGCGCCCTCCCTCTGGGGGTTGTGAGGACGGGTTCCTGCCATGTGCGTGCGTGTGTGCGTGTGCGTGTGTGTGTGCGGCGGTGATGTGTCCTGCGCTCCCGCCCCCGCTTCCTCCCGCGGGGTTCCTGGCGCCCTGATTTTCTAGGTGTTAGCAGAAACACGGTGGTGGGGAGGGCGCGTGTCTGGTAGCTTTTCCACCCAACACCCAGGCCTGTGATGAGCTAATATTCTTCGTCTAAGAAGCTCCATCACTTCTATTTGAAAGAGACACTTGGGCAGCAGAAGCTGTGGCTCTGGGCTTGGGGGTGGGCAGGTCCCTTCCCTCCCTGGGCCTTGAATTTCCTCTGAAATGACGCTGTTGCCAGGTGGCCCTCCTCCTCCAGGAAGCCCTCTCCTCGTCTCGGCTGGACCCGGCCTCTTCTGACCCCGCGACCCCGGGCAAACCACATCACAGCTCCAAGCCTCGGCTTCCCCGTCAGGGAAAGCCGGGAGGTCATGCTTCTGGTCCAGGGCTGCCGGGAAAGAAAATGCACAGCCATGTAAGTTCCCCCAGAGCTTCGCTGCCATGTTCCCGCCACCTGCGAGCCACTGCCCAGGCAGGGACAGGAGGCCTGGTGGGCTGGCCTCTGGGGGAGGGACCGGGCCGGTCTGGGCCGGGGGCACTGGGCGATTCCTCCTACAGGCAGGTGTCCTCGGGCTGGGGCAGCCAGGATCTACCCACCCCTGCCGTGGGGGGCCAAGTGACATCTGTGGCAGGGAGTTTCTTGCAAAGGAGACTTGCACATGCTGGCCTGGCCCAAGGAGGGGCCCACCTGAGGGGACGCAGCCGGGGACTGGGGGGGTGGGAGGGATGCATCTTCCCTGAGCCTAGGAGGCCAGGAGGAGAGGGGCCTGCAACGGTCTCCCATGGAGGCCGAGAGGTGGCAGGAGGAGCGGATGGAGAGGGAAGAGAAAGGCTGAAAGAAACTGAGAGATGGGGGAGGGGCGAAGGAGGGAGAGGGCCAAGTGGGGGGGGGGTCCCCTTCATCCCTCTTGGGGGCCTGCCAGGAGGACCCCTCCCGGTCCCTGTCATTTCTCCAAATGCGACAGTTTTCAGACAAGAAGAGAAGTCACCGCCCAGCCCTGCCTTCCAATTCTTTAGGTCAGAACTCTTGGCTGCTGTGACGAGAACTCAAAGTGGCCCAAGGAATCAGACGGTGACTGCTGGGCCAGGAGCGAGCAGCTTCAGGTGTGGCTGGTTCAAGAAGTTCAGACTCCCATCTTCCAAACCGGCCTCAGCCTTCATCTCCCACTTTCTCCTCAGTGGAAGTGGCAGCCAACAGCCGGCCCCTGACACCCTCGCAGCCCCAGGCTTCTAAGGGCTGCATCTCACTGGCCACCTGGGATGCTGGCCGTGGCAGAGGGTGGGGACACATGCTCCTGCTGGCCAGGCTGGATCCAGTGCCCAGGACTCCTTAGATTGTCCTCGGAAGAGGAAACGACCACGCCCCCTCCCTGCACCAGGCCTTCCTGAGAGGGGCTGTCCTGCCTGGGCTGGTGACCTCCGACCCCAGCCCCCTGAAGCACCCCAGGATGGGGCCCTGGAATTCACGGCTCACACCCTGGCTCTGAGTGGTCCCTGGGGACTCACGGCTGCCCTTGGGACCTGGCCTGTATCGGCTGGACGGGTCTTCAGCTGTAGCTGTTTTTCTCACCAGCAGAGAGCAAAGTCCATCAGAGAGTCTTAGCCTAGTTCTGCTGCGATCTGGGGGCGCCCCTGGGGTGTGGGGAAGGCGTGGCCTGTGGGCATCTCCACGCCCCCACCTGTGGGGCCTCAGCGGGCAGAAACATCACAGGCAGGACGGAACCCAGGCCCAAGGCCCGAGAGCCAGTCCTGGGCTTGAGGACAGCTCCACAGCTGCCGTCTGTGCAACCTTTGGCTAGTGGTCCCCCTCTCCGAGCCTCAGTGGCCTCACAGACGGAGGAGGTCAATACAGGCAGAAGTACCTGCCAACTGGAGTTAAGGTGATGCCTAAGAAGAGGTGGGCACAGACCTAGGGGTGCGGCCGAGGGCAGCAGGTGATCTGCTGCGGGTAGCGGGGAGGGCGGTTCACGGAGTGGCTTGCATACAGCAGGGGCTCAGTGAACAGCACGGAGCACCCACCCCAGAGCCCCGACGTTCTTGTGACAAGAGCCTGGGCAGGGCAGCTGCGGGCAGCATGGCCACTCCTGTTAGGCTAGGGGACAGAAGCAGCCCCTCAGGGTCCCTCTGCACCTGTGACCCAGACAGGAGCCCCTTCCCTTGTCCTCCCTGGAGGCCTGGCCTCCACCTCTGCTGGCAAGGCGCCTGGCTGTGGCAGGCAGGTGCCCTGAGGCGGTGTGGGGGGGGGGGCTTCCTACTCTCCTGAAGGCTCCCCCAGACACCCAGCTCCCATCCCCTGGCTGCCCAGCTTGGGGACGGAAGGCCAAGCCACCTGCAGAAGGCAGCCTTGTGGCCTGAGCCCCAGCTGATGGCCCGGAGGCCCACGGCCGGGGAGGAAGGAGCTAGGTCGCGGCGGGCACTACGTGTCCAGGGCTCATCAAGCTCCATACAGCAAAGCTGGGCCAGCATCCTGAGTGGCCTGAGGGCCAGCCAGAGAGAGTGGACACCCCAGCCAAGCCCTGTCCTGGGACCAGCGAGCATGCGGCCCCGAGTTTCCGGCCAGCCCAGGTCTGATGGGAAGAGAGGGAGGCCAGGCTCCCGGGGGCTCCTCTCAATCCAGGGGGCCAAGGATGAATCTAAGAAGCCTTCCAGGAGGAGGTGGCGTTTGCGCAGAGCCTTGAAGGATGGCAGCCAGTATCGGGGCTCCTCAGGCCTGGAATTCTCCTCCCGCCCGCCCAGCCCCACCCATCTTATCTCCCTCTCAGGGGAGCCAGATCCCAGGGACCTTCCAGCCCAGCCTGCTCCCCTCCAGCCTACCGCCCACTGCAGAGCTGTGTGTCACCCGTCTGGAATGCACTCTCCATTTCCCGGCCCCTCCCCCGCCTCCCCTGCTGCCCATGCCAACCCATCACCACCAGACCCACCACCTCCCGACCCAGCTGTGCCAGAGCAGCCACCTGGCCCCTGAGAACGGGTCTGGGAATCTGCAGGTGGGGGACCCCTCTCACCCAGGGAAGGGGTTTCCCTTAGAACCTCCCCCGGGCCTGACGCGGGAGGCCCCTCTGAGCCGGGGCCGGCACAGGGCCACCTGCTCGGGTCCGAGAGTGACGGGCTCAGGCTCAGCCTCGCAGGGTCCCCACCTCCCCTGCACCCCAAGTCCTTTCTCTTTCTGGGGTTCCAGCTTCAGGAAGCCATGGAATGAGGGCCTCCCTGGTGGCCTCCCGTGGTGGGGATCCGCTGGGGTGTCATTCTGTGCTTCCCCAAGTCCTTTCATCTGCTCCCCCGGGGCGGCCGCTCTGGCCTCCAGCTTGGGCCGCTTCTGCGGTCTCCCTCTTGGGCTGTGGCCCCAACAGGGGGCTGGACGGGGCGCAGCGCACAGGTGTTGAGAGCGGGACAGAGTCCAAACACGCCAGCCTTCACTCTGCGCAGCCCTGCCCGCCCGTTCCCCAGGCATCCCACCCCCCCCAACCCCACCACATCCCTCCCCGCTGCTCACAAAGTGGGTTCTGTGTTCTTGGCTCCAGGGAGCTGTTCCGGGGGCCGGAGCCCAGCCAGAGAATGTGGTGCCCATTGCATGGCTGGGGCCAGACGGGACCTGTGGCACTTTCCTCATGGGACTCTGGAAGTCACTGCCCTTGTGTGCTGCCTCGCTGGCCACCCAGGACAGGGTTCTGGAGGGCAGGCCCATCCATCCACTGGCTGCCGGGACCCCAGGCCCAGCAGCGAGGGTTGTGGGACTGCACTCAGGCCCCATCTGTATGTAGTGGGAGGGGCTGGGCACCCCCGTGAGCCCCACGCTCTGCCCGATTCTCAGCCTAAAGCAGAAACGGAGGAGCACAGCACCCCGGCTGTGCCGAGGGGCGTGCGGGGCGTGGAGGCCCAGACCAGGGCTGGCAGGCTGTGCCAGGCCTCCTAACACAGAGCCAGGCCGGCAGGGAGGAGGGCACCGGGGCCTGGGAAGTAGAGCCTGTCCCTGTGGCGCCACCCTGCCCCGCCTCCCTGTACCGTGGGCCCCTCATGGTGGCAAGAGGGCACCCAGGGAAGGGGACTGCTGGCTCTCCTGGGTGGGGCCAGCCCATAACGGGAGGGCTGATGACCAGGGGCGGCGAGGTGCAGGCAGGCCTGGATCCCAGCCCAGCTTCCCAGTGGAGACCGTGCCAGAGAGGCACAGGCTGGAGGAGAGAGAGAGGAGGCCGCCCCGCAGCCCGACTCGCAGCCCGACTCCCGCGGGCCTCACCTGGCCCAACAGACGACAGTCGGTCCCCAGCAAGTCAGGGCTCCCTGCAGGGGAGCTCCCAGGGCGCTCCCAGCCCTTCTCTGGGCTCCATGGTCCAGCAGGACTGCTGGGTGGGTTCAGGGCACGGGGCCTCGGTGCAGCCTGGGCACGCATCCCGTCCTCGACCCAGCCCAGTGCCCATGCAGGGACAGGTCCCCCGAGGGCAAAGACCCCTGTGGGTTGTCACTGAGCGCCAGTGCCAGTGGGACCAGAGCAGGGCGGTGGGGATGGGGACGGCCAGGGCACCCTCGGGCAGAGCCAGGGCCGGCGACCCCTCCCCCACCTGCCCAGGGGATGCTTCAGGCCCCAGGGGTTCAGAATGCTTCTTCCCGAGTTCGACCACCGGGGGTGGGAGACTGGAACCGAAGGTCCTGCCCAGGACGCCCTCAACACCCACAGGCGGGGGCACCCCATTCCTGAAGGTTCCTGGCCTCACACAGCTCCGTACGGGCCCCTCCCTCCCGGCCCTCCAGCCCGAAGCCTGGAGGGTGGAGCTGGGCCCTCCTGGACCATAACCCACCCCCTCCTGAGGCCCCAGTCCTGGCCTTGGTCCCCAGCCTCCCCTCTGCGTCTCTCAGCCACAGATCTCTCTGGGTGGGCCACCAAGGGCCAGGCCCGGGAAGGGCGGGGAGCGCGACAGAGGGTGTCCCAGCGGCCACCTGTGGGGAGCAGGGGGCACAGGCAGAGGGGAGGGGCAAGGACGCCCAGGTCTGGGGGTTGGAGCTCCAGGAGGGGGTGCTGTGAAACGGGTCTGCAGACTCCCTGGGGCCCCACCGGCCCCACCTCCACCCTGCCCCAGGCCACAGCCTCACGGCCCCAGAGCATCTCAAACCCAGGCTCCGGGGGCAGGGGCCCCAGGGGTCCACCCCCACCGGCCAGGGACCACGGAGCGTCCTGGCCGCCCTCGCCGCTCCAGACGCACTGCACAGGAGCGCTCCGGCGGGGACCCCACGGACCCTGGCTGACTTGGAGAGTTTACACTGGGGTTGTCTAAATTCGAGAAGTTTTCCTGTCACGGTTTATTTAGTCTACAGAAAGAACGAACCAGGAGTTCCCACGCACGCTGGGGGCTCGCCCTCCTGAAGCAAGTAAAACCTGCGGGGAGCGTGGTAGGAAACAACGATAATCCCACCAAAAGCTGAGTAACAACTTTTCTTCAGACTTGGGCAGCTTGCAAGCCTCGCGTGGGGGCCTCCAACCTGAGCTCTGCGCGCCCCGACCGCCCCGAACCCGCTGGGCCTCTGCCTCTGGCTCTCAGTCTCCCCGCCCGTCTCAGGCTCCCAGGGCTCCCGAATCAGCCGTTTAATTCATTCTGACCCTTGAGCAGATGCATGGGTGCCTGCGCCTCTGTTAATGTTAATCATACAGTCATTCAACAAATGCTTGAGCGCCTACTGCGTGCATGGGGCTGGGACACAGCAGGACAAGGACGTCCTGGAGGGGCTGGGCTGCCTCCACAGCGGGACCCTGAGCTACACGGGGCCTCCACCCCAAGGACGTCGAGACACAAGGCACAGCATCCTGAGCTCAGCAGACCTCTGACCAAAGCCTGTTTGGACCAAGATCTGGAAACTGGGAGGGAATGGAGATTTTAAAACAAGATTGCAAAGAACGCCCATTGGGGCTCAGCGGTAATGAACCCAACTAGTAGCCATGAGAACTCGGGTTGCATCCCTGACCCTGCTCAGTGGGTTAAGGGTCCGGTGTTGCCGTGAGCTGTGGTGTAGGTCACAGACACGGCTCGGATCCCACGTGGCTGTGGCTGTGGCTGTGGTGTAGGCCGGCAGCTGCAGTTCTGATTCCACCCTAAGCCTGGGAACCTCCCTGTGCTGTGGCTGCAGCCCTAAAAAAAAAAAAAGCAAAACAGGACTGGACACTCTTTGATGCTTCTCCCGTCAAGAGGCGAATGGGGGCTTCGTCCCCTCCCTGTGTCCAGGTGGGACAGTGGGGGTGACACTGCGTGACGTGGGACACCAGGCCCCAGGAGGTGGTGCCGGCTCATGCTCACCTGGAAGCCTTTCTCCTGGGGGCTCCAGGCCGAGTGGGGATCTGGCCCTGCCACGTCCAGGGCGAGGGAAGGGGGGGTGTCCAGCCGTGAGTCGCCCCCATGGTTCAAGCCCCCACGGCGGGGCCCTGGCACAGGGAGCTGCCAGCCTGGCCCAAGTGGCACCTGCAGAAGCCACCAGATTCCGGGGAACGTCACACAGCGTTTGCAAACTGGCCGAAGGCTCGCTGCACCTGTTCGCCATCTCCCCAAAATTGGGGGCCCCTCATTCTCAGAGCCTGGCCCCAGGGGCTGTTCCTCTGCATGAGCAGGAGAAAGGGGCAGAGGGCACGCGTCCCTGCTGGCAGGCCCGGGAGGGGGCACCGCCGTTGCCTTGTGGGGCAGGTGGCGGGGGAGGGGCAGGCCTGGCCACGCGGGCCTGATGGTCCCCGTCTGGGTAAAGCCTGGGGCCGCCTGGGTCTCGTCCTGAACGCGTGCGGCGTGGCCGGATTCCCCTGTGAGAGCAGCGCCCAGTCTGTGTGTGTTCGTTCCCTCAGCACCGGTTCCCTGCTCAGCGCCTTCCTCGCACCACCCGGCTCGCGCACGGCCAGCCCCAGGAAGCGGTTACTGCTCATCCCACTTTAGAGATGCGATGGTGGAGCCCAGGGACGTGAAGGAACTTGCCTGATGCCCCAGCGCTCCTAGGAAACAGGACCGGCCCACCTGAGGCTGACCCTGGTGCAGCCCAGCACCCCAGGTCAGGGATCGCCTGGCTCGTGGTCCAGCGTGTTCCCGTGGTACCCCAGCCTGTTCTCCAGCTGCCCAAGCAAAAGGATTGTTTGAGCGCTGAGGTTGGTGAGGGGTCTGGAGGGGAGGTCTCCAGTGAAATGCCGCAGGGCTCTGTCCTAGAGGCGGACCTGAAACCAAGCTAGAGCAGAGCCCCTGCTGGGAGCAGCAGAAGCAAACACAGCGGCGCCTACGTGGCTGCAGGAAAGTGCACGTGTGGACTTAAATATCCACTGCGCAACGTAGGATTTCTTTGTTAAGCAAGAGCCACTAATGGTTCCGGGAGCCTCGGGGGTCCCCAAGCCCGCCGTGGGGCTGGGGTGTCCGGGCCCAGGTGTACAGACTAAGGAGGCCTTCCTGCTCTTGCAGCCCCAGTTAGAACCAGAGCAGATGAGCCCTGGACGGGGGAGACGGCAGGGCCGGAGCAGAGATGAGTCAGCATCTTGGAGTTGGGTCCCGCCCCTGGAGGCCCGAGAGGTCAGTGGGTGGGTGGCATTGGGACAGGCTTCCTGGCAGGGCAAGGGCAGACCCCAGGGACCTATCCGGTCTGAGCCGCTGAGGCCTGCGGGACCCTCAGGTCTCCCGGCCGGACTGGCCGCACCAAGCCACCCTGTGAGGAGCCACCCCTCCCCCGGGTCCCACGCCAGCCGCCGGCCGGGCCAGGCGGAAGCGCTTGACCTCAAAGTGAGTCAACCCCCGCCTGGCTGATTCAGCCACCGAGCTGGGCGAGGTGAGGCTGGGCCTGGGCATTGAGGGCCCAGCTTGCCCAGCAGGCCTGCCAGGGCCGCTGGGGACCACAGGACCTCACTTCTCCACACTTTGGGGGCCACCGCCCCCTTCTTCAGACAGGAGCAGAGGCTCGGAGAGTGCACGTGCCCGAGGCCCGTGGAGGGCAGAGCTGGACCGGGAGCCCAGGACAGCCCCCAGCAAGAGGGCCCCACGGCCACCTGACGGCTTCTGTCCTTGGATGCTCCGGCCAGAGTTCCAGGTGCTGAGGGAGTCAGGAGCGTCAGGCACAGGGCGCAGTGACTCCGAGTGGATGCGTGAGCACTTGGACCGGCCTGCTGTCCAGGCTCGGGGGCCGCCCTGGGGCCGCCCCCACACAGAGGCAGCCCTCCCTCCCTCTGGACGCCCCCACCCCCGCCACTGTGCTCCCCGTTCCACCAGCCCCAGCCCTGCCTGAGCCCCACTTGAGCCCACCCAGCTCAGGGAGGGGCTTTTTCCACGTATAGCCTGGGGGGTGCTTTCCTGGGCTACTTTAGACAGGGATGGGTGAGGCCCAGAGATGCCGAGGGACTCGCCAAGGCCACACAGCAAATGGCAGAGCCCCACGTGCGGCCTGGGGCAGGGAAGGGTGGCCTGCTGACCCCTGGGTTTCCCCTCTGCTCCCGCCTGTCCTGTCCCAGGAACGCCCCCCGGTTAGGGAAGCTGCAGCTTCACCCCGCCGCTCACTCCCAAGGACCTTCTGTGGCCGAAAGCAGACTGACCCTGGCGCCCAGCTCTCTAGCCGCTCCTCTCCGCCCTTCTAGTGGAGCCCAGACCCCTTCCCAGGGTCTCGCGGGATCTGGCTCCCACTCCCCACATCCCACCCCACACCCCACCTTTCCTGCTTCCAGCCTCCCCTTCCTGCTCCCTAGACACCAGCTCCTCTTTCCTTCCCACATGGAGAGATCGGGGGACCCTGCACCCAGGCTCCTCCAGTGTGACCCCCCTGCAAAGACCTCAGCTGGACGGGACGCTGGTCCAGCGGAGATGCAGGGCGTGCCACGGGGCAAGACTGCCCCCCTCCCCCAAGCTGCTCTGTTCCTGCTGCTGGCCCTTCGAGGATGTCTCACGTGTGCTGTCACACGCGGGCAACCCCGTGGGGTTGGGGGTTGGCACTGAGGAGCATCCGTGCTGTGAGCCTCACACTCAGCGCCTCCCCCACAGAGGAGGTCTGGGTGTTTCCGGTTCCGTGGGTGAGGCCTCGCGACCTCGCCGTGCAGGGGTCCCCGGGAGCGGGGCTGCGTGGTTCTGGGGTGAGTGCCCGGGCTGCGCTGGCCGTCCTACGGCAGCTGCATGTCTGGCTTCCATTCTGGTTTTTTGACAGAAGGCACCGGTCACCAGAGCGGCTGCCCCAGCCTGCGTCCCCACCAGCCACGTGTGGGCGACCCCATTCCCCTGCCCCCCGGCCAGCACTGGGCGTTGTCACCACTGCTCACCTCAGCCCTTCTGACGGGTGTGGACCGCCTCCCGGGGCTTAATCTGCTTTTCCAGCGGCCAGTGAGCCAACGTCTTCCGTGTGTGTTTGCTGCCTGCCCTCCCCGCGAGCATCTCCCCAACCTCATGCGCTCACGGCTGGTCCTGCATCCTGGGGGAGCCCTTCGTGTGCGGGTGGGGGTGCAGGTTGACAAGACCTTCCTCGCAGGAGCCTTCAGGGGCAAACATTTCAGTTTTCAGGACTCCAGTTCGTCCAGTTTCTCTCATTGCTTGTGCTTTGGGCAGCGTGGTCTGGGAGCCGTTTTGAGTTCACTTTCACAGATGGTACGAGACTTTGATCAAAGTCTTTTTTTTTTTTTTGCCTGTGCAAGCCAGAGCCTGAATTTTCCCAAATGTCCCTCCTGCAACCCTTAACCACTTTTACTTATTCTTAAAATATGTGTCTGTGCCAACAGAGCGTCCAGCCCCCTGAGGTCCCGGGGCCCCAGGTGAGACGCACACCTGCCCTCTGGGGCTGTCTGTACCGGCCCCCACTGGTCACGTGCTGACCCCTCCCAGAAGCTGCCTCGGGATCAAATGGCTTGTCCATGTCGGGCCTCCCCTAGACCAGCCTAGAGCAGCCGGGCCCCGCGGAGGGAGGCCTGGGGTCAAGCACGCAGCTCGTCCGCATGGACCCCGTCCCCATGTCCCTTTCCGCACAGCGCCCCTGGCACCAGCCTGGGGGCCACGATGGGGCAGGAACAATCGGCCGGCTTGTAGTCTTAGGCGGACACAAGCACGCTTTCACGAGCCCACAAGACCGGGTCTGTGCCGCCTGGCGCCAGAGGGAGCAGGCCCAGCGCCCAGCTGGGGAAGGGGCAGCTCAGCCAGGGCCCCCCCCCCGCCAGCGCTCAGCAGGGCCGGAGCCCGCCCTCCCAGGAAGGGTGCCCGCCACACCCTGCCGCACCCGACCAGAAAGACCCTGCGCTTCGGGGGTGGAGGTCACAGCCGCACTCGAGGCGGACAGAGCTCGGGCCTGACCCCGGAGGGGCCTCCATGCGAGCGTCCTGCGGGTGCTGTAACAAAACGCCCCAAACCCGCGGCTCAGAACAGCTCCACATGTCCCTACCCTCCGGCCTGAAGCCCTCCTGCAGCCTGCCCCCCGCTGCCCGAGGCGCTCGGGGTCCCTCCCCCTCTTCCTCCGGAGGGGCCGCGTTCCCGGCCCCGTGGCCGGCCCTCCATCCTCAGCCCGGGGCTTGTGTTTTCCCTCCTTCTGGCCTTGGTTCCCCGTCCGCCGCTTACGGACCCTCATGAGGTCCTTGCTTCCCGGCCCAGGGAACAGGCAGCGTAGAACCGGGGACACAGAAAAGGGACTGTCGCTTGTTCTACTCCACTTTAGGAGTGGCCCCTGTAACCCCTAAAATCATGTATGTGTCTCACTTCAAATGCTTATATTTCTATCGGGCAGCGCTTTGCAGTGAGAGGATCCAGTTTGATGATTCCCATAGGTCTTTTTTTTTTTGTCTTTTTTTGCTATTTCTTTGGGCCGCTCCCGCGGCACATGGAGGTTCCCAGGCTAGGGGTCGAATCGGAGCTGTAGCCACCGGCCTACGCCAGAGCCACAGCAACAAGGGATCCGAGCCGCGTCTGCAACCTACACCACAGCTCACGGCAACGCCGGATCCTTAACCCACGGAGCAAGGGCAGGGACCGAACCCGCAACCTCATGGTTCCTAGTCGGATTCGTTAACCACTGCGCCACGACGGGAACTCCTCACATAGGTATTTTAAAAGAAATCTGAAGGAGGCATGTGTTGATCTCATGTCACAGACACCCGTGGCCTCCGCCCTGCCCAGCATTCTGGATGCGGGGCCTGAGCCCTCGGCCGGAGCCGGGGGTCTGTCTACAGGAGACACGTAGGGCAGCGGGACCCCAGAGCGGGCCAGACCGCCCAGCCCGGGGGTCCAGGAGGGCTTGCGGGAATGCGATGGAGCAGGACCCAGGCCCAGCTTGGTGTCCGGGCGTCTCTCCTCCACCCTGAAAGTGAGCGCAGGGCCTTACCTCGCTGGCTTTGGACAGGCAGGGCTCACAACAGCTCCCCAAACTGCAGCCCTCACCCCTACTCCCCGGACCACCCCTCACAGCCCACGAGACAAGTCCCAGGCAGGTGCACGCAAGGTGCACACCTGTCCTGGACCCAGGAGCTGCTGCCCAGCTCAAGAGCAGCAACTTGCTGCAGGTCGAGGCTCCTCCTCCGTGGGTCTTTATTCTGGAAGCCCCCTGGGCTTTTCTGGGGAGGCTGCTCCATCCAGCCATCAGGGAACAGGGTGGGGGGCTGTCCCTCTGCCCCAGGGGTCCCTCCCAGGTCCACAGCAAGGCTGACGTGCTTGGTTCTAGGTTGACGCCTGCATGCTCTTGGCCTAGAGGGCAGCCTTCCTGGGAGAGCCTGGCAGAGGCTCTGCCCAAAAGCTGAGGCTCTGCCCAAAAGCCTGCTCCGCAGGGTCTGGACACGAGGCCTGGCCACACGTGCCCCCCAGCATCACCCCCTCTCAAGTCACTGCTTAGAAACGCCACCTGACCCCGACCCCAGGCATCAGACCACGGTCACCTGGGGGGACGGGCTGTTTCCTTCCAAACATCTCTCAGTCCCACTGCCCCTCCCCCGAAGAGCAGCCAGCCCGGGCCCCTCGTGATGGCAACCGAGGGCTTAAAACCCAAGGGCCCCTCGACACTGACGGGTGAACGGATAAAGAGACGTGATCCGTCCCCACAACGGGATACGGTTCTGCCTTAAAAGCGAAGGGAGCCGTCACAGGCCACGCCTGGGTGAGCCTTGAAGACATGACGCCCAGAGAGGTGAGCGGACACAAAAGGCCACCCGTCCTCCAGGGCCGTGGCGCCGTCAGGGTCATGGAGGCAGAGAGTGGAGGGCGGGCGCCAGGGCTGCAGGAGGGGACGGGCGCGGGCATTTCCTGGGGACCAAGTCCGGTTTGGGAAGACGCAACGCTCTGGACATGACGGTGCTGACGGCGGTGCAAACACACGGTGCCTCACGCCCCGAACCAGATGCTGGAAGACCGTGAAGATGCTAAGTTTTACGTTAGGACTTTTTTTCTTTTCTTTTCTTTTCTTTTCGGGCCACATCCGCGGCACATGGAGGTTCCCAGGTTAGGGGTCCAATTGGAGCTGTAGCCGCCAGCCTCCGCCACAGCCACAGGAATGTGGGGTCCGAGCCGCGTCCGCGAGCTACACCACAGCTCACGGCCACGCCGGATCCTTAACCCACGGAGCAAGGCCAGGGATCGAACCTGCAACCTCATGGATACGAGTCAGATCGTTTCCGCTGAACCACGACGGGAGCTCCGTGTCACAGCTATTTTATCACAGGAAAAACAAGAGGAGGAAAACCTTCAACCAAAGATTTCAGATCAAAACCCAGAGTTGCCAGATGTACCTCAGTGCACATTTAATATCAGCTCATGCAGCGTTCAGAACATCGCGACACACAGGCGGGGTTTACACGACACAGAAACACCCACGGGCAGAGGCAGGGCTGGCTGGGGTCTCCGCACGCCGGCAACCCCTCCAGACGTGCTGGGGCGCGACAGGGTCTGCACTGCGGCCACCGGAAGTCCCAGGAGGCGCTGGCCCCAGGCCCGTCCAGCTCAGGCTGGAGGTCGACTGAAGGTCCTTTCAGGGGGGTCTCAAGTGCCTGGTGACTCGGGTGTGTGGGGCCAGGGCTGGGGGACGGACATTCTCCTCCATCAGGAGGGTGGCGACTCCGCCAACGGACTGCGCGTCCCAGGGCGAGACCCCTGCCTACGGGGACGACCCCCCCGGGAACCCTGCTTCGCACAACTTCGCCCTGATGACGTTTCAGAAAATCCCGCCGCTTCCTCCAGAGCTCTCTGCGGGGCGGAGGGCAGGCTATGGCCGGGGAGTCCCCGAAGCAGCGACAAGGACACTCAGGGCACCGCGGAAAGTCCCGGCCTCACACGTTGCTTCCTCCGCTTCCCGGGCGTCTCAGCCCCGCCGGGCGCCCCGAGGCCCTGCCCATCCGGCAAGCGGGTCAGAGCTCCCAGCTTTCCAGGAAAGTGAGGAGACGCCCACACCCCCCAAGCTCCGTGGGAACCTGCGGCCGCCCCCTCTCTGAGGCCGGGACCGGCGTAAGCCACCAAAGTGTCCCCAGCCCAGGCATCTTAGGAGGACCCTAGCTGGGGGCCGGGGAGGGGGGATTTGCGGGCGGGGCCCAGACCTCCTCTCTTCTCAGCCTTGGCTTCTCACCCCAAGTCCAAGGTGCCTGTGGGGGCCCCCGGACCTCGCTGCCCACATCCTGACCGCAGAGCAGGCGCCCAGGGAGAACCAGAGGGGGGGCGGGGGAGGGGGCGCCGCCCCCTCCCGGGGGGGGGGGCTTCGAGATGCAAGGCGACTCTTTTATTCCCCGCGTGAGTCCGGAGGGCGGGGGCCCGGCCCGCGCAGCGCAGGGGGCGTGGCCTCAGACCGCGAGGGAGATGAAGCTGTTGTATCGCTGGATGTTCCTCTTGAGGATCTCGGAGCAGGGGCCCAGCACGCGCTCGAAGCGGGGCCGGTCCAGCTTCACGCACTTGAGCGGCCCCCGCGCCACCACCGTGGCCGCCCGGGGCCGGTTCAGCAGCAGCGCGATCTCCCCTGGGGGTGAGAGACAGCGTCAGGGGCGGGGGGCTCGGGGGCAGAGCGCGCCCAGGACACGGAGCCACCCTGAGTACGGGCCGCACACGGGCGTGTCTCCTGAAGACCTGGGACGCAGCCTTAGGCTCACACGCAGCCGGCCCGCCCCGCCACGGCCTCCCCGCTCAGCCGGCGCCCAGGACGGGCAGCCAGGCCTCCCACGCCTGCTGCGGCCCCCTCCTCAGCCCTTCTGGGGCCCTGGGACACGGGCACCCCCAGGAGGGTGCGACCCCACCCACTCACCGAAGTAGTCGGACGGCCCGAGACGCCCCACCTCCACGTACTCCTCCTTGGGGGACCGGCGCTGGAGGACGGAGGCTGTGCCCTGCAGGTGCCAAGGGGACACGTGAGGGCGGCTGGCTGGAGTTGGGGGGCAAGGGCGGGAGTGCCCGAGGCCCCCCGTGAAGTCACTGGCTCCTTTCCACACGCGCCCCCAAATCTAAAGTGAATCCCCCATCTTCCTCTCGCTGACAGAAGGGCAAGGGGTCTGGGAGCCGTGGCCTCTCCCCAAGACCACCGTTCTCTGAGCCTGGCTTGAGCCCGGGGCGTGGCGCAGGCTGAGTCTGGAGATGCCTCCGAAGGCAGCGCCGCTCCCGGCTGACCTTGGCTTAAGCCTCAAGGACGGGAGGAGTGTGGTCTCGGGGTCACACACCCGCTAAGTGAGGCAGCTCCCCCGGCCCCCAGACAGGTGGCTGCAGATGCCGGGCTCCATGCTTAACACAGGCATGGGCAGGGCAGCTCGGCCGGGCACCGCGTTCCACGCCTCGGCCTCGGCCTCGGCCCCGGCAGTGGCGTTCCAGCAGCCGGGTCCGGAGCCCAGAGCCCCTCACCTGCCCCTCGGGGGAAGCGGAGGAGGGCGGGCTCCTCCCTCTATGCCTGAGGATTAGGAGCCGGGCCCCATAAGCAGCGCCAGTAAATGAATGCAGCCCCATAGCTCAGCCCCACACGGCCGGCAGGCCTCAGAGGCCCCGCACAAAGTTCCCGGGGCGCTGCCCCCCCCCCCGCATCCACAGGGCCCTTGGCCTCCAGCCGCTCAGGCATGTCCCCAGCCTGCACGCTGGCACCCAATGCCCATGGGAAGGCGGTTTGTTTCCAGGTGGGCTCGGCTCACCCCAGCTCACCCGGACCTGGCCTCAGAAACGCAGGCCCGGCCAGGCCCTGGTTAATGGGTAACCCCTCTGCCCGGTCTGCGAGGCGCGGGTCAGGAGATCCTGCCTCTGCCCGGTGTGCCTGGAATCTCCCGGTGCCCGTGGGCGGCCCCCACACCGGCCCCCACTCCAGCCACGGGGTGTTTATGAAGTCAGCTGACGGATGGAGCGGGGCTTGTCTCTACCCCACGTGGGCAGACGGGAAGCCCTCCCAACTTGGGCTGAGGAACAGGGCCCGCGGGACACACGGTCCCAAGCTGACCCCACACACAGGACGGAGTCTGCCCCCACCTCCCGCCCGCTGCCCCTCGGCCTGCCACCCCCCAGCCGTCCTCGCGGCCAGTCTACAGCCTGCTCAGACCAGTCCTGGCACAGACCCGACGCCGGCTGAGGGGACTCACCCGGCTGTGCACTGTGGGCTGGTCCCCTGAACATGAGCTGCTGCCGGAAGCCCAGGGACAAAGCCGGAGTGGAGGGCGGCCAGGTCTGGGGCTGACGGCACCGCGGGGACAGCAGTGCTTCTCCCGATACAACAGCACGTCACCCCACTTAGCGTTTGCTTTCGCGACTGTACTTACGCAACTTACAGGCCTTTCATTCCCAGTTTCGACAATTTTCCATTTGACAATTGGATCATTTTCCTCTTCAGGACTCTCAGGACGGAACGGAAGCTCCCTGGTTTACAGAATTACTCAGCAGACTCCAAGCTCAGCGCGTCCGAGGCGCTGCTTCAACCCCACATAACGGAAACCCGACGTGAGATGCCCAGACTGGTGTCCGCACTCTTCTCGCCCTTGCCTTCCACTCTGCTGGCCTCGGTCGAGTCCTCCTGACGGCACCATGGCCGCCACAGTTCCGGGAGTCGACAAACGCCTCCCCATGTCATTCACAGGAGAACCTTCTGGAAGCTCCCAGCAACCTTCCCTCCCAGCTCACTCACTGGTCAGAGCAGGTCACACGCTCACCTTAAACCACCGTGACCGGCTTGCACCCCTCAGACGCTGCCCGGCCCGCTCAGGAGAGGCGTGAGGACTGGGGTTCTGTGGGCTCAGGTGGGCCTCTGCTCTGTTTCTCGCTCGTGCCCCTGCCCCCGTGCAGACAGCGTCCCGCCCTGTTCTCTCTGGAACCAGCAGCGTCCCCCTTGCGCCTGGCAGCTTTGCCTCCTGGTCTCACGCGGAGGCCCGTCTTACGATCCACCGCAGGTGGGATGAGGCGAAATCCACTTCCTTGGCAGTGGACGGAGCCTTCGCACCCAGACGCACCTCGACCGGGAGGCGGATGCGTGCCCGGGGACAGGTGTGACCACAGGGCCGCCGGGCTGGTCAGCGTGAGGATGGACGCTCAGGGAGTGTCCTCAGGGGAGCACCGAGCGAGCAGCCCCACGAGGCACATGGCTGGCTGGGGGCCCCCACCAGCGGCTGCAGGTGCTCGCGGCCAAGTGACCTGGGAGGGCGCACGTCATGTCCCCTCCCACGTGAGCTGCCAGCCCGCCTCAACCGGGAACGCCAGCCTCAGGTGGCAAGGGGCAGCGGGCCCACAAGACAAACCCATGCCCCCTGGGGTCCAGTGACAAACTGTGGGGTCTTCAGTCACGAGACCAACCCCCGGCTTTTCTTTGGGGGGCTCTTTGCTACAGCAGCCATGGCTGACAGGCTCTGCGCCCCAGCACTGATGTCACAGCAGGAGAGGGGGCGTCCCCGGCTGGACGGCCTGGGGCGGGGAGCCAGGGACCCGGGCCGACGGACTGGACACCGTGGGGTCGGGCGGGCCTCCAAGCGGCAGGGCGTAGCGTTCCCACGACACGGCAACAGGCGTGACCACTGCGTGCCCCGGGTCTTCCGGGATGGCGAAACCATCCCGGCCCTGGGACAGCTGTCCTGTGCTGCTCTCCCTGCCGGCCAGGAAGGCAGCACAGACACCCTCAGGGGACTGAGGGCTGGAATTCTGGGGGCTGGAAACACATACTTGCCAAAACTCTAATGCATATTCCCCAAATCTCTCGCTTATTGATTCCGACCCAACTCTAAAAATAAATCGGTCACACAGGAATCAGCCCGGAGGACGCACGAGAAAAAATGCCTCTGCCGCTGCCTGGGGCACAGGGCTGTGAAAGGCCCGTCCGCCTTTCGACGTTTTCGACTTTTTAAATTTTTCTACAAAATCAAAACCCAACCCAGCTCTCTGGTGCCTCTCCTTTTGGTCTTTGCAGGGCCACACCCGCGGCATGTGAAGGTTCCCAGACGAGGGATCGAATTAGAGCCGTAGCCGCCGCCCCACACCACAGCCACGGCAACGCGGGATCCTTGACCCGCTGAGCAGGGCTGGGGATCGAACCTGCATCCTCACATGGATGCGAGTCAGGCTCATCTCCGCTGAGCCAAGACGGGAACTCCACCTCCCTGGTTTCTGCGACGGGCAAGCGTGGCCTCTGCAGGACAGCAGCGGCCAAGGCCGAGGTGCAGGTGCCTGTGGAAGCTGGGGCTCGGGGCTTCCCACGCCTCGAGCGGCCCCTCCAGCCCGGCCCAGAGCCCCCGCGGCTCAGGCGCCGTCGGAGCCGGGAGAGGCGGCCCCACCCGCGGGGGCCGCAGTGGGGGGCTCAGAGGGCCACGTCTTCTGCTTGTGAAGAAGAGGGAAGAGAAGAGGCCATCACGGCCCATGTGGGGGGAGGGACAGACACCGCCCCCCGTGCCGCTGTGGTGTCGGTGCCCAGGGGCTGACCGTGAGCCCAGGCCGGCCGAGCAGTGAGCAGGCGCCTCAGATCCCCATACCACGTGCCAGCACAGGAAATATTCCTTATTTTTTAAAAAAAATACGTATTTTAAAAGAAACAATCAGGAGTTCCCGTCATGGCGCAGTGGTTAACGAATCCGACTAGGAACCATGAGGTTGCGGGTTCGGTCCCTGCCCTTGCTCAGTGGGTTAACGATCTGGCGTTGCCGTGAGCTGTGGTGTAGGTTGCAGATGCGGCTCGGATCCCGCGTTGCTGTGGCTCTGGTGTAGGCCGGTGGCTGCAGCTCCGATTCGACCCCTAGCCTGGGAACTTCCATATGCCGCGGGAGCGGCCCAAGAAATAGCAACAACAACAACAAAAAGACAAAAAGACAAAAAAAAAGAAAGAAAAAAAACAATCACAGCCACAAACGGAAACTGGCATCGCGTGCCCTAAATTAAAGGACAACTAAAGAGGAGGTAGGTGCAGGGAAGGTGTGGAGCCATCGGCCCCCACCTGAGGCTCCCTGAGGCTCCGACGGCTCCCCGCGGTCCCCGCCCGGCTCCTCTACGTGCTGGTCGCGGTCCCGGGCAGGCCAGCCTCCGCGTCCTCATGGGCACAGCGGTACGATGCCGGTCAGCTCATCAAAGTCAGGGTGGGAGCAGAGCCCCAGAGACACTGATGCACGTCAGACACGGCAGGTGGTCACGAAGGCAGCGGACACGAGTCGGCGTGAAGCGGGGAGGCAGAAGGTACCCAGGTTCGCGGAAAAACCTCGAACCTGGAAATGCAGGTGCCCACCCGCTCGCCTGGCTGACCGTGACTACGGCTCTGCTCCCCGTGCTCTTCCGCGGCTCCGCTTCTCCCCGCCACCTGCGGATGCGGGAGCCGGGGCTCGCCTGCCCTTCCTCAGGGGTGGAGGATGGGGAGAGCTGGAAGCTTCCAGTTGAGACTGAAGTGCAGGACCAGGCTCCTGCGCCTCCCAGGGTGGGGCAGGGGGCTGCTCTGGCAACAAAGCGGTTTCTGGTGCTCAACCCCCAGAATCTGAAGGGGGCCCCCAGGCACCTCCGTCTGCAGGCTGATGGCCCCACCTGAAGGCAGGGCCAAGCAGCGGCTCCAGCCTCAATACCCTCTCCCCCCTCCCCAGCCAGCAGGGGATCGAGCCTGTATCCTGCCCTCTGGGGTCCGCGCTGGGCTCCCCACATGGCCCTCTGTCCGGAGAGGCCACCAGCCGTCCCTGGGGACCCTGTGCTCGTCACACGCGCGATGACCCCGGGAAGACGGCCCACATTGGAAGACTCATGCCCAAGCTCCCACAGCCAACCGTGGGCACAGGGGTGGGTATCAGGGCCCCACGGCTGGGGACAGAACCCGCAGCGAATCAATCACCTCTGCGGGTGCCGGGAACAGCTTTCCAGCAAAGGCCACCATTAGCTCTGAGTGCTTCGGAGGAGGGGGTTCCCGAGAACTGAGCCGCACTGGATGCCACCATGGGGAGGAGAAGGAGGCACACAGCTGTCCACCCACCCAAGCCAGAGCCACCCTCGGCCAGTGGGCAGCAGGGGGAGTGACACCCCCACGGACCGGCTCAGAACGCACATCCGGAAGCCATCCCGCCAAAACACCCGCCGTCATGGCAACGGTCCTCGCACACCACGTCTCTCCTCCCTGGTGGCCGGATCCTGGGGTCCCGCTCAGGACAAAGCAGGACCGAGACCCCAGCACGGCCCTTCCACACCCGTCCGTCTGGGACGCCTCCCTCCCGCCAGGCAACGGGATGTCCGCGGGTGGGAAGCAGCCCCTGGGGCGCCTCTGGGACGGGGCGGGGGTGGGGGGAGCGAGCGGAGTGAGGAAGACGGCGCTTTCAGACTTTCGGGGGCACATCCCCAACGTTTTCCACTTTTCCATCAGAAAGTCTCAGAAAGGCACGGGGAGGGGCCGCCCAGACTGCCGTTGGGGCGGGGAGGCTGGGAGCCTGCGCTTCTGAAGGCGCTTCTGTGTCGCTGGTCTCAGTCCAGCGGGCGACACTGTACTTGCTTAGTCGTTCAGAATTCATGCTGTAAAAGGGCCCCCAGCTCCACAGGCAGAAGCCCCGAGCTCCAGGCCCCGGCCCCCAGAAGCCGAGCGCGGCAGCCGCACCAGAATCTTGGCGCACAGGGTCACGGCCCTGGGAGGGACCGCGAGGCAGGCGTCGGGGGCCGGGTGTCCACACGTCGGCGGACGGGGACAGGTCATTTCAGAGCCCAGAGCGCCCGCTCAGCTGGCGCTGGGAGCTGCCCTCTCCAGGGAAAGGGCGGCAGAGGCGGGCTGGGGTCCGGGGCCTACAGAAGGGGTCCCGAAGGGACGAGCCCCGAGCCCCGGATGACACGGCCGTCGAGTGGGGAGGAGACGGCTCCTCGGACACTCCTGCGGGACATCAGGGCTGCCCAAAGACAGGCCTGGGAGACCCTGGGCACAGAGCCCCCAGTGGGGTCAGAGCACAGGAGGAGGGGGGCTGGGAGCCACCCAGGCACCAAGGGGACACGAGGCAGGGAGCGGCCCCCCAGACCCCCCGAGATGTGGCAACTATGCCCTCGGTGTCCACGCAGAGGGTCTGGTGAGTCCCCAGAGAACCCACACACGGACGCTGACGGCAGCTTTAACTGCACTGTCAGGACCTGGAGGCAACCAAGGTGTCTCGCAGGTGATGGATAAATCACCGCCTGAGTCCAGACAGCGGAGCAGCGCTGGGCCCTGAGGAAAGGCGCCCGTGAGCCGCGGGGAACCACAGAAGAGAGGTGCACACGCGTCACAAAGCAGGAGACGCCAGAGAGGGGAGGCCGCAGACTCTGCGCCCCCGCACATGTGACCTCCTGGAAAAGGCAAGAGGAGACGGACAGGAGAGGATCAGAGCCGGGGGAGGGGGGGACCAGGGGCGCAGAGGCGGTCTTCACGGCAGGGCGACGACCTGCGTGACACGGCGATGACCACACGTGATCGTGCGAGTGTCCAAACCCTCAGTGCAGGTGACTGCGACCTGCCGGTGGGGGCTGCGCGTGGGGGGACAGGAGGCACGTGGCAAGTTGGGGTACTTTCCCCTCGGCTCTGCTGTGAACCTGAAACAGCCCCCTCAAATGAAGTCGTGAAATAAAAAAGACTCCTCTGAGACTGTGACACTCCCACTGCTGGTGACCAGCCAGCTCGGAGGACAGAGGTCTGAGCTGGCCCAGACGGGTGGACGTGGGTGCGGCGTGGCTCCCGGCCCAGCCCGGCTTCTGGAAAAGTGTTCCTGCTGCTTCAGCCCAGGAGGAAAGTTTATCTTTCTGCTACTTTTTGGACCAAGACCACTGTCCTTCCACACTGACCTGGGCCAGCAAGCGCCGGCCGCTCTCACTGCCTGACGGGGAGGGTCAGGCACCGACCACGGAGCCAACAGTGACAACCGGGGGGCGGCGCCGGCCTCCTCCCAACGGGGCCCACACGGCTAAGCAGCGAAGGACCCTGGCTGGCGGGTGGACGCCAGGGCGAGCCCCTCAGACCGGCTGCAGATCGAGGGAGGGTCCCAGGACAGACGCCCACGCCTAGGCACCCGGGAGGCTCCTAGGAGCCGAGCTGCCGGCCGGATGCTGCGGTTGTCTGGCTTACGGAGAAGCTGGCCTTGCTGGGGGCACACAGGGTGGACGTCAAGACCCCTGTCAGGGTGCAGGGCGGGTGGGGTCCAGCCCGCCTCCTCTGCCCCTAAACCGGCCCCTCTCCCCCCGTCATCTTCCTCCGCAGGATCTCCACTCATGCGTCAATGCCCAACCCCACGGGCCCAGCCGCCATCACCCTGGGGTCGCTGCGCCACCTCCCTGGCCTTCCTGCTCCGGCCTGGCCCTTCTCCATGCCGGACCCGAGACGCGCCTGTGGCGAGTGGCCTGGATGCTCTCCCCTCTCTGCAAACGCCGGGAGCCGACCAGCGGCTGCCATCGCCCCATTCCCTCGGCCTGACGCGCAGTAGGGGCACAAATGGGCGGAGTCACAAGTGGCCGTGACTCTCGGATCTGCGCATCGGGCTCCGGTGGTCACCCTGAAAGTCCCCGAGGCAACAGTGACCTCTGAACCCTCTTCAGCCATGAGGAGGGAGGCGCGGGCCCGGGGACAAGCTGCGAAAGCCCCGAGCAAAGGCGGACTTGGAATAGGATTGTTCTGCAGTCGCCGCAGCCTTGCAGTCATCAAACTAATTCGCAAAGAGAGGAGATACGGCCAACCTCACGTTTCCATGGCAATGCCTCCCGCTGCAGCCCGCGTGGGAGCGGGCAGGGAGGAAACGCGTCTGGTCCGGCTGCCCCCAGGCCGGAGGTCCTCCCAGCAGGCGGGAGTCTGGCCTCAGGAGGGTCGGTGGGGAGGGGGCCTAAGGTGCCACCCTTGCCCCGCCCTAGCCGCCCTCCCAGAGCAGGTCGGCGGGGCAGTCTGTGCACCCCGAAGAAGCTGACACGTTCTCAGCCCCAGAGGCCCCTCTTCCCCACCACAGGGCGGGGGGGGGCACCAGGGTCCCTCTGGCCAGACGCAGCCAGGAGCCCCTGTGGGTCCCGCTGTTGGCGCCGAGAGCTCCTCGGGCCACTGGGTGCTTCAGATCTTTGGAAGCCAGAGGGGTCCCGAGAACGGCCCCCACAGGCTGCGGGAGGTTGAGACCCGGAGGGGAGGGGGCTCAGCCCTGGGAGGACCCACTGGTGCTTTCTGTTCTCACGTCTGTGAGCCCCAGGTTCACGAGCGCAGGTCTGCTCTGGTCGGCTGAGAACACCCAACAGCTTGGCCTCGGTCACAGTGGTGGGAGCCTCCAGCACTCGGAGACAAGGAGAGAGGCTGTGGGGACCCGGAGCCCAGCCTGGCACCCAGGGCCCAGCAGGAGTCAATGACTCGAGTCTCACACCCGTGCACGCCCGTCTCCGCCAGCCCCTCCACAGCTGGGGAAACCGTTCCCATAGAAGCGGATCCCGGAGCCAGGCCTCTGCTCGCCACATCCATCCAGGAGGGCAGGGGACAGGACACCACATAGGCGGGAGGGGACTCCAGTCCAGCGTGGAACAGCCAGGGTCCTGTCCCAAGGCCAGCGAAGTGCACCTGTGCTCCGGCAAAGAGGAAAGGCAGCACCAAGCCCACCGGCCACAGGGAGACCCCCACCGGTGTCCTGCAGCCCCGCGGGCCAGCGCCCACACCAGGCAGCCCTTGGGCCTGTGGGGCTGTGAGGGGCCCTGGCTCCCAGCAGGCACAGGGGACCCCCCCCCGCCCGCCTGGGGCCCTGACCGCTCGGGCAAAGGCAGGGGCAGGGGTGATGGCTGGGGTTCTCCAGAGAGAGGGGCAATGGGACGGGTGATGGAGAAAGACGCAGGTTAAGCCATCGGCTCACACGGCTGTGGGGCGGCAAGTCTGAAACCTGCAGGGGGGCAGGGAGGAGCGAGCACTGGGGCTGAGGCCAAAAGCCAAAGCCGGCGCAGGGACCCCCTTCTTCCTGGGGGACCGCGGTCCTTTGCCTCTCAAGGGCACATAGCCGGATTGGACGAGGCCCACCCTCGCCACAGGGATCATGGGTTCCGCCAAGGTCAGCGGACGTCACACCGTCGCACCTCAAGAGCACCTTCACAGAAACACCGGGACCCACGCTGGACCAAACGCAGGGGTCCCACCGCCTGGCCAAGCCCACCCACAAAACCAACCCCCACAGCACACCTAAAGGGGAAACATCGCTCCCTTCCCGCCGCTGGCTCCGAGGGCATCGCTGTGCCGAGACGGATGGACGTGCCAGCAGCGTGTGTGAAGGGATCCACCGGAACAGCCCGTCCCCTAAAGGAATGGCATCCCTGCCACCCCATCCGCACAGCGGCCCGGGGGAGGGCAGGGCTGGAGGTGGGGGACACCGCGTCGCTTTCAGATGTGCCGGCGACCGCTTCTGGCCACGCGGGAAGCAGAGGCCGCGGCCACACGAGTCTGGGAGGGTGCGTTTCAGTTCTGAGCGCGTGCGATGCCCTTGAAGCCCAGGGCCCCACCGTGACGCACCGATTCGGCTGGTCACAGAGCACACGGGAAAAGAATCCCGGTTGCCAAGGAAACCACTGCAAATACATGTTACAATGTCGTGAAAACCATACCTTCGGAGAGGCTTGGGTTACACGCGGGGGTCTATTGTGAATCTGCCCCCCCTCCACGTTCTCGCCCCCCCCCCGCCCCCCAGGCAGCGGAGGGTGACACTCGGCCTCCAGGCTGGGCTGTCCTGGCGGAAGCAGCAGAGCTGTACGTCCCCAAACCGCTCTCCCAGGACCCTTTTGTGCAGGAGGCGGCAGGAGCCCCCGGAGAGGAGGAGCCGCCCCACCAGCCCAAGCTCCTGGCGAGTCTGTGTGGAGCCTACAGCCCTGAACACAAAACCACACATCTGCGGCGCCAGGCGCAGCCTCCGTAACAACAGTGGACACAGCGCAGAGCCCTTCCGTGGACAGGCCAGAGCACACCCAGCCCCGGGGCCGAAGAGATGATGGGGTCCATCCTGCCCCGTCCACGGGGAGGCCTGGACACACGTGCACACGCCACACACAATGCACGCGCACGCTCACGCACCGGGAACGCTCAGCACAACCGCAGTGAGAGCGCAGGACGTGGGGAGGTGGATGCAGGAGCCAGACGCACGGCTGCCCCTGGGATCCCCCACCCGCCCTCCGCCCGACCTTGGGGGAAGAACGGCCTCCGCTGCCCGCCCCTCGCGGGAGAGGGACAGTCAGGGCCCCCCTCCAGGGTGAGGTCACACTGCACGTCCGCGAGGCTCATACTTGTAGCTCCAAAAGAGCCAGGTCCCATTATCAAGGCTCACGTGGCGACGCCCTCCTGCCCCCGAGAGTTCTGTGACGAGCCCCCAGTGACCCCGCCTCTCGCACAGCTTGACGACCCCGTGGCCTTGGACATGGCTGGGAGGAGGCCTTGGCCCAGAGATTAGTGGACAATTGTCTGCGCTGGCCAGAGCGACTCACTCCTCAGCCTCAGGACCATCAAAACCAAGGCTGCACACTCAACGGCCAAGGGCCTGCAAGCCCGCCCGCCGGTGGGGCAAGAGGGCTGGAGGAGGACTGGGGCAAAGCGGGGTGCACGGCACACGCCGGGATCCAGCTGGCTGCAGCCCAGCGGGGATCCGAGGTGGCCAGGTCTCAGTGGTTCAGGCGAAGACATCCAGGTTTTTAAGTGAAATACCTGATTTTTAGATACTGACAAGTAGCTCGAATGTTTCAAAAAAAACCCACAGCGCAGGCCAGCGCAAACCTCACAGCCCTGTGTGTCTGAGAGCAGCCTGAGCTGCCTTTGGACAGTATGAGTAATTTTGTGCTGGAACATCCTCCAGAAACCACGAGCCAGACCCCAGCTCTCTCTGCGGACATGCAGGAGGATCTGAGATAAAACCTCGAGGGCCTGCCGTGCCCTCCACGGCCTGCAAGCAAAGCCCTGGCAATGTCCCGAGTCAAGCCATCACTTCACCCCAAGGGCTCCCTCTGCGGGGAGCAGGCGTGAGGTCACAGCCCGGGCGGGAGCTGAAACGCCGGTTTGCCGCCTCTCGGGTCCACGGAGCGGAGACCTCGCTGGCAGGAGTCATAATTTGCTCTGTCTGTGGTTTTTTTCCTTCTTTCAAGAAACATTATTGTCGAATGAGTCACCCGGGCGAGCACAGGAAAGCCGCCCAAGGACCCCCCTCGCAGCGTCCCTGCAGAAGCGCCCCCAGCCCCGGGGCGCTCAGGCGCAGACCGAGTCCCCGGTTCATGCCTGCACCCCCAGGCCCTCCTGTCCCAACGTCTCCGGCTCCAAACACACCCTGCGAAGCTCTGTGCTGGCCCCGGCAGGACCCACCCAGCACCTCACAGGCCCCTCAGACCCAGGGTCTCCCTCCTGCAGTGTCCCCTGCGGACCCCGCAGCCGTCCAGATCTTTGCTGAGGGACCAGCAGGCAGGTGGCGGGAAGAGGTCCAGGCACGGCCTTCTAGGAGGGGCTCCTGGGGAGCCCTGGATTCTCGGGGCTCAGCGACAGACTTTGGTTGGGCATGGAGCAGGGTGAGCGCAGGCCAAGGGCATTCTGAGCATGCTCGCCAACATCGACCTGGGAATTCGCTTCTGCTACTCCTTCTCTTTTTGGGCCACCCCGCAGCATATGGAGTCCCAGGCCAGGGGCCAGGTCCGAGCTGCAGCTGCAGCAACAATAAATATTTAACCCGCTGCGCGGGGCCGGGGATCAAACTTGCGTCCCAGCGGTCCCAAGACGCTGCCGATACCGTTGCACCAGAGCAGGAACTCCTGCTTCTCTTATTTTAAGGCAGGAAGGCGGCTCCAGGCCTGGTCACACCACCTTGTCACTGCTTGTCTCGGCACCAACCCCAAGCCGGGTGCCACTCTCTCTAGATGGCACCGGGACCCCCCTCGCTGCTGCGGCCGTGGCCCGCGTGGGCACTTGGTGCTGCACGAGCAGCACCAGCCTCTGCCACGCTGGAGGTTCTGTCCTCGGACGGCAAAGCCGGCAGCTGAAGCATGTGCTTCACCCGGCGTGGGACAGAGACCCGCCTCGCCGGGGGGGCCGGGGAGGTAGGAAGTGAGCCAAACTCACATAGTTTCAGGCTGTGTCATGGGGAGGTTCCCACGGCGAGGCGGCCCGCTCATTCATTCCGGGGCTGCGGTGGCTCTGTCCCTGGGGACCACAGCCGAGGCGCAGCCCCCGGGGGCCACGCCGGCCACGCAGCTGCTCGGCCCCGTCAGTGACAGGCCGAGCGTGGCCGCCACGGATTACGGCCCGGAGCCAGCTGTCGCTGTGGTGGGGGCTGGGGGCGGCAGCAGTGAGTCACGCGGGTCCAGGTGGAGAAATCTGGTGCTAATCCTAAGTTCACACACGCGGTGGCAAGACCGGCAGGAAGGGACCCCACGCGCCCTAACTTCACACGCTTCCCTCGACGAAGACACAGACGTCACAGCGGCTCTGACCCAGAGCAGCACACGTGTGGGCCCGGGGGCCCGACCCCGCTTTCCAAGGGGAGACCCTCTGGTTCTCAAGCTGAGGCCCCACAGGGGGGTGGGAGGCGGCCATCCGCTCAGTCCGCTGAGGGCGGCGGGGGCTGGAGGGGGCGCTCGGGGACCACTGGCCCGCAGGGGCGGGGAGGGTGTCGGCGGGATGCTCCCCTCCCGGGCAGCCCCCTCCCCCAGCGCCCCACCCGCGCCCTGGGGGGGCCTCACCTCCGTGATGATGAAGAAGTCGTCCCCGGGCTCCCCCTGGACCACAATCTTCTCTCCATCCTCAAACTGGACGGGCTCCAGGGCATCGGCCACCGTCAGACGCTCCCACTTCTCCAGGGACTCTGCAGAGGGGGACAAGGGGGTCACGGGGGGGGGGCACGGAAGATCACGGGAAGGGGGCAGCTCCCCACCCCAGACGCCTGACTGGATGAACGCGGCAGAGTAAATTTCTGTGCTGGGGGCCCCCAGTATTTTCACGCGTCAGCCGGGCCCAGGGTGGTGGCGCTCCACCCTCAGCAGGTGGACAGGGCCTGAGCCGAGGGGTTCTGACCCACATCCCTGGCTTCAGAGCCAGGAGGGACACTGCTCGCGGGCTCCAAGTGAACCCAGCGTGAACCGCCTTTGTGAGCCTCAGGAACAGAGCTGCCTGTGCTTTTGCAAACAATGCCATCACAGGTCAGCCCTCAGGGCTACGAAGGGGATGAAAGAACTCAGAGGCCGAGGCCGTGGTCTGTCTGAAAGGAACGCCGTCCGACCGACCGTCGCCATTCAAAGAGCGCGTGTGCACCTGCGGGCGCGACACCGAGACCCGCCACCTCTCCCCTCATCGGAGATCAGGACGCGACCCTCCGCGGCAGCTTTACCTTTGCCGCCTGCAAATTCTGTCTCCTTCTGCCCTCTCTCCCACCTGCCCTCGGGAAGGGGAAAAAAACGCTCCTTTTATAAGAAATTAACGACCCCCCTGACGAACTGTTCCTTTTTTGGCCAAAGGAACATCTCTGGCCTACGGTTATCAGATGCGCTTATGTAGGGCAGCTGCTAAAAATATAGAGCAAAGCATTTATTTTAGGTCCAGGCCGGGATGGGATTTCTCCTGCCAATGCCACACGTCGACAAGGACACACTTCCGACCCGCCCGGGCCGGAGCAGCTTCTGCAGGGAAGTCGCTGCCAGCTGGCCCGCCAGCTTCCCGAAGAGCCCCAGTGGACGGGAGCTGCCCGGGGACCCAGGCCCCACGCACCCCCAGGGGGCGACGCCGGTGGCTTTGGAGTGGGTGGCGGTGTGGCGATGGGGAGCCTGTGAACACGGGCGTGGCGGCTCGGGGTTCCCCTCTGGGGCCGCGAGACGCTGTTGCTTTCACAACGTGGGCCTCGGGACGCTCACCTCCGCGTGTGGATCGGTGGGGTTTCCGCACGTTTGAAACCGGGTCCCTGCTGCCGTCCGAGTCCCAGCTCCACCCCCCAACAACACAGGTCCCGGAAGGGGACTGTCCTCTCAGAGGCGGCGACGGCGATTCGCGGGCCCCCCGCGTCTGGACCCGGGGGGCATCCAGTCCCAGGGCTCCAGGTCACCCCGCTCCCGACCCCGCCCTTCTGGGGGTGTGCCTCCCGCGGAGGTGGTGGACACCGCACAGAAGAGACGCAGGACGCCCCCCGGAGGCAACCCCACGAGTCAGCCTGCAGCCGTGGGGCGGCTCACATCTCCCCCTGGTCTCGCACAGCTGATGCTCGGGAGCAGAACGGGGACCCCAGGGTGCCCGGCTCTGAGCCCGAACCTGATCCAGCTCTGGGGACGCTGGCTGTTCCTGCCCGGAGGCCTGGCGCCGCTTTTTTCCTGGACGCTGGCTCAGGGTGCATCTCAGGGTCCATCCCAGACTTGCTCTGGGTCCCCTGGGAGGACCGAGCCCCCCTCGTGCCATGCCCCACACTCTGCTCCCCATGCCACCAGCTCCGCGCAGGTGTGCCTTTTTTTTTTTTTTTAAATCTGGAGAACAAGAACCAGAACAGTAACACGAACTACACAGCCAACCCCCATCCTGAACAGAGAGACAGGAGGACCCGGCCCTGCCCGCACGGGAGCTCCTCCCTCACGACACATAACAACACTGACGAAACCGAGGGGCCGGCGCCCCAGCCTGAGTTCCCTCTGCCTCCCCAGATGCTACGCCTCTGGAGGGTTTGGTGGATTCTCTTTCTAACGTTAGGAGGTCTGGCGAGGTTCCTCCCCGCTGGTGCTCTCACGCCTCTACGGCAAGGCAGCAGCGTCTTGCACACGTCGCGGCGTCGCCCGAGGCGGGCAGAACCACCGTCCGTCTCTGCCGTCTCGCATCCCAGGTCCGGGGTGTCACGTGGAGACCAGGCCACGCGCCAGGCTGGAGGACAACCCGCGCCACGCGACGTCCGCCACGCGGCCCTTCCTGCGACGACAGATTTAGCTTGTTTCCCCTTTCCGGTCATTGCAGAGATTTGCTGGAACGAACGTCACATCTGGGTGTCTTTGTTTTAGGAACCTTTTTTTTTTTTTTTTTTGTCTTTTGTCTTTTCACCATCTCTTGGGCTGCTCCCGCGGCATATGGAGGCTCCCAGGCTAGGGGTCCAATCAGAGCTGTAGCCGCCGGCCTAGGCCAGAGCCACAGCCACACGGGATCCGAGCCGTGTCTGTGACCTACACCACAGCTCCCGGCAGTGCCGGATTCTTAACTCACCGAGCGAGGCCAGGGATCGAACCCGCAACCTCATGGTTGCTAGTCGGATTCATTAACCACTGTGCCAGGAAGGGAACTCCAGGAACCATTTTTTAAACTAAAGTGCAGTGGACGTACAATGGCACTCGTTTCAGGCGTCCAGCAAAGCGATTCGGTTACCTACGTACGTACGTGTATGTAATTTTTCACATTCTTTTCCATATGGGTTATTGTGAGATATCAAAGGCAGTTCCCTGTGCTCTACGGCGGGGCCCTGGTATCTATTTCATTACGGTAGCTTGCATCTGCTAATCCCCAACTCATTTATCCCTCCTCCCCGCTTCCTTCCCCACTAGGTTATTTTTCGTCTGCGAGTCTGTTTCTACTTTATAAATATTCATTTGCATTATTTTTAGATTCCCCATATAAGGGATATCATATGATACGTCTGAAGGCAGTCTCTGTCTGACTTCACTCGGGGTGGTTGTTTCGAGGGCCATCCACGTTGCTGCACGTGGCAGGATCGCATTCTTTTTCACGGCTGAGTAGCATTCCACTGTCTACACACCCCACGTCATCTTCTCCACCCACTCCCTCCTCAGTGGACACTCAGGTTGCTTCCAGGGCTTGGCTATTGTGAATAGCGCTGCTATGAAAAAAAAAAAAAATGCAGCTATCTTTTCAAAGTATGGTTTTCTCTGGATAGATGGCCAGGAGTGGGATTGCTGGACCATATGATAGTTCTTTTATTTTTATTTATTTACTTTTTTGTCTTTTTAGGGTGGCACTCATGGCCTATGAAGCTTTCCAGGCTAGGAGTTGAATTGGAACTGCAGCTGTCAGCCACAGCCACAGCCACGCAAGATCTGAGCTGCCTCCGAGACCTACACTGCAGCTCGTGGCGACGCCGGATCCTGAACCCACCGGGCGAGGCCAGGGACTGAACCTGCATCCTCCTGGATACTAGTCAGGTTCTTAACCTGCTGAGCTACAACAGGAACTCCATGAGAGTCCTATGTCCATTTTTTCAAGTAACCGTCCGCCGATTTGCATTCCCCCCAGCGGTGTAGGAGAGTCTGCTTTTCTTCACACTCTCTCCAGCATTTGTTATTTGCAGAGTTTTTGGTGATGGTTTTTTCTGATTGATGTGAGGTGACCTCATGGTAGTTTTGATTTGCTTGCTGCAATAACTGGTGATGCTGAGCATATTTCAATGGGTCTACATGTCCTCTTTGGAGAAAAGCCTATTTCGGTCTTCTGCCCATTTTTTTGATGGCTTTGTTTTTGATGCTGAGCTGTAGGAGCTGTTTATCTATTTTGGAAATTAACCCCTTGTCAGTCACGTCGTTTGCACATATTCTCTCTCATTCTGTGGGCTGTCTTGTCGTTTTGTTTATCGTTTCCTTTGCTGTGCAAAAGCTTTCAAGTTTAAAGAAGTCACGTTGGTTTATTTTTGTTTTTATTCCCATGACTTGAGGAGGTGGATCCAAACAGATACTGCTGTGATTTAGGTCAGAGAGTGCTCTGCCTGGGCCCTCCTCTAGGAGTTTTACTCTCTGGTCTTACTTACATTGCGGTTTTTAATCCATTTTGAGTTTATTTTTAAGATGGTGTTAGAGGGGTCTGATCTCATTCCTTTGCGTGCAGCTGTTCGGTTTTCCCCGCACCATTTACTGAAGAGGCTGTCTTTGCTCCGTCGTATACTCCTGCCTCTTTTGCTGTAGATTTACTGACCAGAGGTGTGTGGGTTTAGTTCTGCACTTTCTCTCCTGGTCCACTGAGCCGTGTGTCTCTTTGTGCCAGCACCACACTGCTGGTGGCTGGAGCTTTGCAGCAAAGCCCACACGGGGATCCTGGTTCCTCAGGCTTGTCTGCGTCTCTGTGTGTCCTTGCGAGAAATTCTCTCAAAGGCGAAGACCCTGAATCTGAAGCACCAGCGGTACTGGTTCTGTCCCCACAACCCCTCATTTACTTCCAAGGCTGTTAGGTCTGTTTTGGTCCTTGATCTGTCTCCACCAACCGCGTAATTTACCCCATTGTTTTATCTTCCGGCCTCTGGCCTCCTATTTGACTGAGCTGTGTTCTCAATCATTTCTCCACTGGCATTTTCCCGACGGGGTTCCTGCCCCTGCAGCTGGTCTGCACAGCAGCCTGGGCAGCTACTACCCCCAGCCTGATCAAGGACACAGGGCCATGGGGGGAGGTTCGTGGGGCAGGCAGAGAGCCCCTTCCACGCTCCTGCAGCAGGGAACCGGGGCTGCTCTGACCTAGAACTCTCCAGCGCCCCACGAGGGCCGGGCTCTCTCCTTTCTCTGCGAGTGTCAGCCCAGGCGCCGCTGCCTCGCGCCCACAGATCTCCACTTGCTGCTTCTCCTCGACCTGCAGGTTCTTAGAAAAGGGGACTAAGCCTCACCATCACCTGCACCCAGAGGGCCCCCACCTCCAGATTTGTTCGTTTTTTTTTTAATTAAAAAAATTTTTTTGGTGTTTTTGTTTTTTGGGGGGGTTTTTTGGTTTTGGTTTTGTTTTGTTTTTTTTGTTTTTTTTTTTTTTTGCTTTTTAGGGCCACACCCAAGGCACTTGGAAGTTCCCAGGCTAGGGGTTGAATCAGAGCTGCAGCTGCCAGTCTACACCACAGCCACAGTAACACAGGATCCAAGCTGAGTCTGTGGCCTACGCCAGAGCTCACGGCAACACCAGATCCTTAACCCACTAAGCAAGGCCAGCGATTAAACCTGCAACTCACGGTTCCTCATCGGATTCGTTTCCGCTGCACCACGATGGGAACTCCCACCCCGGAGTTTTTAAAGCTGTGATGTTCCCGAGGGAGCTCCTGCTGGACTCCTACATCCTCTGGTTCCCAGGGCTCTAACACTTCGCTGTCACTCCCGCTCCCAAGTGCATCCCCCTCCGACCTTAACAGGAGCTGCTAGACACACACTCGCTGATACTCCAGTTGACTGCAACGACCTCGCATGCAAATCCTCAAGGGCCCGACGCAGACGTGCGCGCCTCCACCCTGGCCGAAAGTTCTACATCCTACCGGCCGGGCTGGTCTGGAGCAATATGCAACCATCAGAGCAAGTTCAAAACTCTGAAGGGCGTGTCTGAGAGCCATGCCGACCCTCTCGGAAGCCCAGGAAACGTGGCCGAGTCGCTCAGGCCCCCAGGCCAAGAGCCCACGTGCAGGGACGAGAGCCAGGAGGTCAGGAAAGACACTCGGCACAGATGCGCCTCTGCGGATGGAGGGCGGACACCCAGCTGTGTCGCGCGCGTGTGTGCGCAGGCTCCTACGGGCACGAGGCGGGGGGGAGGGGGGCGCACGGCACACGTGTACGCATGCGCGCGCGTGCACGGGACCCTCGCGCCGCAGCCCCGTCCGCCCACCGCCGAGCACGCACCCAGGATGGAGACCTTGCTGAGGAACTCCTGGTACACCCGGCGCTTCCTCAGTGTGCTGCCCTGCGGGAAGAAGACAGAGGACGGCTCAGAAAGGCGGGCGCCCGGCCCGTTTCCACCCTCCCCCGTCTCCCCCATGACACTCGGGGCGCTCCTGGAAGCCCCCCGAAGGAACGAGGGTCTGAGCCCATTGCCGTTTCTACCCCCAGACCCCCGCTCCCGTCTCTGGGTGTCCACCCTGACTGCCCCCACGACTTAGAGCCTCATCAGACCCACCCCAACCCCAGCGGGGCGGGGGGGGGGGCGAGGGGAGGCTGAGGGGACCCCCTCTGAGCCTTGGTCCCCTGGTCTGGCGCTGGAGTACTTAAATGCTTGCCCCGCGGGACCCCGGGAAGGTGACCGGAGCAGACATCAGTCAAGGGACATGGGGAGGGGACCCCAGCTTCCCCTTCCCCACCAGCTCTGCACGGCTCAGGGCCAGACCAGCACTAAAAAGGCTGCAAGTCCCAATGTTAGAATCCTGGAGGCCTCCGCCACAGAAGCCCGGACACCCCAGGACCTCTTCATCTGGCAAAGAGCCCCTGCAGGGCTGGGCCCCTGAGCCAACAGGTCCAAGACCACCTCCTAACTGGACCAAGACGGCTTTTAGGGCGGTTCTGCACCGCCGGCTGGTGGCCATGGCGGGGACACAGCGGCCAGGTGTGTCTGCCATGAGGTGTCTGGATGCCCACGGTGGGGTGCATGCTCGGCACAGCACCCCCCCCCCCCCGCCGGCCTGAGCCATCTCGGATCCCCACCGGCCATGAGAAAGGCATTTCTTTTGAAAGATAATTTATATTCCCACTGACCTCCCGGCAGCAACGCCCACCCGGTGGAATGCAGGCGTGTTTGCCCGGGAACTTTAGACATTAAAGCCCAGCACAACTGGCTCATCCATCTCCCGCCCCAGAATGACAGCTGGAGGCGGCCGCCCGGGACCCTCGGGCAAGGGGACCTGCCTCAAAGGCTGGCCGAGGCGCCTGCTCCTTGGCGTCTTCCTTCTGGGATGAGACAGCCAGGTCGGCCAGGCTGGGCCCCCACCGTCTGCTCGGGCGTTCACGATGCATGTGGGGGGCGCACTGCACATGTGTCCATGGACCATGCCGGCCCGGAAACTCAGGGGCTGCCAGCGGCCCCAAGTGGGCTCTGTGCCTGGCGAGGCTGGTGCTGTGTCACTGGGATGGGGCCTGTCCAAGGCCATGGCGCAGGGAGGGGCCAGCGGGGCCTGGAACCCGCCTCCTGAGGGACGTGGCTGAGGACCCACGCTGGTGGGGGCGGGCTGGGGGGGCTGGTCCAGCTCAGCTCTGCCCCTCCTCCCTGGTACCTACAGCCTTGGTTTCCACCTCTCTGTGATGGGATCTGCCGGGCAGACTTTGAGGAGCCGAGACGCTACCTCCCCATCCCCAGGGCCCCCAGCCCCCACTCACCGCACGCCCCTCCCCGCCGCTCCCCCCTAGGGAGACCAGAGCCTGTATCCCCCACCTGACCCGGGAGCGACCTCCCACCTCGCTGCCAGCAGGCCAGGGCCTCACCCCGCGCCCCCTGGCCCCAACCCATGGCACGAGGCACGAGGCCAGGCCCCGAACTGCACCCCGTTGTCTCGGGGGAAACGACAGGTCCTGAGGCTGGAATCTAAAAGTCCGCGAAGTCCAGGCTCCGTCGTGCCACCGGGCGTGGCCTGAGCTGGCCCCGAGGAGGGGCTGGGACCTGGGTCCCGGCAGGTGCCAGGCTCTGGCCAAAGTGCACACACGGCGGAACGGCACCACGGGTCCGGAGCCTTGGCCCAGCTCTGGGAAGGTGAGAGCCGGCCAAGGCCGAGAAGGGATCTCCGACCCGGACCAACCCCTCCGGGACCCTGCCCGTTTCAGGTCAGTGTAAACCCCCCCACACCCCCACGGCCCAGTGCCCAGCCGGTGGGAGGCATTGCTGTGGGGCCCAGGCTGGGTGGGGCCTGGGGCAAAGGAGACCAGAAGGGGGTCCCAGCCCCCTGCTGCCCCACTTCACAGATGGGAACCGGGGCCCCAGCAGGTGAGGGGGGCTCAACACTGCGGCTCAGGACCCAGTTTCAAGGGTCTCAGGCAGGTGAGGCTCCAGGGACCCCAGCCCAGCCCCTCCCATGGGAGGCTATGTTCTTAGTTCCAACTCGGGGTCTCACATAGGATTCAGGGGAGTTCCCATTGTGGCTCAGTGGTTAACGAATCCGACCAGGAACCATGAGGTTGTGGGTTCGATCCCTGGCCTCGCTCAGGGGGTTAAGGATCTGGTGTGGCCGTGAGCTGTGGTGTCAGTCACAGACACGGCTCGGATCCTGTGGTGCTGTGGCTGTGGTGTAGGCCGGAGACTACAGCACCGATTCGACCCCTAGCCTGGGAACCTCTGTGTGCCGCGGGTGCAAGCCTAGAAAAGACAAAAAGAAAAAATAAGTAAATACATAAAGATTCAGGGTGAACAAAGGGTCCTGAAGCTTAAAAGGAAGAAGTGTGGGGCACTGGGGCCCTCGGGCCCTGGTCCTGCTTGGAGACGGTGGGCAGCCAGCAGGCTGGTCTCAGCGAGCCCTACCCATCCCTCCAGCACCACACGGAGCAGCAGAACCTTCTGGACCAGAGGTTCTGGGATTCAGAGGCGGCCCCCTCCCTGGAGACAGCACATCCCCCCGTCCTGCGTCCCCCACGCATGTCCAGCTCAGGGTCCGCTCACTGTGGGACGGGCACGAGTCCGCCCAAGCTGAGGGCTGATGCAGAAACGGGCGCCGGCAAGGATACTCCCTTCCGAGTGCGCCGCACTGTCATTTTCTCCCCGAGATGTAGCGGCTCTGCAGGCTGCCGGCACACCGCGGCTATTCTTAGCGCCCAGGGATCCAGAATTAAAGCAGAGGAAGCGCCAGCTGCCTCGGTGGTTTGGGAACTTCCCTGAATATAAGGTTCCAGCCACAAAAACCCCACAGCCCAGGAGGACTCGGCTGGCCGGTGGCAGAGGAACAGCTTATGCAACCAGGCCAGGTGTGTCCCGGGGAGACAGGAACCGGGAGGGGGGGGGTGCCTGGGGCGCCTCCCACACACACGAGGTCTCTCTCTCTGGAGAAAACAGGGATTGGCAGGTTTAGACAAAGATAGGGAGCCAGGAGGCACCAGGACTCACCTCGCAGGGCAGGGCCTTGGCACGATCCGATGGCTGAGGCACTAGAACAGCCCCTGTGGACGGTGGGCACCCAGGATACCCCCCGAGGGCAGAGAGGAGTCTCGTGAAATGCTGGGCTGCAGACTGAACGGACCCCTCCCTGTGGCACGAAGGGCCTGGCGCTACATGGGGCCAGGATGGCTGCCTGGCTGCCTGCTCGGACCTCTGCTGGATGCCACCTTGTCACGGACGGGGTCTCAGGCTTTTCTGTAACATGGCACCCCCACCTTTGCTTCTGCTCTGTCACTCTCCATGGAAACTGTCGCCAGGAGGCATGAGTTTGCTCTGTCACCTCCTCCACTGGCATGTCAGCCTCCTCTGCGGGGGTGCACCTGTGACATTCCCTAAGGGCCCCCAGCACCGATGACCAGCCAGTGTGTGCGCAGGACAGAGTGGGGAGGCCTTCCCAGCACACGAGCTTCCCCCTGGAGCCTCTGGTGAACACCGTCCCTGCTGCCCAACACGGCCCCCCAGAGGGCCTGCACAGGTGTGTGCGCCACCTAAGACAGGACCTGGCCGCCTGTAAGAAAACGTGAAACGGCTACCCTTGTGTAAGGAGTGGAGGCCAGCAGCCTGCCCAGGACCACAGTTCCACTGTGCCTCTGGAAGCCGGCCCCTCCCAGCCCTTTACTCCACCACCTTGGTGAGAGTCACCTCGTAGTCCAGAATGGCAGCTGGAGCTCCAGCCATCGCAACCACATTGCCAACAATCGTAAGGAGAATGGGAAGGAAGGCAATAGGAGCTACCCCAGCTGTGTGCCTGCCTTCAGGGAAGCTTCCCAGAATCCCTCCTGACACCGGCCACCCATCCCAGCCCTACCTGGCACACCACCTAGACACAACCAGACTCTCACACGATGCTTGACAGCAGGCAGCCTCGAAGGGCTGCCCACCCCGCCCTGGAAAAGCCCCCACACAGGCGCCGCTCACTCACCATGAGGATGCGCCGGTAGCTGTCCCGGTCGATGCCCCAGAGCTTGAGGTCCGTCTTGGCCTTCACAGTGGCTGCCCTGGGGGTGCCATAGATGAGGGCGAGCTCCCCAAAGCTGCCGCCTTCACTGATGCTGGTCACCCACTCCCCGTTCACATACACCTGCAGGCGACAGGGGACAGCGTCAGGGCCTGGGGTCACCCTCTCTCCATTCACATACACCTGCAGGCGACAGGGGACAGCGTCAGGGCCTGGGGTCACCCTCTCTCCATTCACATACACCTGCAGGGGACGGGGGACAGCGTCAGGGCCTGGGGTCACCCACTCCCCGTTCACACACACCTGCAGGGGACGGGGGACAGCATCAGGGCCTGGGGTCACCCACTCCCCGTTCACATACACCTGCAGGCGACAGGGGACAGCGTCAGGGCCTGGGGTCACCCTCTCTCCATTCACATACACCTGCAGGGGACGGGGGACAGCGTCAGGGCCTGGGGTCACCCTCTCTCCATTCACATACATCTGCAGGGGATGGGGGACAGCCTCAAGGCCTGGGGTCACCCTCTCTCTGTTCACATACACCTGCAGGCGACAGGGGACAGCGTCAGAGCCTGGGGTCACCCTCTCTCTGTTCACATACACCTGCAGGGGACAGAGGGACAGTGTCCCGGGCCTAGGGTCACACTGCAGCTTCCAGGGCTGGGAGCCCACTGCAGCCCCAGATCCCTTGCTGGTGGGTGGAACTCAGCTCTACCCAGGCCCAGGATCACCCGAGGTGCCCGCCTCAGGCCCAGCACTTCCACAGCCGAGGCTGGACGGGCACATAGGTGAGAGTGTCACTGAGGCACTTGACCCACGGGAAAGTAAGTCCTGCCACCTCCAGGAGGCCTCCCTTCAACTCTCACCGACCTGAGAAGGGCCGGCCAGCCCAGGCTGCAGTCTCTCTAACCACACAGCAGAGTCAGAGGTGACTCCCCGGGCACCTGAGGCTCCAGCCACCGTTCGGGGCCCCTCACCTGGGCCTCTCCGGTCCCTGCCATTCTAGGCCCCACGCCCGCCTCCACCAGCAGGGCTGACGACCGGAAGAAGCCACGCTTCCTGAGCCTGGGGCGCCCCTCCCCATGGGCAGCACCCACACGGCACGCAGTCAATGGGCACCAAGGCCGCCCTGCGGGCCGAGCCCAGAGGGCAGACAAGATGCCCTGTCAGCTTGCGAGGGCGGCGCCCCCAGCACAGGGCCTACTGTGCATTGACACGCACGTCCGCATCCTGCAAGAATGGCCCAGATTGTGTATTATGCAGATCTGCTTACTATAAATTAACACAACGCACTGTTCATTCCCCGCAGTGTCAATGAGCTTAAAGAATGGTTCCCGTTGGCAGGAAGGGTGCCTGCGGGAGAGAACGGATTGGCTGAATCATGGAAGCGATTCTTGCGGAATCAATGACTCATTATCTTGTCGATAACTGAGGACAGATCTGCCAATCTGCGGGGAACACCACGCAGGCGATAACTGCATGGTGTGAGCCGGGGCCGGGGGAGGGGTGTGGGGAACCGGCCGGCCCACGGTTTGTGAGGCCCCTGCCCGCCCCACCCGGGGCCACCTGCGCTCACCTTCTGGAATCAGGGCCACTGGGCCTCAGCAAGGGTCCCCAGGAATCAGGGCAATGCCCGTCCTGCCCACGAGGCAGGGAGCGTGCCCGTCGGCTGTGCCGCGGACGTGGAGGGCCAGCAAGCCGAGGTCTAGGAGTGAAAGGGCCGTGCGGAGCGTCCCCGGGGCCCCCACTTCCGGTTTCCCTCGAAGGGGCCCAGCGTCCACGGCGGGGCTGGCACTGGGTCTTGGCCAGCAGCCGGTGGCCCCCTTACAGGCCTGTGTCTGTGCACAGTCCTCCCTGTGCTGACGCAGCTCAGACGCTTACCTGCCCCCCCCCCCGCAGCACGCGGCCTCGTGTTCTCCCCCAACTCAGATCAGGGCACAGGCGTCAGTGCCCCCCACCCCAGGACGGGGGCCTGAAGGTCACCACGGCGCATCCTCCTGGTCCAGCCTCATCTGCATGCTGGGCTCTGCCTGTCCGGTCTCAGCCACGCAGCCGCTATGCGCGCATGGGTGAGGGGCGCTCGAGGTTCAGCTCCAATTCGGAATTCTTCCCGCTTGTGACCAAGTGCCGTCACCTCACGGGGATGCCAGGTGGGGGTGGCGCAGGCCAAATCCCGGGTGGCCGTACAATTGTCCTAACACCGTCTCCTCAGATGGTACCGACCCCCAGCCCACTGCACCTGCTCCCTGAGCAGGGTCACCCCAGCGACGTGGGCTCCGAGGCTGCGCGAGCCTTGCTGGACGCAGGGAGCCTGGGGAGCGCGTGCGGCCTCAGCCCTCACGCTTGGGGGAAGAAGGAAGCCGCCCTCCTCCTGGCTGCCGAGGGGTGGGGCAGGACACTCCCAGCACCCGCCAGAGCGCACAGGGCCCCAGGGGACAGGCCAGGTGCCTCAGCAGAGCCCACAGTGGTGGTGGCAACCCCACTTTCCTGGGGCGCAACCCCAAAGGGCAGGCGGCGGCGGCAGGTCATCAGCATCCCCGGGGCCGCAGGACCCCTTCCTCGTGAAGTCCCGAGAGCATCCTCGGGGCCTCAGAGAAAACCATTGTGTGGAGCCACAGACGGCCGCGGCCACCCCCAGAGCACAAAGGGCCATCCTTCTGGGGACACTGGCCTCTGTCACCACGGCCGCGCAATGCCCAGCCCCACCCCAGCTGGCACGCAAAGGGGCTACTTCTTGCTTTGTTTCATTTTTGCTTTTTCTTTTTTAAAAGAAACGTGGGGGGAGGCCCCACCGAGCTGCTTTATGCTCCCCAATGGCCTCAGCTTCTCCGGCTGAACCCAGGGCTCCCGCCCCGCCTTCTCGGCTCATTCATTCCCTGTCACCCCCAGGGGTACCCAGCATCCTCAGTGCCCGCACGTGCTGACCGCTGGGCTCAGCTTCCTGTTCACGGGGCTTTACTGACCAGCCGGTCACTAATAATCACGCAAACACAGTCACCATTAAAACGAGCTGCAGGAGTTCTCGTCGTGGCGCAGCAGAAACGAATCCGACTAGAAACCATGAGGTTGCGGGTTCGATCCCTGGCCTTGCTCGGTGGGTTAAGGATCTGGCAATGCCATAAGCTGTGGTGTAGGTCACAGACGCGGCTCAGATCTGGTGTTGCTGTGGCTGTGGTGTCGACTGGCGGCTCCAGCTCCAATTAGACCCCTAGCCTGGGAACCTCCACATGCCACGGGTGTGGCCCTAGAAAAGACAAACAAACAAACAAACAAAAAACCCACGAACTGCACGCCTTGAAGAGAACAGGAGGCCGATGGCTCAGGGGAAGAGCCCCAATCAGACTTTCCGCGGAGCTGAATTTGAGCCCAGCCTGAGTGGCCCCGTACGGAGACCTGGGGGAGAGCGGAGGGCGGAGAGAGGAACGTGATGGGCCGCGGCCCTGAGGCGGGACTGGACTTGGCGAGCAGCAAGCATGCGGGTGGTTTTCTCCCCGAACCACAGAAGGTTCCGGCAGGTGGCTGTTGCTCCCTCTGCACAGGAGCGCCCAGCTCAGGGCGGCCAGACGGAGGCAGGTGGGGAGCGAAGGGCGTCCCAAGGACACGGCCTTTGACCAGGTCACTCAATGGGGGTGCACAGCCCCCCCCCCGCACCGCGCAGGGGCCCCCGGGTCAGCACCTCACAGGCGGCCCTGCTGTGGGCCACCAGGGACCAGCTCTGACTCCAACCTCGGGGCGGAGGCGGAGGCGGAGGCGGTGAGGGAGTCCCAGGCGCAGGACTCGGCTCTGGGAGACCCCAGGAGCGCCTCACAGCAGCGCTGCGTTTCCATGGGTGGGGTCTCCAGAGGCTGATCTCGACCCCGCTGAAACCACAGAGGGCAGCTGGGAATGCCGCCAGGGGACACGGGGCACCCCAGCCGCCCGCCGCCTGCCCCCAACCCTGGGACGGTTCCGTTCAACACTAGACTCCACAGAAAGTAAAAGTTCAGTTGCAACAACTGCTAGGTAAGTAGAGACACGGTCACCAAGTTAGTTATCCATTTAACTGGAGGGGGCCTCCTGCGGCCTCACCCCCACGGCCCCAGCGGCACTTCACACGCAATCCGGAGCTGCCCGGGCATGGAGGTAACTCAGCTATGCCACCCGCTGTTGTTTTTCTTTCCCCAGATGGTGAGAAAATGTTAATGGCCCATCTCTGCTGCTGTCCCAGGCTCTGGCTGCCAAGAGTGGGGGCACCTGAGCAGGTGAGTCTGGGCGGGTGATTCCAGGTACATCAGCTCCCCACACGCACCCTGGACGGTCTCCTTCTGGGGCAGCGTCCGCCACGCCCAGCCGCCCTCTCCCGCCCGGCCCAAGACGCCGCCTCCCAGGCTGCTCTTCCCACCAGGTAAACCTGGTTCTGAGCCTCCATCCTCTTTGGCCCAGAACACCTGGGGAGGGTGGACTTGTTGGGCTTTGCTCGAGGGTGCCACAGGCGGTCAGCTACCACTCCTCTGGGTGGCGGGCTGCCAGCCAGTCTCCCTCTGCGGAACCCAGATCCGTCAAGCTTGCGGGCCGCCCTCCTGCGGACGCCGCTCTCCGCCAAGTTCCCACGGACGGTTCCGCCGGGATCCTGACCCGCAGCCGGGGCACCGCTTGCTCCTCCATCAACCCTGCACGCCAGTCAAGGGCCCATGTCCTTCTCAAGCTGTTGTCACATGACCACCACCACGTGGGGGGCCCAGGGTCTCCTGTCCCCCGATTCCAGAGCCGCCACTGCCCACAGTGGGGCCATCAAGGCCTCAGCAGGAAGCCGAGCGTGTGCTCGGGCCCCCAGACACTCTCTGGGGAGACAAGGCAGGAAAGCTTCACAGCCCGCTTGGGGCCACGGCCGCCCAGCACCCAGGAAGTGACTGGTCAGCGCGTGCCCTGAAAGCAGGACTCGACCGGGCCCTGGCGCGGCCACGCCCGCAGCAGCACTGCTCACGGCGGCTGCGACACAGGCGGGCACGAAAGCGCCAGGTGCAGGCGGTGCAGCGGACGGTGAACCAGAGAACAAGATGCTCAGAGGACAGAGACCCCACTTGAATGAGGGCCCTGGAGGGGTCCAGCTCACAGACAGAGCTCGGAGCGGGGGCCGGCGGGGGGGGGCAGGCAGTGTTTAGCGGGGACAGAGTCTCCGTTTGGGACCGTGACATGAGGTCTGGAGGTGACATGGTGATGGTTACATGACACCGCGAGTGTCCTTAAGGCCTCCGCACGGGACAGTCCAACGCTTGGGACGGCGCCTCTTATGTTATGTGTAAGTCCCCACTTAAAAAAGAAAAACGGAGTTCTTGCTGCGGCCCAGTGGGTTAAGAACCCGACATAAGGACGTGGGTTCAATCCCTGGCCTCGCTCACTGGGTTAAGGATCCGGCGTTGCCACAGCCTGAGGCTTAGGTCGCGGATGCGGCTCAGATCCGGCGTTGCTGTGGCTGGCAGGGCAGCCGAAAAAGAAAAAATAAAATAAAAATAAAAACAGGACACCAAGCGAGCAAACTAAATGGCCGTGACCACTGCAGCCAGACGGCCTGTGGTGCCCTGTTCCTGGGGCGCTGCCAAGGCCCCGTGCTGACCTCTGGAAGCTGGACACGTCCTCCCAGACGGCTGGTGAGGAGGGAAGCCTGGGGGGGGGGGGCAGAGCCTGGGGTGGGGTGGACCCCCAACAAGGAGGGCCCTCCAACACCAGAGGCCTGGACGGGTCAGGGAGGAACGGCGCTCCAGCGCCTAAAAAGTTGGCCACTGAGTGTCCTTTTAGGTGGAAATGCTATGTTCCACGAATAAAACAAATTGGGAGATATTTTTATACTTAGAAAAATGGATTACAGCTCCCGGCACTGTCCGTGTCTCTCTGGAACACCGTAATTTAAGCCAGGCTGGTGCTCTGGCATCCGGTCACCTGGCCGTGCCCCCCAGGGGACCACTGGTCAGAGGGCAGTGTCCAGCCCGCAGGAGGAGAGGCTCAAGACGGCCGGGGCGCGGTCCTCCGAGGATGGCGCGTCCCGGGGTCTCGGGCTCAAAGGACCGTCACAGTTTCCCCTCTTGTTCCCACGAGACTGGTCTTTTTTTGGTAATTTTTGTCATTTTTTTTTTCATCTTTTTGTCTTTTTAGGGCCGTACCCGCGGCATATGGAAGTTCCCAGGCTAGGGGTCAAATCAGAGCTGCAGCTGCCGGTCTACACAGCCACAGCAACGCGGGATCCAAGCCGCGTCTGTGACCTACACCCCAGCTCACGGCAACACCAGATCCTTAACCCACGGAGTGAAGCCAGGGATCGAACCCGCAACCTCATGGTTCCTAGTCGGATTCATTTCTGCTGCGCCAAGACAGGAACTCCGAGACAGGTCTTCTTAAAAGCTGCCCTCAGGACCCTGGCAATCGGCCGGTCCTTGAGCAGCTGCTGCCCTGCGCGGGGCCAGGCTGGCTGGTCACGCCCCTGCCCCCCCGCAGGCAGTGCTGGAAAGGCACAAACAGAGCGCGGCTGGGGCCTGAAGAAGCTACGGCTTCTACCCGAGGCAGTAACAATAGTCCTGACTACCCTGCGGCCCCCACACGCGCCTGCCAACGTGCCCTCCATATTCCTGACGGAGCAGCTTTGGATTCTTTTAAATGTGGCCTTCACCCACACGGCTCCAGCCCCGCGTGCTCACCCTGTGCTCGCGGCCACATCACAGGCTGCCCTGCACGGGCCCCTGCCCCCGGCCCCGCCGGCACGCCCTGCCGCCCACGGCTGGAAACTCTGATCAGGCTGACGGAGGGGGTGGCCTCGACCGGTGTCACGGGACAGCCTCACACGTCACACCTGGTCCCATCCGGGGCCCAAGTGTCCCAAATTCAAGACTGCAGCCAGGAAGCGGGCATCCGCCCACAGTGCCCCGACAAGCTGGCCCTGGCAGCCAGGGCCACGAGGGCCTCACAGCTACCTTGGGACCTGAGCCGCCGTGGGGAGGGCTGGGCCTGCCCGCTCACAGGGTCTCGTAACGCCCGGGATGAGAAAGCGGCCCCGTCTCCCCTCACACCGCTGCCTCCCGTGTCCCCGCCTGCAGGGAAGCCACCCGCAGAGGCAGCCTCATGGCCGACAGGGAAGACTGAAGGTGCCCCGTGACAGAGCCATCAGCCTGGCCCTTCCCCGCGGGACCGGGACCTGGCTGTGACCTCCCTGGGGCGGGAGAGCAGGTCGAGCCAGCACCTTCCCCCAGTCAGCATCGGAAGGTGTGGGTCCAGGCGAGAGGCCGGGGCCACTGGAGTCAGCACTTCGAAGGGGTTCCCGGGACTGGAGAGGCAGAGTCATACGACTTCGAGGAACAAAGCAGGAGGACGTCCCCGGGGAGGAAGGCGGGGCAGGATCTCTGGGGGGGGTCCCTGCGCTGGGAGGAGCCTGCACCTTGGTGGTCGGCCCAGCAGCTCTGCCTGGATGGGGAGGAGCTGGGCCCGAGCGGGTCCTGAAGGATGCACAGGAGTTCGCGAGGCAGGGCAGGAATGAGAGCAGACGGACAGGAGGGGCGGAGGCCCAGGCGCATTTCCTTAGAGGTCACATCCCCACGCCCACAAACCCAGAGGAAATGTGCCCTCAGGGCGTGGGTAGTGCCCAGCACAGATCAATCGCCCAGTTGACGTCTGAGCAAGAGAACAAGGGACACAGCAGAGGGGGCCTGGGGAAACAGGAACACAGAGCAGAGGGGGCCTGCAGAGTGGTGACCGCAGAGGTGCAGGTGGAGCGCCACAGGGGTCAGAGCCGGGTCTGTGCCAACGCCGGCTGACCCCACGCCTCCCTGGCGGCTCTACCCCTCAGCACCTGTGGGGCGGCTCCAGGACCGCCAGGTCCCAGGACGGAGTATCCTCGTCTGTCTGCTCTGCTTCCTGGGCTGGTGTTGTTTTTAACCCTGAGCAGAGCCAGCAGGAGGGGACTGTGGGCTGGCAGCCTGAGCCCAGGGTCGGAACCGTGGCTCCTTCTAACCCTCCCCTCTGCCCACTTCCTCTGCGACACTGCAGCCCAAGGCCCTTCAGCTCCAGCCTCAGTTTCCTCCTTGGGTGAGAGACCCAGTCCAGGGCAGAGCACGGGTAAAACCCCAGGACAGAGAGAAAGCCCAACCCTGCACCCCCTGCCCTGAGGTCCCAGCCAGCCACCTCCTGTGCCACCAGCCCCAAAAGCCGAGGGCCCCCAGCCTGGTTCCCAGAACGGGCAGCCGTGGTGGATGCAGGTGCTCTGCTGGGAAATACATAAGAAAACGCCCTACCCCAGGACGGCCTGGGCTAGACCGCGGGCCGAGCCCTGATCCCTGGGCAGGGGCAGCATCACTGAGCCAGGTGAGCCCCACCTCGCAGGGACATGACTGGCAGGGAAGCCACCAAGTGCCCCATCCCTGCCCCATCCTGGTGCGGGCGGCCCTTGACCAGAGCCCCCACACAGCTGTGTGTGGGGTCCCCCGGACGTGTCCCGTATATGGGGACGGCAGACGCCAAAATGCCAGGACAGCCTCAGTCCCATGCTCAGGAGGCTCCCGGTTGGCCTGGGGACCAGCCTTAAACAGATGCGCCTCAGAACAGGGGCAAAGCGGCAGCTGAGCTGAATCTGGGCCACAGAAAACACCCTGGGCAAGACACAGCTGCGGGCACGGAGGCCAGAGCGGGGGCAGGAGGGGACGGGCCACACCTGGGGGGGGACAGGGGGGCGGGAGGGGACGGGCCACACCTGGGGCAGGACAGAGAGGGGCAGGAGGGGACAGGCCACACCTGGAAGACAGAGGGGGGAGAGGAGGGGACTGGCCATGCCTGGGAGGGGACAGAGGGCAGCACAGGCCAAGCCCCAGCTTTCAGAGATACCCACGGGGGGTGTCAGTGCCAGGCCGGCGTGCGGGTGGTGGTCTGCGGGCAGCCGCAGGGGCACTGGGGAAGGACGCCACATCCCAGCAGGGCCAGGGGGGAGGCAGTCAGCCTGGGGGGCAGGGGACTGAAGGAGGTGCCTGTCCTTCCCCACCCGAGCTGGGCCCCATGTCCTGAGACAGGGCGTCGCAGAGGGAGAGGGTGGGGGCACCACCTTCCCAGGATGGACGGCCGCGGCCCAGCGCTCCCTCGTAAAGCCAGAGCCTCGGGGCCGCGGACGCTGAAAGAGACCGTGCGGGCACCTGCCGGGCACCTCATTTCCCACTGTGCCTGGATGTGCTTCGCGTGTCCTCGGAGGAAGTTCTATCAGCCTTCTGGTTGGAAAAAGCCCGAGCACCACTCCCCAAGTGCTTCCTCTAGAGCTTTTGGGCAGAACGAGGCCCCATTTCCCAGACACGGTTGTAAGATACTCACATCCACCTCCCCTTGGTCGACCACGTAGAAGTTGTCCCCTTCGTCCCCTACGAGAAAGAACAGGACACATGATGCAAGATCCCAGGGCGGCTGTTTTCTCGTAACAAGCCACTCCTGACACTCTTCCTACACCACCACCAAGCAACACCGGCTCTCAGCAAAATTAAACACTTGAAACAAAAGCTGTGTGGGAGTTCCCGTTGTGGTGCAGTGGAAATGAATCCGACTAGTATCCGTGAGGATGCAGCTCTGATCCCTGGCCTCACTCCGTGGGTTAAGGATCCGGGGTTGCCGTGAACTGTGGTGGGGGTCACAGACGCAGCTTGGAGCCTGCGCTGCTGTGGCTGTAGTGCAGGCCGGCAGCCGCAGCTCCGATTCGACCCGTAGCCTGGGAACCTCCATTTGCCGCGGGCGAGGCCCCCAAAAGCAAAAAAAAAAAAAAAAAACAAAACACAAAAGCTGTGTGTTTTAAGGTACACGACACAATGAGTGAACCGATGACAGCGGTCAGCCTGCCAGACCCACCCCCTCCCGACACCATCGGGGCTCTGAAATCCACTCCCAGGACTCGGCAATTTTGTGACAAGAAGTCATGGAAATACATTAACACATGTGAACTTGTGGACCAGGCGGTCTGAAGCCTCCGTCGGGGACTCAGCGATGCCCGGCCATGCGCTCTGGCTCCGAGGCGCGGGGCGCGCACCTTGCTGTATGACGGTCTCCCCGGCGATGTGCGTGACGGGGAACATGGCATCGAATATGTCGCTGGAAAAGAAAGCACGGCGTGTGACGGCTGCGGGCGCCCGCCCGCCCCAGCCCCGCGAGGGCGGCGCGCCGATCGTTCCTGCGACCCAGCCCAAAGGAGGTGAAGCCCTCGGCGACCCTGCTGCCCCGAGGCTCACGGCCTCCTCACCGGGTGTTCTGGGATTCTACGAAGACGGGACCGGCAGGGACCAAACCCTGGGACCGCGTCCCACGGCGGCAAGGAGGACCCGCCGGAGCACGGCAGCCGGGCTTGACGGCCTGTTCGCTGTGTTTTCCCAGGGAAATGCTTTCCATCCAAGCGTGTCGAGACGCCAGATGCAGAAATGGGAAGAAGCCAGAGTCATACCAGCTCACTCAAGGGGCCCAGAAGCCAGGGGGCTGGTACGGGGCTGTGCCCAAGGGCCACCTGGCCATTTCGTTTCCTGAGTTCAGAGTGAGAAGGACCCACCAGCAGGACGGGCTGGATCCCAAAAGGCAATGACCACCCTCGGGGGCTTCATGACGCTGGGGCCCCTCGGGTAGCAGGTGCACCTTCACGGGATGCCTGCCTGCTGCCCCCCGCCCCCCGGCATTCTCTGCCACTGGGTCAAGGGGGGGCCTCAGAGGAGCTCACAGCGCGGGCCCAGGAGCAAACACAGGGTCAGACCCAAACGGCCCTGTGCCCGCTGTTCCCAGGGTCCACAAAATGTAAATCAGTCTGCCTTGAAGCAGTCACCTTCCGTCTAGGTACATGCTTCTTTCTCTGCGGAGGAGGGCAGCACTGGGGGTAGGGGTGGGGGGTGACGGGCGAGCACGGGGCGGGGGGTGACGGGCGGGGGCGGGTTCAGAGGAGCACGGCAGGGCCCAGGTTCTCAGCCCTGATGCGCCCCAGATGCCTTCCTTCTGCGCTTGGCTAAATCATGCTGCCACCTCCAGGCCCACCTGAGCCGCACCAGAGCCCCGCTCGGCTGCCCTGCTCCCTTGTCCCCCCAACCCAGACAGAAAACGAGGCAAAAATCCAGCGTCTTCCCCCGAGAGCCACACAATCTCATCCCAGGTGCATGGGTCTGGCCCCCGAGGCCTCTGAGCAGCGTCCTTGTGGGTTTTGCACTGAGGGCAGAGTCCGCAGACGAGGCACCCAGGTGCCATCAGACAGCTCCTCGGCCACCCAGCCTCCCCAAGGCGCGGGTCCACCTCCGAGATGAGACGTTTCCCACTTCGCGCCAGGGCGTGGCTTTCCCACTGTCCACGTGGAACCGACGTTTCCAAACTCGTCGTCAAGATGGGGTCTGACCCTCGCAGTCGAAACACCAGGGATGAAGGAAACGCAAACCAGAACGAGGCTGAAGCATCACTCACGCGGGTCAGAAGGGCCCCCAGCAAGAGGGACACGGGTAACGACTTGGCAAAGGAGCCCCCACACTGTGGTGGGAATGCAACTGGGTGCAGCCTCTGTGGAGGTTCCTCAAAAAACTAAAAATGGAGCTACCATGTGATCCAGCCATTCCACTCCTGGGTACTTATCTGAAAAAACCAAGAACACTACTTCGAAAAAGATCCACGCGCTCAAATGTTCACAGCGCCACTATTTACAATTGCCAAGGTACGGAAGGCACCTAAATGTCTGTCTATCGACAGGAAGAGCTAAGAAGATGTGGTACATACACAATGGAATATACAATGGAATACTACTCAGCCATGAAAAAGAACGAAATATTGCCATCTGCAGAACACGGATGGACAGGGAGGGTATGATACTGAAAGAAATAAGTCAGACAGAGAGATGAGTACCGTATGACCTCGTTTATATATGGAAGCTAAAAAATACGACAGACGAGTACATTTAACAAAAAAGAAACAGACTCATATATAGATATAGAAAACAACCCTGCCGTTGCCAGTGGCAAGAGGGAAGGAAGGAGGACAAGACGAGGCAAGGAGATAAGAGGCTCAAACCACTACTTATGAAATAAATAAGATACAACGATGTGGTATATGCAGCACGGGCAACACAGCCAGTATTTTGTAGTAACTAGAAGCACAATATAATCTTTAAAAATCATGAATCACTACCTTGTACACCTGAAACATATAATACTGTAAATCAACTACACTTCAATTAAAACAAAACAAAACAAAGCAAACAAACAACAAAAACCACCCCTGGCGAATTCCAACTTGATACATTTCTGGGGAAAAAAGAGAAAAGAAAAAAAAAAAGCATGCAAACGGAGCCGCTCCATCTTGGGCTTGTTATTCTCAGCCCAACAGAAGTAGTTTAAATGTATGTCACAGCTAATTCCAACAACACAGACATTTTGGGTTTTGTTTGTTTTAAATCTAAACCCCGCTGCCCAAGTGCCATTTTAAAATAAGGCTACTTCTTGACTTGCGAGTAAATGTTTAGAACACGGCCTGCTGGTGAGTTACTTGTTCTGACCTTGGAAACAAGACCTCTGAAGCTGTGGTCAAGCCAGCAGCCAAGGCCCCCAGGCTTGACTTCACCTTGACCTCAGGAAAGCATCTCCGTGCCTCTGAAGACAGCTCCTCTGAAAACCCGCCCCATCGGTGCCTCCCTGGACCCTGAGACACGCCTGGCCCCAGGGGTGGGTGCTGGGTGTGCCTGGTTCCCAGTGGCACCCACCTCCCTGGGAGGGCCACGTGGCCCCCCCAGACACCTGCTGGGCAATGGGTCCTGCTTGTCACTGGCTGTCCCTCTCCTGGCAGAAGCCGGACGCTGGCCCTGAGCCCATGGTGTGGCAAACGGCAATGGCCAAGGGCCAGGCCTGCTCCAACTGGCGGGCCCTCCATGAAGACAAGGAATGTTTTCTGATGGCCAGAGGACCCCCGCTACGGAGCGAAATACCAGCCGAGGTCCTGCCTATCCTCTTTCTTCCCTTCCTCACGAGTGTTGCTTAGGCTGCCGTGCCACTGTGTCCTCACATGGGGGGGATGGTAGGGGGGAGGCTCCCCAGGTCTCCCAGGGATACTAATCACTTCACTGCCCCCCCCCCCCGACCTCAACTGAACCCAGTCCCTCCCAAAGGCCCCACCTCTCGACACCATCCCCCTGGGGTCAGGGCTTCAGCAGGTGAATCTGGGGACCCAGTTTAGCCCATGGCAAAATCCACCTTCTGCCAAAGAGCTTTCATATTCACGTTCAGGCCCTCGGCCCACGAGGAAGGATCTGGTCGTTCCCCCCAAAGCCATCAGCCAGTGCCCCCAACAATGCCTATTCGCCATGCCTCCCTGTGGGGCCGCACGTTCCTCCAGGCTGGTATGTGTCCCCCAGATCCATATGGAACCACACACTGAGCCAGGCAGCTTTCTCTCCTTTTCTACTTTCTGGAGCAACTCGTAGAAGAAGGGACGGTTGGCTGAAGCTTGACAGGATTCACCCGCAAAACTTTTGGGACCTGGGCCCTTTGGGAGGGCAGGTCCTGGGCCATCACCCACTTTCCTGGTGCTTCACTGAGCCTTCACGGGCCACTGAGGGCACCATTTTCGAAGCTGGCTCCCAGCATTTAAAAACTGAGAGGGGGAGTTCCTGTTGTGGCGCAGCGGAAACAAACCTGACTAGGAACCATGAGGTTGCGGGTTCGATCCCTGGCCTTGCTCCGTGGGTTAAGGATCCGGCGTTGCCGTGAGCTGTGGTGTGGGTCACAGACGCAGCTTGGAGCTGGTGTTGCTGTGGCTCTGGCGCAGGCTGGAAGCTGTAGCTCCAATTCGACCCCTAACCTGGGAAGCTCCATATGCCTCGGATGTGGCCCTAGGAAGCACAAATAAAATAAAATGAAACAAAATAAAATTTTAAAAATTGGGGGTTTCTTCAGAGAAAAAGGAGTATTTTTGGCTTTTCTTTGGAAAAAATAAAGGCATATCTAGTAGCGTGGGGCCTTTGTTCTCACAAAGCAAGAACTGAGCGCCCTCCCCACCTGGCGGGAGCACGTCGCCCGATTCCCGATTCCGCCTCCGTCTGCGGCTCCTGCCTCAGGGGCTCGCTGTCCAGCGGGGGGTGACAGATGTGCGAGGAGAAGGCCTTCACAAGGAGGGGGTCATCCCGGTGGCAAACTCTCCCTCGGTGGCAGCCCAGGGACCCGGCGCCGCCCCTAAACTTGCCCGGAGGGACCCAGGGGCTCAGTCTCCAAGGAGTCAACCCACCGTAACAAGGGCAAAGTCACAGGCCTGCACCCACAGCCCCGCGCGAGGTTAACCCGACACCCACACTCCCTGCGCAGGGCAACGCGCAGCCCCGCGAAGATCACGGCTGTTCCCCAGCCCGCGCGCACAGCAGCTCCCAGCGCCTTCTCCCAGCCCTGGGAATGACGCCAACCTCAGCCAGTCTCCTGATCCAAGTATATGGCTTTTATTCCCTTTTATTGGCTCCCACTTCTAATACACTGCGCTCTGCTGCTGCAGGTGGCCTGACAGGTAAACACCCTGCCCCCACCCCCGCCAAGCCACCCACAGGAGCAAACAGGTTGGACCAGGTCTCAGAGCGAGGCCACCCCAGTGGGCGACCGGGCGGAGGAAGGGAGGGAGGGAGGGCGCCCACAGTCAATGGCAGCCACACCTGCCCCAAGCCCCTGCCGCCTTCCGAGGCGCACGCGTGGGGTGGGGGTGACAAGGGTCCCTGCCCCACAGTCCCAGGCAGGACCCTCTGCTCCCTTAACCCCAAGAATCTACACTTCTGCATTCTAGAAACAGGGGAACGGGGTGGGAGCGGAATTCCTGTGATTTTCAGCCAAAGCACTGTGACAATGACCAGAGGACCCCCCTCCAGTCACGAAGGAAAGAACAGACTTAGCACTCGCAACATTTCTGTGGCTTTCTCTCTTTACATGTCTTCTTTTGTAAAACATCCAACTTTGGGGAGCCTGGGGTGGTCAGAGCCGGGATGTGTGCATACCCCTGGCTGGTGAGGCTGCACGAGCAGCACAGAGCAGAGCGGGGCGCTCCAGGCGTGAGTGTGGTGCCAACTGGCAGGGGACCGCTGCGATGGAGACGACATCAGGGAAGGGGCCCCACTGAACACACAAAACGTGTTCAAGTGCAGACGCCCGCGTCTTCCCACTTCAAAGTGAGGCCAGGAGGGGACAGTGGCCCTGACGGCCAGTCTCCCCGCCTTCGCACGTGGTTCTCAAAGCCCCGCACCTGCAGCCTCTGCCTGGAAACACGTCGCTCTGTGGCCGGTCTGGGCTGATGGTCAGTGGTATTCACCTTTCAGGAACCAGCCCAGGCGAAACGCTGGTGCACCGAGCACCGCGGCGACACCCTGTTTTATGCTGCCTGTCGCAGCCCGGGTGACAGAGGGGCTTCTGTCTGCTGGGAGCCAGGGCCCCAGACAGTGTCCCTGGCTTATGTTTAGGCTTTTCCACTGTTTGGGTGAAAGCTCACTACGTTTCTGTATTGACTGCAAGTTTCCAAGTAATTCTCTCTAAACAGCAATAACTCAGGCATAGCTGTTTACTGTGGGGGATGCCGAGGCTGCCTGCTGGTACTGCAGCATCTAGAAATCCGTGTTTATTTAAACCAGGAGCCTCTGCCACGGGAGACCTGGTGCCATCCTGTCTACGGCTGGTTCATCAACCGCAACGCCTGGCACTGGAGAAGCACACACACGCCTGGGATTCCGTGGGGAGTGCATCCGGGGAGTCCCCAGAGGAGGTGCCAGCTGAGCACTGGTACACCTGGGTGCAGCCGAACATATAAAGTATGAATCACACAGCGCCTGCCCTCAGACCACAATGGAATTAAACTAGAAATCAATAACAAAGATACCTTAAAATCCCCAGATATCTGGAGATGAAGCCACACACCATTACACATGGGTGAAAGAAGCAGGCGCAGGAGAAGCTGAAAACATTCTTAACGAAAGGAAAATGCAACTTATCAAAGTGTATGAGATGCAGCAAAAGCACCGCCTGGAGGGACACTCGCAGCACTGGAAGCGCACACGTGAAAAGGAGGAAGGTGACGGATGCAGCTCCGGCGTGGGGCGTGACCGCGCCCCGGATCGGATCCCAGCCCGGGAGCGCCCCAGGCTTTGGCGTGGACGAAAAAGAAAAAAAAGAAAATCAAGGAAGAAGATCTAAAAGCAACCCCCCAAGGAAACCAGAAAAAGAAGTTCAAAGCAAGCAAAAGAAAAGAAAGAATAAAAATTAAGGAGAATTTAAATAGGAAATTAATAGAGAAAAACCAATGAAACCAAGGCTGGTTCCTTGAAAAGAGCATAAAAACCTAGGAATCCCTAGACAGGGTCACAAAAAAGGGGGATAGGAGAGAAACTGAGAGACAGAGAAGACACAACAGACGTCAGAAATGAAAAAAAAAAAAAAAAAAAGCACCACGACGGAGCCCTGAACCGTAGAAGGATGATAACGGAATCTTGGAACAACTCTGCATCACACTGGAAACGCCACACGGGAAAGTCCGAGCTGGTGCAATGAGACAAAGAAAAGGAAATAAAGGTATGCAGACTGGAAAGGAAGAAATAAAACTGTCTTTGTTTGCAGAAGATATGACCATCTCCGTAAAAAATCCCAAAGACTCAGCAACAAAGACCAAACCTACGGGCATCTAAGCTGTGACTCCAGCAAGGCTGCACAATACCGGTCAACCGGCAAACGCCCGTCGCTGTCGCAGACGCCAGCCAGGAACAGATGGCATTTAACATGAAAACAACACCGTGTCCATTAACACCCCCAAAATGAAGGGGGAGCCACCCTCACAAACTATGCACAAGCTCTAGATGGGGGAAACTACCAACTGACAAAACGTAAACACCAAACGCAGGCACAGGCATCCCGTATTCGTGGACAGGAAGACTCTGCACGGTCAGGCCAGCTCTTCCCAGCTTCGTCTACAGACTCCACCCAAATCTGACCCCGACCTCAGCAAGACAGCGGGTGTCAACCAACGGATCTTAACGGCTACGCGGGGGCAAGAGATCCAGAATGGCCAACAGAGCATGGACAGAGAAGAAAATCCGTGGCCTGAATACCCGACTCCGAGACTTACCACCAGTCTGGAAGCTCGCTCGCACTCTCCTGCCCTCACTCCTGTCCTTCCAGGGGCTGCCTGAGACCCCGGGTCTGTACGGGGCACCGCCAGCCCATACGGATCAGCTCTGGAACAGCGCCTCTCGCCACCCCCCGGACCTCAGCCTCCCCACCCCTGCCACCCAGGGAGACATTCTCATGCCCGGGGCTCAGGTCCCGCGCGGCCACCCGTGTCCGCCCCTGCAGTGGCGCCGGGCTCTGTGGAGGCCGGGGTTCACAGAGCACAGGAGGTGAAGGCGCCCGGGTCAGGGGCTCCAGGCGCTGGGCCGGGGCTGCTTCTGCTCATGACGCCGGCCCACGCCCGTCTCTCCCTCCCAGCTGCTGGCTTCCCACCGCTCGTCTCACAGGAAAGCACCAGCTCTGCCGCTCATCAGCAGCCACAGCGCGACATGCCTGGCAGGCACCTGTGCAAACCAAGGCCCATGGAGCATTCCCGAGGCTCGGGGCGTGGGCCTGGCACCTGCCAGGGCACAGACACCTCACTCCGATGCTCACTTGCGGGGGAGCCTGGGCCAGCAGCTTCCTGTTCCAGGAGGCGGGCACTGCTGTGACTAAGGAGAAGCCAGCTTGTGCTCCACCACCGCCCCAGCTCTGGGGCAGCTCCCACACAGCCAGAGGGCTCTCTGCGTCAGCAGGCTGCTAAGGCGTGAGCTCCGGGGCACATCAGACCGAACAGGGAGTGTGGAAGAAAAGGGGAGGGGACGTGACCCTCCGGGCACACCTGCTTACTTACCTGCTCGCGCCAACCCAGACCACCCCAGGACAAACGGGCCCTACAGGTGTCGGGAAGGAAGCGCTGTGGCCACCAGGGCACCAGGAAGGCGAGGCTCCGGTGGAGGCACCTCCTGGGGCGGGTGGCTTCGGAACCATGTCACTATTTGACATAATTATTAAAACAAGATTGTCATTTGAATGATAACACTTACAAATCAGAAGTGGAAAGTAACAAGTGAGCTGAACTGTGTGTCCAATTGACAGCATTGCCTCTGAAAACACAGATGCTTCAGGGCAACACGGGCAGGACTGAAATCTTCACCGGTGGCTACTAATCATGCTGGTGGCAATGGCAACAGTGCTTTGACTCTAAGGTCCGACGTGTGTGTGTGTGAACGCACACACTCGCATTTGTGCGTGTGCATGTGTGGTGCAAGAAAGCAAAGACATTCTTTTGTTGGTGTTATTCAGAGCTGGGATTTTCAGCATGAGAGAAAAGAGATAAAGACAAAATTCATCGTGTCAGGTTAAAAGGAAGGAAGGAAGGAAGCCCGCTGATCCCACAGCCCTGAATTGAAATTGGAAGAATCAGTATGAACTCATGAAATATTTTATCTTAGAAAAATAGTCCCGGTTCTGTTTGCAAAAGAAGAAACACCCCAGCAACAAGGACAGACTGAAGCACCGAGCACCCCTACCGCCCAGAATCTCGACTCTAAACACACCTTCCCACTGAAAGGAGCCAAGACGTCTTTAGAGCAGAAACGGGTCCCTCTCCTGGGGCAGAAAATGCATCCGACGAGCCTGCCACATCTGCAAAGACCAGAAAGCAAGGAGAGGGGCAAAAATGACGGCTCATGGAGCCTACGGGCCAAAGACGGCCGATCCGAGCGTTGGTCGGACCGTAACGGCAGACGATGACACAACACAGGGGACTTAACTCAGAGGCCAGGAAGGAACAGCGGCCGGGCAGGCACAGACGCTGGAAAAACCGCAACGGGGGCTGTGGAGGGACCGAGGCGTGCGGTTTGCCAGGCCCCGGAGTCCAGCGCCACTCCCTGTGCCAGCCCTTCCCGTCTCAGCCACGAGCTGCACGCGCTCGGGGTCTGGGTTCTACACTCTGCGGTCCACGTTTCACGGCCCCACGGTCCCTGCCCCTCCCACGCTGTGCTGAGACTAGAATTCACTCTCCCCTAACCTGATGGGTGCCACGTGGCGCCTGGGCCACAGCACCGCGGGTCCGTCCTCCGAAGTGGCCTTTGTCCGCAAGTCCACGTGGCCTCCCAGGAGCGGTGGGGCTGGGGGGGGGAGCCCGAGGCAGGCGCCCCAGGACAGGGACAGGACACCCCAGCTGGCGGGAAGTCCAGCCCCGGCCACCCCTCTCCCAGGGCCCCAGGCCTTGGCAGGCGGCCACAACGGAGTCACCCCACTCAAAGCCTGGCCATTTCCACCCTCGCCCCACACCCTCCAAGGCCGTAACCTGAGAGTGCTCGCAGCGGCCGGGCCCTGCCCTCTGCCTGCCACTTTCAAAGGCCATCCCTGCATCCTCGCGCCCAAACAGCAATGCAGGCCCTGAGGCGCCAGGCATCCCGACGCGCCTCTGCCCGGACGCCCTCTCCACGCGGCTCTGCTCCCTGGAGCCTTCCCATGGGGTGTCCACGGCTCCTGCTCTGTGCCCTCGCGGCCCCCACTGCCCCACCTCTGACTCTCCCCCCGACGCAGGCTCAGCACAGAGGGCGCTGGGCTGTGTGGGGGCGGGGGTGATGGGGGTGAATGGGGGTGGGGGGTGAGGGGAGGTGGGGGGTGATGGGGGCGCTTCCTGCAGAGTGTGGATCTGTGGACTTCTCCCCCCTCCGTGCCCATCACAGCACTTTCTCGCTTGTCAACTGGCTTCTTGAGAGGCTGAATCTGGCAGCGGACACTCGGAGAACTTGTGTCCTGGCCAAGGTTCCCCAGCCAGCCCCAGTGGAGCTGGGCTCCTGACGCAGCCCTGAGGCTCTCGAGCTGGCAGCTTCCTCACCAGGTCAGGCAGGAACCAGGGTCTGAGATTGGCCTCCAGAGCTGCCCCTGAGGTCAGACAGGGACAGGGGCCCACGACAGTGGCTCAGACGGCAGGTTTCCCGGTGGCCTCAAACCCTTAAACCCACCTTCCACACAGGGCCGTGATGTGGCCGTTTTCCCAGCCAAACGCACCACCCAACCCTGACCTGGAGCAAACCTCACACCCCGACTGTGCAGCCCCTTCTCTGGGCACTTGGGAGATCAGGGCACACGCGGAGCCTGGGCTGCGGGTCGGCCACCCACGCCGAGGCCCTGAAAGGTCCCGAAGACGAGCAGCACACCCTCTGCCGGCCCTGCTCCCGGGAGACGTGCGGGGGGCCCCGGGGGTCCCGGGTGCCCACGTGGAGCAGGGAGCTCACGCGGCAAGACCCGGACGGAGGAGACGAGCCGAGCGCGCACGAGTGCCGAGGCGCAGTCGCCCCCCTGGGTCGTCGGCCGGTCTGCTCCCTTGAAACTTTACTGGTTGAGAGTTTTCAAAAGAAAACTTTAAATCAAAACTCACACAAAAAAACTAGATTTCACAAAAATTGGGACTTTTTTTTTTTAATTTTTTTTTGCCTTTTCTAGGGCCACACCTGCGACATATGGAGGTTCCCAGGCTAGGGGTCTAATAGGAGCTGTAGCCACCGGCCTACACCACAGCCACAGCAACGCAGGATCCTTAACCCACTAAGCAAGACCAGGGATTGAATCCGCAACCTCATGGTTCCTCGTCGGATTCGCTAACCACTGAGCCACGACGGGAACTCCGGGACTTTCAGCTTCTGTGGAAAAAATCCGAGCTGGCCACCCAGGCCCACTCCCCGGGGCAGAGGCCGCCACCAGGGGGTCCTCCTCACTGGAGCCCCCGCTCAGCAGCTCCGCTTCCCCGCTGGCCCCAGAGACCCGGCCTCTGGGCCAGAGACGTGCTGACACCCAGCCTGTCTTGCTTGCAAGATGGGACCCTCAGTCCTCTGGGGTGCGGCGGGCTCAGAGAGGCAGGGAGAGGGGCCAGACCTCAGCTCCCTTAGCAGCCGGGGTCCCGGGAGCCCTCCCACAGGGCCTCAGCCCTTCATCCGCGACACGGAACGACTGGCAGAGCTGCAGAAGCAGCAGCACCATGCCCAGCACATGCCACCCACACGGATGCCTACCGCGTCCCCACCCCCACATGGCGCTATGCTCATCGGAGGCACAGGCTTCTTCAGTGTGAGGGACCCTGCCCACCAAGGACAGTGCCTCGTCTCAGCCAGCCCCTCCCTCTCCAGGGGCTGGGGGACAGTGACCCCAGGTGGCCAGCACCTCCCAGCCAACCGCCCCCAGTCGTAAGCAACAACAAGGGGACGGCCCGTGTACGGGTCACCATGTCCCCAGGTAATCCTGCGAGACCACGGCACCCAGACTGTGCAGGACGATGCCAGCCAGAGGCACAGGGGCGCCACCCAATTCCCAACCCCTGGCCACCACCCATCTGTCCGCCACGTCCACAACCTTGTCACCTCGGGAACGTCACTTAAACCACGTCAGGCAGGAACGTCACTGGGGGACTGGCTTTTTTCACTGCACACCCTCCCCGAGAGATTCCCACCCCCCCGCCGCCTCCGGGTCGTCCTGTGTGTCAGCCCGTGTGCGCTTCGCCGCCATCGGGCTGTTCCACCCCATCCAGGCACCCGGGGTACTGAGCCACTCAGCCGTCGCAGGCTCCGGGATTGTTTTCAGTGTGGGGCTCTACAAACAAAGCTGCCGTGAGCAAAACCACTGTACAGGTTCTCACGTGAACCTAACTTCCAGTTCTCTGGGATAAACGCCCAAGAGGGCAACTGCCAGGTCACAGGGCAGCTACGCATTTGGTTTTCTAAGCAATGACTACAACGTTTTCCAGGCTGGGAGAGCTGCCGTTCCACCAGCGCCCGACGAGAAGCCCGGCTCCGCCAGCGGCGGAAGCATCCCCGGGTTTCATTTAACCGCCCCCAGGGCTGCAGAGCACGTCCTGCTGCCTAAGGAGTCGGACAGCTGGTCACGGGTTTCTCCTCCGTCGGAGCGTCCTCTCTGGTCGAGAGTCTCTTCAGGCCATTGGCCAGCTTCTACCTGCTCTGCTTGGTCCTGCAGCTTCGAGTCACGAGAGATTGTCCCACAGTCCAGAGGCCAGTCCCTGCTCAGACGTGGGGCTTGCAGACACCTGCTCCCAGCCCCCAGCTTGGCTTCCAGTCCATGTTCCACGTAGCAAACGCTGCCCTCCGGGAGCAGAAGCAGCCCTGGCAGCGCCTAGGTGCACGCGGGCACACAGCAGGCACCTAATAAACGCCTTGGAACGACGCTGTGAACGAGAGCCGAAAATAGCTCCAGAAACCCTGAGTTCCTCGATGGGGCGCGTTTTCATCTGAACTCCAGCCCTGTGCCCAGATCAACAGCGCTGCCAACGTTCAGCCCCGGAGTCACTTCCCTGCCAGTCCCAGCGGCATGAGAAGTCAGTGAACTTCCCGGGGAGACGCTGCCCGGGGGGCTCTGGGCACCTGAAGCCCCCACCCCAGCTGCCGCAGAGAGGTGCTGGTGCACGGCCGCGGGCTCCCTTCTCGCCAGACCCCCCCTCTCCCAGCCTGCTGCCCGCCCGCCACCAGAGACCCCAGGGCCGCCACAGCCACACCGTCCTCAAGGCCACGGCCGGCCCACCCTCTGGATCCTCCTCCCGAGAGCATGGAGGAGGACCACGCACTGCAGGACCCACCTGCCGAAACAGGGCGAGACACGCCCACCGAGTCGCCAGAAACCGCCCAGGAAGCACAGATCTGCGGAAAGGCAGGACGCGCCTGGCCGTCACCGAGACACTGACGGGGTGCCGGGTCTGTACCGAACTGTTCCATAAATTCACGGCAGGCTTTTAAAATAGAAAGTTATCTCAAATTCCTACGGAAATGCAAAGGCCCTAAAGCAGCCCAGACAATCCTGAAAAAGGAGGACAAAGTGGGAGGGTTTTACAAGACCCGACTCAAAACTCAAAATCAGAGCCCCAGCCACCCAGAGGCCGGTGTGGGCGCAGCAACACGGCTCACGGATCCGGTCCAGACCGCAGGACCCAGAAACAAACCCTCGCACCTGGGGCAGGGGACTTCTGACGCGGGGCCGAGACGAGCCAAGGGGAGGTAACGGCCTCTTCAACAGATGGCGCTGCGACAACCGGACGTGCCCCCGAGAACACCGGCCTTCGTCCCCACCTCACACCACACACAGGAAGCAACTCAGAACGGATCACAGACCTAAACGCGAGAGCTAAGATCCATCACGCCCAGACGACCCTGCAGGAGGAAGTCCTCACGACCGGGGGTTAGGCAGAGAGACCTCGCACAGAACAAGCACGGCTCATGGAAGAGAGGAAGGAGAACCTGGACTGTAAATACGTTATTAAGAAAACGAAAAGACCAGGAGTTCCCGTCGTGGCGCAGTGGTTCACGAACCCGACTGGGAACCATGAGGTTGCGGGTTCGAGCCCTGGCCTTGCTCAGTGGGTTAAGGATCCGGCATCGCCGTGAGCTGGGGTGAAGGTCACAGACGTGGCTCGGATCCCGCGTTGCTGTGGCTGCGGTGTAGGCCGGTGGCTACAGCTCCGATTCGACCCCTAGCCTGGGAACCTCCATATGCTGTGGGAAGCAGTCCTAGAAAAGGCAAAAAAAAAAAAAAGAAAAGAAAATGAAAAGACGGGAGTTCCCGTCCTGGCACATCGGAAACGAATCCGACTAGGAGCCATGAGGTTGCAGGTTCGATCCCTGGCCTCGCTCAATGGGTTAAGGATCCGGCATTGCTGTGAGCTGTGGTGTAGGTCGCAGACACGGCTCAGATCTGGCGTTGCTGTGGCTGTGTGTAGGCCAGCAGTTGCAGCTCCGATTAGACTCCTAGCCTAGGAAGCTCCATATGCTGCAGGTGCGGCCCTCAAAAGACAAAAGACAAAAAAAAACAAGAAAATGAAAAGAAGAAAATCACAGACCAGGAGAAAAACACCTGCAAACCCTGTATGTGATAGACGGCTTGTATCCAGAATTTTCCAGAAGCTCTTGTACCGTGAGTTCCCACTGAGCCACAGTGGGTTAAGAGCCCAACTAGTATCCATGAGGATGCGGGTTCCATCCCTGGCCTCGCTCAGTGGGTTAAGGATCTGGCATTGCCGTGAGCTGCGGTGTAGGTTGCTGATGCAGCTCGGATCCCATGGTGCTGTGGCTGTGGTGTAGGCCGGTGGCTGTAGCTCCAGTTTGACCCCTAGCCTATCTGGGAACCTCCAAGGGCTGCAGGTGTGGCCTTAAAAAGCAGAAGAAAAAAAAAAAAAAAAAAGCTCTTATAACTCAACAGCAAGAAGATCAAGACCTCAAGCAGTGAGCAAAAGGCTTGGGTAGACATTCCGACAAAAATGTTATACAAACGGCTGCAAAGCTCATGAGAAGAGGCTCGATGTCATCAGCCTTCAGGGCAACGCAGAACCACCGGGCGACGCCACACCCGTTAGAGTGACTCCAGCTGGGGGAGAGACGGCACCCAGGGACGCAGGGCCATGGGGACCCGGTCACCACGGGCGGGCATGGACACAGCACCACCACTTTGGAAAAGAGGAGGCTTCCTAAAAAGTTGGACCTGAAGTTACTGAGCATGCAACCCGGAAATGCCACCCATCGGAACCCACCCGAGAGAAGTGAAGACGTGTGCCCACGGCGACTGCACACGCGTGTTCACGGGCTCAGAGATGCTGCCGCTGCCGCCCGGCCAGCAGGTGGCCTTGTGCCTGCACCACTCCGACCTGCTGACCAGAGGCTCACAGGCCGACCCAAGGCTGGGGGGAGAGGGGACAGGGCTGGCGACCTTCCGCCCGGCTGAGGCGACGGCCCCTGACCCACCGAGGAAGCTCTAAACTCCTGCCTGCGTGGTCCCCACCGGGTCCCGCCGCCCCCCAGGCCCACAGGTGGACCCTGGGCCAGGAAAGTGACCTGTGCACAGATGCACACCTGGGGAAGGAGGTCCAGGTGCACAGGGGACGAGGCGGGGGCCAGACGCCGCGCCCTAAGCAGCTTCAACACCCACAACCTCAGCCTCACGCGGTTCTCAGGGAATCACTTCGGCGCTTCTGGATGGACAGGGCGGGTTTAGACCGTGCGCTCTTCCCAGGCTGCAAGTCCAAGCGGTGAGACGGTGGCAGAGGGACCACAGAACACACCGTCCCTCTGTCTCGGGTCCTGGCTCACGGCGGCTCTCACGTCACTGAAAGGGCACAGACACTTTTCCTCCCGGAGCCGCTTTCGGAATCATCGTCGTTCCCACGTGGTTAAGCCCCATCTTCCGGGAAAGCATCCCTTGGAAACGGCCCTGTCCTGGGCGCCGGCCCTGAGCGCGCAGGAGCCACATAAAATCCTCGAGAAGGAAACCCGCTCCGAGCGGCGGCACAGGTCATGGAGAAGAAGCCACACGAAGCTAAATGAAAGTCAAGATTTAAATGCGCAAACTGGCCGCCAGCCCAATCCTAACAGGAAGAGAGTCTGAATCCAAAAGGCGCATTAGCTGGGCTCACGGCCCCACGGGGAGCCGAGGGGCCTGGCAGAGGTGGCGCAAGGGCCACGTGGGGCAGGGGGCTTGGCCTCCCTGGGAGGCAAGACTGACACTGATGAGGCGCAGAGGTGCGGGGCCGCAGGACGAGAGCAGAAAATGAGCCTGGGGGAGAAGCGCCACCACAGGGCCCCTGATGCCGCTCTCAGGACACGGGGCAGGCCAGGCTGCTCCAGCCTGTGGGCACAGCCTGTCTCCCTGCCCCGACCCCTACCCACCAGGCCACCATCAGCCCTGAGCCTGAAGGCTCCCCAGCCTCCGTCCAGCCTGTCAGCCAAATTTGGGGCCCAAGTTGGCACAGCCATCCGCCTGCCCACTGCCCCACATGCAGCCTCTGTGGCCGGGCAGCCAGATGCCCAATCCCTGACTCGGTCCTCTCACCACCAGGGTCTCTACCAGGGCCGCCCGCTCTGTCCCTGAGGGTCTAAAATGCTGCACTTGGAGTTCCCGTCATGGCACAGCGGCAACGAATCCAACTAGGAACCATGAGGTTGCAGGTTCGATCCCTGGCCTTGCTCCGTGGGTTAAGGATACAGCATTGCCGTGAGCTGTGGTGTGGGTCACAGACGTGGCTTGGATCCCATGTGGCTGTGGTGTAGGCCGGCAGCTTTAGCTCCGACTGGACCCCCTAGCCTGGGAACCTCCATATGCCACAGGTGCTACCCTAAAAAGCAAAAAAAATAAAATAAAAAATAAAATAAAATGCTGCACTCAATGTTCACACTGGCGAAAGGGCGTTGTTTCGGGTCTACTGCAAACACTGACATTTTAACCAGTGAAATGACCATATTACTCTTTTAAACGTGGACAACGAAATAACAATCTGTAGCTTTTCATTATGGAGCCAATTTTCAACACGGAGTCAATCCCGCGTCTGCACCTGGGATGCGTCTGTCCTGGGTTCCGCGTCTCTGCAGAGCTCCGGGTCCCCCCGGGGACCGAGCACCCCAGCAGCTCTTTAAAACAAGAGATACTCGGGGTAAAAAACCCTTGTAGGGGAATTTCTGCGTCGTTCGTTCTCTCTTCGAATGGTTTCCCACCGAATTTACCCGAGTGTGACAACATTTATGCCCACAAGCATTTTATCCATCGCCCTACGTGCTTTTCCATAAAAGAAAAGCATCTCTTCTGTGAATCTATGGAATTTTTTTCAATGACCATAGAACTCTATAAACATTTATATTTTCCTTCAACATTGAGCTTTTTATTTTTATTTGTTTCTTTATTTATTTATTTAGTCTTTTTTTTTTTTTTTGCCATTTCTTGGGCCGCTCCCGCAGCATATGGAGGTTCCCAGGCTAGGGGTCTAATCAGAGCTGGAGCCACCAGCCTACGCCAGAGCCACAGCAACGCGGGATCCGAGCCGCATCTGCAACCTACACCACAGCTCACGGCAACGCCGGATCGTTAACCCACTGAGCAAGGGCAGGGACCAAACCCGCAACCTCATGGTTCCTAATTGGATTCGTTAACCACTGCGCCACGACGGGAACTCCAAGATTGACCTTTTTAAAAAATTATTGGCACACAGCAGACGAAAGGCACACACGTTACATTTTGAGAAACAGCTATGAATCTGAAAGAATGAAACGGCTTTGGAATATACCACGCACGACACTCTCGCGGACTCGCAGTCCCTTACGGAAAGCGGTGGCGTTGTCCTGATGCCTGCGTCCGGGGGCTGCCCCCCCCCCAGGTAAGACCGGGGTGAGAGCTGAGCCTCCGCCCTCAGAGCAGGGCAGACACATCCTGGGGAGGACGGGGAGGCTGGCGTCAGCTGCAGATGCGGCCCCTGCGTGGCAAAGTGGGCCAGAGCTTGAGGCCGGGTCAAGGCCTGGGCCCCTGCCCCTGTCTGCGTGGCCCTCTGTGACCACAGTGACCAGAGGATCTGCCGCCGGCCCTCCCAGCTCTTTCTGCCCTCAGACTGTCCCTCTGCCAGAGCTGGCTTCCCTGCCCCTCACAATTCCCAGGTCCGGGGCTGCAACACCTCCTCCTCCAGGAAGCCCTCCCTAGGTGCTCTGTCCAGCATAGATCTGCCCACCTGCTCACCGCCCTGGGATAACGTCGACACCTGCAGGATGGACAGGTGAGTGGACGCGAGCTCCTCCCTGGATATCATGGCCTTCCTGCCTCCGAGGGCAGAGGGGACACAGGGAGCTCACAGAGGTCACGTCCTTGCCGAGGTCACGCAGCCAGCAAGCAGCAAGGCCAGGACAAGACCAAAGCCTTCGCCCCTCCTCAGAGCCAAACAGCCCCTGACGTCACCGCCCCTCTGGGCCAGAAGCTCAGAGGCCCAGGGCTCACTGGCCACTCAAGCCCTGCCACCTTCAAGCTTCCTGGGCTCCACCCCACACCCCACGCCGAGGTGGGGGTCGGCAGAAGGGGCCACGTTTCCCAAGTGGGGAGCCCTGTGGTCCATCTGGACCCCGGCCTGGCCAAGCAGGGGACCACGTGCAGACCGCTTCACCTGGCTCTTTGGCCACTGCTGCAGGGCTGGAGAACAGCCTCCTGCTTGCCCTTGGGTTACAGGGCCCATCACAGAGCCTTGGCAAACACGCTCAGCCAGACCGGGTTAAAGCCAGGTCCACCCCCCAAGGCCCAGAGCAGACTCAGCCCCTTCGCCGACCAGGGGCTGCTGCGCAGGAGGAGAAGGGCAGGAGCGCTGAAGAGCCCACAGCACCCACCGCGGGTGGTTTCTGGGAAAGCCTGCTGGGAGACGAAGTCACCTACACACACCCAGTTTAGTGCGTAACTCACGCTCCCCACACCACCTCCTCCGCCACTCCCGCCAGCACCACCTCCACCTCCACCGTCGCTACCAGCACCAGCACCAGCATCACTGCCGGCATCACTCCCGCCGCCGCCACGACCAGCCCCAGCCCCGCCATGTTCTGGCTTTTTTTGTCTTTTCAGGGCCGCACCCGCGGCATGTGGAGGTTCCCAGGCTAGGGGTCGAATCGGAGCCGTAGCCACCAGCCTACGCCACAGCCACAGCAACACAGGATCCGAGCCACGTCTGCGACCCACACCACAGCTCACGGCAACACCGGATCCTTAACCCACGGAGCGAGGCCGGGGATCGAACCCGCACCCCCAGGGATCCTCGTCAGGCTAGGACGGGAACTCCCCGTCTTCACCTTCTTCAGCAGCGTCGTCACTTCCCAGCACCAACCCCTCCCCCCGCCACCTTCGTGTTCTTCGTCACCGATGTCACCGCCGTCACCACCCACACGACGTCGTCACTGCTTTTACCTCCCAGGAATCCCGCTGCCAAAGCAGGGACCCAGCCCTGGAGGCAAACGCGGGACCGAGCCGTCCCGGGCCGGACAGCCCGCTCCTTGACACACGCAGAACGAACCACCCACTACCTCCAGTGGTACCGCCCGGGTTCAAGACACCGTCACCTCACCTGGGTCAGCAACACATCCCCTCAACAGGCTTTCCTACTTCTGCCCCGGTGCCCCCGTATCCTCTCCTCCGAACACAAACCGGCAGTATTCAGACAAAAGCCCTGACGTGCTAGCTCTACGCCCGAACCTTCCAGAGGCTCCCACCTCAGAGCACAAGCCAGAGCCCTCACAGTGACCCAGAAGACGCACCTGTGTCCTCACTGCCTCTTCCCGGCCTCTTCACTGGCTCTTTTCAGCCTCGCTGACCTTTTGGCTGACCCTGACGCTCCGGGCGTGCCCCAGGGCCTTTGCATCTGCACTCCTGCTGCGTAAACACTCGTTCCCCACTGCCTGCCCGATCTGCTTCCTCTCTCTTGGGTTTCACCTCCTCCTACGCGAGGCCTCCCAGGTTGCCCCACTGCCTGCTCCCCGTGCGCCTCCCCAGCCCCCACCGCGTCCGTGGACCTGGCCTCTCCCCAAGGATGGAGCCCCGTAGGGGGAGGTGTCTGCCTCTTGGCCACACCACACTTCTGGCCCCTAGAGCAGGACGTGGCAGAAAGGAGGCACTCACCACGCCTGAGATGGGCAGGTGGCCGTGGCCTCTGTCACATGTCCCCACCTGCCACCTATGATTCAGAGTCACCTCCGGGCAGGTGAGAGCTTGGCCCCAGGAGACCATGACCCTGCGGCCTCAGGGTCCCTCGCTCTGGGGGTGAGGACGACCCGACCTCAAGGGCCACGTGGCTGCATGAGCCGCTGCGCAGGGCGGCCGGCTGGGATCAAGGGCCTGCACCCACGGGAGGGGTGGGATTCTGTGCCGGGAAACCAGGTCACGTGCCTTCGAGAGACCAGGATCCCCTTCCGAGCAGCCCCAGGCCCTCCGAGGCCACCTCCACCTGCCCACCCATGGCGGCGGCCACACACGTCCCCCGGGAGGGAGGAGCACCGCGAGTCTCCCCGGCGTCTCCACGGCGCCAGCCCAGCACCCACCAGACGCCCTGGTGGACAGGCGTGGAGGAACCGGCCAGGGGCTGCCCCCCTCCTGGCCCTGACGGCCGGTTTAGCCTCAGTCACATAGCAGGATGCACGTCCGCCGTCGAGAAGCCAGACACCTAGGACGGCCTCAGGTGGGTGGACAGGGAGGGAGGAAGGGCCCGTGGCGCCAAAGGGTTAAAGCCAGGCTGAAAATGAGGACTGAGCAGCTGACAGGGCTCTGTGTGCCCTCCCACAGCTGTTCCCGGGACTCAAAGCACATCTTTGTCTGCCAGACTCTTAGCAACTGTTGCTTTTTCTGAAGGACAAGCTCAAACCAGCTGTCCCCTCGCAAGATGCAACGCAGGGGAGGCTGAATCTTGAGCGCAACACGAAGAAAACACCGATTGTCTCAGGCGGGAGGGTCCTGGCTGTTCCAGTCTGACCTCCCCACACCGCCCTCGAGTGTCACGGACGGGACCCCGCCTCGGGAGGCCCCGGTCAAGTGCAGACAGGACCCAAACCCGTAGGCAGGACACGTCTCAGAAACTGCAGGCTGGCGGCACAGACGCGGCCCCCCATGCGCGTACGGCGCGTGGGGCGGCCGCGAGGACAGGAAACCACACTAGAGCAGCGCCTTGTACTGAAACGCTGACACAGGAAACTCTCTGGTGGCCGAGATCCGCTTCTGAGAAGCCTGCGTGGGGACGTGGGTGGGAAGGGGGAAAACCACCCCGCAGGTCACCAGGGCTCATCAGGTGACAGCGAACCGGCTGCGTGAGAAGATGGGCCTGGAGACCCCACACCACAAACTCCCCAAGGTTTTGCTGTTTTTTAACTTCTGGCCGCAGCATACGGAAGGGCCAGGGATTGAATCCAAGCCGCAGATGCGGCCACGCCAGATCCTTTTAACCCGCTGGGCCAGGCCAGGGGTCGAACGTGCACCTCAGCAGTGACTGGATCCACGGTGGTCAGGTTCTTAACCCACTGTGCCACAGCGGAAACTCCTCTATACGTTTTAAAGCACCATGGCACCAAACTCGCAAGACAGTGGGTGAGCTTAGCGGAGGGTAAAGGAGCTGGGCACTGCCCTCGTGGCAGGGAGGCAGGTCAGCCCAGGGTGCCTCGTCCTAGCCAAGGGTTCAAATCCTGCTTCTCTCAGTCCTGCTGGGCGGCCTTGGGTAGCTCAATTGACTTCTCTGTGCCTCCGTGACGGACCTCCCCAGAGGCACCACAACAACGCCCGTGTTGTTCAAACAAGACGAGCAGACGAGGCCTGAGGTCTGGGGACTGGCTCAGAGCCATGTGACCCAGGCTCCAGAGCCCCAGATCTCACCCTCCCACCCAAGACCCCGGACCTGCTGGGGTCACGTGGCCCACGGCTCGCTAACCTGGAGGCCTCCTCTGTGCAGAGCGAGCCTGGCTTTGTGCAAAATGGAAAACAAATTCTTTGCATGTTCAAGCCATTAAGCATCTCCTTGGATGAGGCCCTGCATTTTCCAAAATGCTAATTTTGTTTTTTAGTGTTGCCTGAAGGGGAAGCAACAAATCCCAAAGCTGGAGCCAGGCTGGTGAGAGGGTCCGAGGGGACTCGGAGAAACAGAGCCCATCCCCTGAGCCGCATGTGAACTCAACAGACGGGCATGTTTTTCCCATCACCTGGGGGCCCGAGCCAATGTGTGGAAAAACAGACGGCAGAGATACGGGGTGGGCGGGAGACAGACAGCTGTGCGGCGAGGGGGGCAGCCAGAGGCCTGTTTTAATTCGAGCTGCAGAGCGGACCGCTGCCGGCAAGGCCACCCGCCACAGGGTTGAAGGCCCTCACCCACCTGCCCAGCTGGCGGCTCCAATGACGAGCCCAGCCGATGGCCCGCCGCAAACGGCCGCTGCCCGGCCCTGGCCCCCACGCACGCACACCGGGGCCTGCTCATCACCACGCTCTGGCTCCCCCCGGGGGAGGCTCTGCCTCTAGGCCCCCTGGGAGGCCAAGCCGGGAAGGGACCTGACTGAACCCAAGGTCCTCCCCCCACCTTCCCCAGGCCTGGGTGCACCCTCGGGGGACAGGCTGGGACCACAGCACCTCCCCGGGCTCTGGAGCATCGCGTGGGCTCCCTGCTGAGGCCACTCGGGCCCCCGCGTCCCCAGCAAGGGCAGAGAACCTGCTGTTGCTCACAAGAGCTGAAACCAAGCAAGGAGGCTGCACCCGCCACCACCGCTGGGACCCGCGGCACGACCAGTGACCTCTTCACAAGGGCATGAGGACATGTGACAGTGCTGCGTGGCCTGGAGCAAGGGGCCAGGGCCCTCCTCTTTCTGGGCCCAGAAACCTCTGTTCACGAGACAGGGGGATGAGCCAGCCCCCAGGTCCCTCCTGCTGTGTCTTGACAGCCACAGCATCCGGTTTTCCTACCCGAGGCCCAGGTGGAGCAGAGAGTGACACTGGGGAGTGGCCAAAGGGCCACGCCAGCCCTCTCCGCACACTAAGCGCTAAGGGCAGAGGGTCTGGCTGGGGGCTCCACCCGTACGGCTGAGCCAGCCTCGGAGGGGCAAACCGCACCCAGAGAGAAGCCCACCAGCTCAGCCCCCACCCGCAGGTCAGAGGACCAGAAAGACGCCGACGATGAGGACGCGCTGGCGATGACGGGCGTGGTGGCAGCGGTGACGGTGACTATGGCGGTGCTGGCCGTGGTGCTGGTGGTGCTGGTGGGAGGAGCAGTGGGGCTGGTGACGGTGCCTGTCGCCCCGTATGCAGGAGTCCCCTGGCCCCTCTCTGGCTCCCCCGACCCAGCAAGCCAGGGCCAGGTCCCTGCAGTCCCAGGGCCCCAGGACCCCAGGACCCCACACGCGTGACAGTCCCTGGATCACCTGCCCCCCGCCTTCTTGCCCCTCACAGGTGGGTGTGGCCTGTCATCGCAGGAGGCGGCAGAACCCGAGCTGTGGAGCCCCAGCTCTGCCATGCAGGTGGTGTGGGTTGGCCAAGGGACACCCTTTTCATTCCCAGGAGGGCGGTGGCGGGGGACTGAGGCTCCAGAGCAGCCACACAGACCCAGAGAAAGCCTCCGATAAACGTCGACGAGAAATGCCGCCCCATCCAGCAGAAAGCCGTGCGGTGTGGGGCAGGGACTCTGTCCCACAGCCAGGCTGCATCATCTTCTCGGAGAGCAAAGGGCTGGAACGCAAGCCTCCCCTCCTTCCACGCTGACACACCTCCACGCAAATGAGAAACACTGGCAGGAGCAAACCACCCAGCCCCTGACCGTGGGGTTATGTGCCTCTCAGCTGAATTTCGCAGGAGGGGTTAAAAAGCAGCAGGTGGCACCTCCCCAACTGTGGATCTACCTACATGAGCATTCTGGTTACTCTACCCACGCGGAGAAGTGGGGGGAGCCGCAGGCAGCGTCCCCATCCAGGCGCACCAGACGCCCTGCAAACCTGGCAAGAATCGTGCAGCAGCACGCGCCAGACCGCGGCGGAGCAGAGGCAAAGCTGCGAAGCCCAGCGTCCAGAAAACTGGAAGAAGCGAAGGCTCTGGATGCCGCAGCGGGAGACTTCATGTGAGAGCCCGGAGACAGCGTCTCCCTGCCCACACCCTCTGGAACCATTTCTGAACCATCCGCCTGTCTCTTCAGGGGTTGCGGCCAGAAACAGGAGCCCGCTGGGGTTTTGGTCTGGAAAGTGAGTTTTCCTATGTGCAAAACAAAAGATCTGAAGCAGACACGCCCCGTGTGAAAGCTTTCTTTCCAAGCCAGCCTTGAAAAGAGGAATTTTAATCCAACCATCTGCTTCCTCCACTTCTTGTCCACCTGGCTCCTGGAGGCAGAAAAGTTTGAGGCAGAGGGAGCCACGTGGTTCTGGAAACTTAGGGTCAAGGGCACAGGACTCCAGCAGACACTTCCTGGACACATGCAGCTGGCATGAGCCACAGAACCCAGATGAGCTCGCCTTAACCGGGCTGGCCCTACACCAAGGCTTTCTGAACCAGCTGGTCCCTGGGGGCTGGAAGGGGCCACCAAGGGCCTGAGGAGTCTGCTTTAAACACAACTGCCCCCGGGGGCACCTGGGCGCCACAGAGAGGAGAGGCTCAGCCTTCAGTGGGGCCAGAAGAGAAGCTGAGCCTGCAGTTCCTCTGAAAGTTACACGTGGACTCCGCACGGAATCCAGTGGTTCCTCTCCTAGGGTCGTGACCAGAGACACAGACACCCCTCCCACAGCAGCACCAGGCAAAGCGACCAAAGCTGGGGCGAGCCCACACGTCCATCAACTGACAAACAGAGAAACAACTGTGGTCCATCTGCTCCCTGGAATATTACTCTCCCTTCAAAAAGGAAAGGGGCTGCCGCCTGGATGACCCCTGAGGACATGATGCTTGTGAAGCAGACAACACAAGAGAGGACCCAGGCTGCATGACTCCACTTAGTCAAAATAGAAGAGGCACCTCCACAGAAGCAACAAGCAGATCAGAGAGGCCGGGGGCGGGGTGGGGGGGGGCGGGTTTCAGGGATTGGGGGGGATGCGGAGTGACCGCTTAACAGCCACTGGTTTCTGTTCAGGAGGATGGAAAATTCTGGAAATAGTGTGGTGGCCGCACAGGGCTTACTGAACGTAACTAATGCCACCAACTGGTCCACCTGCAGACGGATTAAATGGCGCACCTCACACACATTTGCTAAAACTGCAATGAAAAGAGAGAAGGTGGCAGGGCAGGTCTGGGCGGTGCTTCCGAGGTCTGAGTAAATGCACACTTGGGGGGACAAGTGGGGGCCATCAGAAGGCAGAGGCCGTGACGTCAAGAGCCCCATTTCCTGGCGTCCCCTCCTCAGGCCAGTCTCCCCACAGCTGGGCCGGGCGAGGCGACCGCCCTGACCCGGCACCTTCGGAAGTGACGTGTGACACTCCCAGACCAAGGGGGGGGACGAGCGGGGCCTGGGGAGCACGGAGCCCGCGCCTAGCCCCCCCACCAACCTCGGCCAGGCTCGCAGAACTCAGATTCTGAAAAAAGGCAGGGCCCTGGGACCCCCTGGGGAGGAAAACCCGGGGACCCCAGTGTGGCCACCGCAAGAGGAAGGAACTGAACAGAATGGGAAGCGTGGCCCAAGGAAGCACCAGGACCCTTGGAAACTCGAGGACACGTCTGTGAATCCAGAACAACTCTGAGGGCGCAGTGTGGGCTCCCCGGGGCCCAGCCCCCAACAGGGTGGACGACACAGGCGCGCCCATAATTTACACAATCACAACTCCCAAGCGAAGCGTCTGAGCCCCTTCATGCCTCCCTGGACGCCTCCCTGGAATGACCTTTGCCCCCAGCCCACAGCCGCTGCCCAGGCCCCTCTGGTCCGTGCCAACCATCACCTGGCTCAGGATCACGTGCCCCTGGGACTGGCACGCCTTTCACCATGTCCCCAGGAGGCAGCCAGCTCAGCGTGGGCTTGGAAGCCCTGTGCAACCCGGAGAGGCTGGGGGACGAGGCCCCGGGGTCCTCCTGTGACGAGAATGGGCCTAGGGCGCCTGGGGTGCGCTGAATTTCTGGTCGCCGCCTCCGCCGCCACCCCGGGAACCCGTGCCTCCCAAACCGACCCTCGAGCCTGGGAGTCGGACTGCCGCCTGCTCCCGCCGGCGCTCACCTTCTCTCGTTGTCGTCCAGGTGCGCAAAGAGCACGTTCTTGGAGATGGCCCTGGCCAGTGCCGTCATGGTCTTGTAGTCTTTGGGGATGACCTGCCGGGGAGGCCGGAGCACGTCAGACCCCGCGGGCCTTCCCAGACCCCCCCGCCTGGCCCGCAGCTCGAAACCGGGCCGCTTAGCCCTCTGGGTGTTGCTACGGTGACGGCAGACGGGCGCCTTGACGTGTGAGGCGCACGTCCCAATTTTTTGAAATTTAAAAAAACAAGGTAAAGAAGGAGTTCCTGTGGCAGCTCAGTGGTAATGAACCCGATTCGTATCCATGAGGATGCAGGTTCGATCCCTGGCTCAGGGGGTTACGGAGCCTGCGTTGCTGTGGCTGTGACGCAGGCCGGCAGCTGCAGCTCCAATTCGACCCCCTAGCCTGGGAACTTCCCCAGGCCGCAGGTGCAGCCCTAAAAAGCATAATAATAACAACAATAATAAGGTAAGAAAGAAAAGGTAAAGGACCCAGAGTGACTGAGAGTTGGCGGCGAGCACCGCTCAGAGCCTGGGATCCTGGTGAACAGGCCCCAGGGGCCTCGGACGCCCCGGAAACTGCAAGACCTCCAGGCGCTTGCATGACCACGTCTTGTGCGGGTTTCTTAACTCGCTGGCTTTTTTAAAGGAATTAATACTTGCGATGTTTGAAAACGGAAAAAGATAACTTGATCCATGCTTGGGGCCGCAGCCACGGCCGGCTCCACCTTTCAGGCGGTGGCAGAGGGCCGTGCAGCGGTCTGGACCCCGCCATCAAAATCCAGGTAACCAGGTGGAAAGTAAGCCAGATCCACGCCCGCTGGGACCAGCCTGGGGAGCTCATGGTGTGTGTCCTGGGAACCAGGGAGCAGCTGATGGCTGGCAGCGGGGTCGCCAATGCCAAGATTCCTCCCATAAAACGAGAGCCACAGAGGGGGCGGCCGTCTGGGCCGCGACGTGACCCCACCTCACGCGCAGATGCCCCTAACTCTCCTCCAGGCTGAGGGGTGACAGCGGGACCCCGCCTGGGGGTGTCCTGCCTCTAAAACCATGGGGCCCTTTACAGAGAGACCCTGAGGGGCAGGACGGAGCCCCTTAAAGAGCCACTGCAGCTCCGACAACCGAGTGACAGTTCAGATTTGCAGACGGTGACAGGAAGCGCCCTCCACTCCGCTAATCTGGTCACTCGGAGGCACAAATCCCATCTAGGGAACCAGCCTGGTACCTTCCAGGGAACCAGACCCACTCGTCCAGCCCATCCCCCCCCCCGGTTTCTTCAGGACCCCACCCAGGCCACCCCTCCCTAGGATGCGGGGCGGGGAGGGGGGGCGGGGGGGCGAGGATATAGGGAGGGCCTGGGATACCCGGGGTGGGGGGAGGGGGACTCCCTGGGATGGGGGGGTCTGGGATGCGGGGAGGGGGGCGCCCACCTTTCGCACGTAGGACACGGCGTCCTCCTCCGTGTACACCTCGGCGCTCACGCCCCCGCGCCGGTGCCGGGCTTTCACCACCGGGTTGGGCAGCGGTGGGGACACCTCCTCGTCGTACAGGTCTGACTGGGAGGCCGATTTCTGCTGAGCCAGAATCTGTCTGTTTTCTTCCTGGGGGAGGATGGCCTGGGAGGTGAGGAGAGTGCAAAACCCGAGTCTGTCCCACTCACGGTGGGGGCGGCAGTCACAGGGCCCCGGGGAGGTGGGGAACCCACATAGCCCGGCCCCTCGCCCCATCCCCAACGCCTCTGGGGCGACCCTGTGCTGAGCCCACCCCCCTCCAGACGTCAAGGCCACCTCCAAGCCCACCTCCGCCCAGTCCACAGCTCTGCCGGCCACAGAGCCCGGCACCCAGAGGCCTTTGGTTCCTTCACACCTGAAGCAAAGTGTCCAGGTCCCAGATTCCAGAGGTCACCCCCACAGGGTCCGAGGCCCCACCAGCCCCACTGGGTTCACGCAGAGGGCGGAAGGCGCCCTACTCTGCTCACGGATGTGCCGGAAACAGGAGGTGGGTGAGGGACAGAGAAAAAGCCATTCCTCATTTTCCTCTCTCTTTTCAGTATCGCTTTTTTTTGAATTTTCTTCTTTTTAGGGCCGCACCCGTGGCATATGGAAGTTCCCCGGCTAGGGGTCGGAGCTACAGCTGCCAGCCTACGCCACAGCCACAGCCACGCCGGATCCTTAACCCACTGAGCGAGACCAGGGAGCAAATCTGCATCCTCACGGATGCTAGTTGGGTTCCTTACCGCGGAGCCGCGACAGGAACTCCCCAGCATTGCTTTTTTAAAACTATTTACGTACAGAGGGCACAAAATCCAGAAAGTGCAAAGGGCCACGGGTGACAAGAGGCCTCCCAGCCCTGACCCTCTGTCCCACGTCCCCAGAACCACCTCGATGACCTCCCTGGACGAGCACCGGCGCCCCGGCACAGCGCCCAGGACGGAGCCGAGCATGTCAGATTGTTCACTTCTGCAAGCTCCCCCCTCCACACGACCCCACAGCACAGCCAAAACCAGCACGGAGGCCCCGACCACCCTAACACATGCGTGTCTTCGTCAAAAACCCAAGGCTGGGTGGGGGCCCCTGTGCCTGGTGGGCTGGGGGGGGGGGGTCTGGGGGCACTGGTGGGCTGGGGGGGGCGTCTCCCTGAAGGTCAGCCCTGGACGCACCAGCAACCACTGCATCGCTCCAGAACTGCCTTCCAAGTAAACCCCTCGCCACTCTTCTGTCACCATGACAACGGGCCATCTCGTCCTGAGGCCAGCACCACACCGCCCTGGCACCAGGAGTCACGCGCTTGTTTCCCACCCTTCGCGAGAATTACTGGGGGAGAAACATGTCAGTTACACGGTGTGTTAATTCTCTGCAGCATTAAGACTGAAGTGGGAGTTCCCGTCATGGCGCAGTGGTTAATGAATCCCACTAGGAACCATGACGTTGCAGGTTCGATCCCTGGCCTGGCTCGGTGGGTTAAGGATCCGGTGTTGCCATGAGCTGTGGTGTAGGTCACAGGCGCAGCTCGGATCCTGCACTGCTGTGGCGTAGGCCGGCGGCTATAGCTCCAATTGGACCCCTAGCCTGGGAACCTCCATATGCCGTGGGATCAGCCCTAGAAAAGGTAAAAAGACCAAAAAAAAGAGACTGTTGTGAAGCCTGTTCCACTTTTACGGAAACCACAAACTCCACTGAACACTCATATAAACCATGAATTTTAACTGGAAATATCAGCTGCAAGTAAGAGATGCTGAGCCTTAGCTTTTGTAAGCTACTAAAAATAAGAACAATAATACAGATAACGACAAGTCCGTGGGATCTTGATGTGGGATTGGGAGCCCGAGTGGGAAAACTCCGCCAACTGCAGGGTGAACCGCTGACACCGACGCCGAGCTCCGCCACCGAGGGACGTCCGCAGAGTCAGGCCTGCGGGAGCGACCGGGCTCCAAGCGGATGGCGACAGACAGGCGAAGGGCGACCTCGGCTGAGGTTGGGAGGAAGTTATTCCAGGCTCCCGAGGAAATGAGGAGACCACCCCCCCACCCCACCCACCCACCCCCCAAGCAAATCAGGGGATGTTTTCTCAACGGAGGCAAAATTCACATAAAAGTCACAGGTAACCAACGTAGAGTGTGCAATTCTGCGGCGTTTAGCACTTTCACGGTGTTCTGCAAACATCGCCAATATCCAGATCCCAACATCTCGTCATCCCCAAACCCCAGGTACCCATCAGCAGCCCCTCCTCTCCTGCCCCCGCCCCCCCGGGCGTGGCATCCGCGAACCAGCCTCCGTCTGGGTGGATGTGCCCACTTTGGATACTCGACAAGAAAAGAACCAAACAAGGCGTGTCTGTCCGTGGCCAGCAGCACTCCGTCCTCGGGCGCGTCTGAGCCGTGCACACGGGCACGCGTCCCCCCTCCACCCCGGCCGCCTTCTGCTGCGGATCGCACGCTGGGTAGCCCGGCTCGTCGGCTGATGGACACGGGCTGGGGCCGTCCTTCCGCTGGGTGGGTGGGCAGGCATGTGCTTCCGAACTGTTCTCAATTCTTGGGGACACCCCGGGGCGTAGGGCTGCTGGTTCCCACGGTGACTCGGGCTCAGCTTGATGAAGAGCCTCCAAACTGTCTCTACTGCCTCACGGTTCCACGTTCCCAGCAGCAGCGCCTGAGTCCTCCGGTTCCCCCGACGCCCTCGCCACTCTCTGCATTTGGTTCGGTTTTTTTGGTTTTGGGGGGGGTTGTCTTTTTAAGGCCACACCCACAGCATATAGAGGTTTCCAGGCTAGAGGTCGAATTGGAGCTGCAGCTGCTGGGCTACGCCACAGCCACAGCCACACCAGATCTGAGCCACCTCTGCCACCCGCACCACAGCTCCTGGCAAGGCAGGATCCATAACCTGCTGAGCAAAGCCAGGGATAGAACCTGCATCCTCATGGATGCTCATCGGATTCTTTAACCAATGAGCCACAAGGGGAGCTCTCGTTTGGGTCTGTTTTTGATTCAGTCGATGCAAGCTGGGCTTTTACACTGACTTCACGATAACAGTGTGACCTGCACTTGGGAATGGCCCACAGACAGCTGGGGTCCCAGGCCCGGGGCACAGACACAAGCTCATTCTGGATGCTCAGCTCCAAGGGGCCCCAAAAGTCACCCCAGAGACAACCGGGAGCCAGGAACTCACCGAGGGAGAGGGCCACGAGCGGCCCACAGGGCTTCCTTCCTCTTAGAGCTCATCCTCCTCATGCTGTTCCTGGCAAACTCCTACACATGCATCAAGGCCCACTCCAACGACGCCTCCAGCATATAAAGCCTTCCTATCACCACCCCCCTTCCTCAAAGATTTCGTTCATACACTGGAGCTCAAGTCACGTTGCCGCAAGACGACGTGCCACAGGACAGTGACACCACTACCCGGCAGAAGCGGTGCGACGAGCTGGTTGAAAGCAAGAACGAGGAACCCGGAGCTCCCGATGGCTCAGCGGGTTAAGAATCTGGAACTGGAGTTCCTGCTGTGGAACAAACCCGAAGAGCATCCACGCACCCACGGGAGCATCAGCAGCCTAAGGAACTGTGACCCAAAAGAGCAGCTGCATCAGCTCTGGTGACACGAGTGTGGGGTCGGTCGGTCGGTCCGTCCGCAGGTTCCCCGCCCGGGGCCCTTGGAAATGGCAGCCCTCGAGTCCCGCCGGCAGAGGCTCGGCCCCGGCCCCGCGCGACCACCAGAAGGTGCTCTTCTTCCAGGAAGCGGCGGCCCAGGCCTCTGCTCGATTTTCCGCCTTTAGCGGCAGAGGTCCAAGGGGGCAGGACACAGGTGGCTCACAACACGAAGGCCACTTCAGGGGGTGCTGAGAGCACATGGGGGGCAGGGCCCCCAGGGCGCGGGGGCAGCTGCCCGGGGCTCTGCCTCAACGGCACCGGCGCGTTATTTCTGGACGGCACCCCTCCCCCCGGGTTCCAGGAACCCTCGGATGCTCGGAGCTCCCCTTCCTGTCTCCTGTTTTCATGCTGACGAATCGTCTGCGCTGCAGGATGGCTGAGGGCGCGGGGTCAGGACGGGCGATCAGGCCAAAGGAATCTTCATAACAAGAGTGTGGGAACGGCGTTTCCAGAAAGCTCCGTGACCAGAAACTGCCCTGAAACGCGTAACGCAGCTCCAGGGACTGGCCCCGTCCTGCCCCCCGGGGCCGAGGCGCCCTGGGTCACGGGGGACCGTCCCTGTCATCCCCTGACCCCGTTTCTCCTCCACGAGGGCCTGAGAGGGGGCGACGCGGGAGCCCTTCCGGAAGGAGCTGACCCTACGGCCGGGGCCCTGGGACGGGGAGCCCCTCCAAGTCCCCGCTCCCTCTCCGGGCGAGGACCCCACCCCGGGGGCGTCCCAGCCCAGGCCCAGGGGTGGCGTCTGAGGCCCCAAGGACCAGGGCGGGGCCGCTGTCGCAGTGTCCCCACCCCTGGAGCCCCATGCCCTCCCCTGTGGCTGCATCTCCGACCGTGAGGCACCCCCACCACGAGGCAGAGAAACCAGGGCCAGAGGGCGTGAGGGGCAGGTGGGGGCACCTGGCCGTTCAGCGGCAGGGTGAGAAAAGGAACACGGAGCTGCCGTCATTTGCTGAGCGCCTTCTGTGTACCAGGCCTCACAGAGAAACTGCAGAGAAAAAGCGGTCTGTCATGAGCTCAAACAGGACAGATGGACGGGGAGAGGCCGCAGCTCGGCGAGGAGCGAGCCCCTCTAAAGCACCGGGTACGGGGGGCTCCTGCCCACCTGCAGGAAGATGGAGTCAAGGAGGGCTCCCTGGAGGAGGCGGCTTCTGGGTCCACCCAGAGGAGAAGAGCTGATGCGGGCGGTTGTGAGCCCCCCCTCGCCCCCCTCCGCCCCCACCTGAGCAAGTTGCGGTTGGTCTGGCTCCTCACGAGGGAGTAGCCCCAGCTGTGGGTCACCCGGCCCTCAGACTCGGATTCGGTCGTCTGCGGCCAGTCCTCCAACTGCTGCTTCATTAATTTCACCTTTTAGCCGCCTTATCTTGCCTTCTTTCTGCCTGGCTTTCTTCCTCTAGTCCTGATTCTCAGCGGGCACAAGGCAGTGGGCTGAAAAGGGTCCCTCAAGATTCGCGTCCATCCAGAACCTCGGAGCGTGCCTTTATTTGGAAACGACTCTTGGCAGATACCGCCAAGATGGGATGGTCCTGGGTCAGGCCGGCCCTAATCCCGTGGCGAGCATCCTTGTGAGAAGCGGACGCCTGGACAGACGCACAGGGACAAACACCCCCAAGGGGTTGGGGGGCGGGTGCTGGGGCAGACCCTCTATCAGAGCCCCCAGGGGCTGGAGGGGGTGCCTGGGGCAGATCTTCCATCAGAGGCCCCAGGGGCTGGGGGCAGCTGGGGCAGACCCTCCACCAGAGCCCCCAGGGGCAGCCCCCAGAAGCAACCCCCTGCCAGAAGCCTCTTGGGCTTCTGGCTTCCAGAACTGTCAGGCAATGACTATCTCTTTTAAGCTACCCAATTTGTGACAATTTGCTCTGGTACCCTAGGAAACCAAGACATACAGCTAATTTCTCATCTCATTTGTCATGAAACTGCAAACGTCCCTCTAAGTACCCATTCTGATACATCCAACATGTTTTGATATGAACCCTTTTCCTGTCATTCGACCTAAATATTTCATAAGTTTTTACAATTTTCTTTAACTGGTAAACCTGTGCAGACGCTTGCTACTCATTTCCAAACGTACGAAGAGGCCGCCTCTTTCTCTTTTATCTGGCCGTCTTTTTATTCATGATTTGTAACTTTACTGGAAGATAGTCCAAGAATTCGGTTTCCGAGCACGAAAAAGGCTTAAATTCATCCTGTGATTCCTTGAAAGAACACGTCCCACCGGGCACTTAATTCTCAGATTCTGATTTGCACACACGTTTCCCGGATCGCCCGCGCAGCTCGCTCGTGACCGAGAAAGGACACGGAGCCGCGTGACGACACGAAGGAAGACGCCCTGTCCCCTCCGAGATACGGCCCCGCCCGCCTCTCGTGCCTCAGGGGGAAACACGGCTTCCTGGTGAGCTCGCCACCACATCCTCGGCGCCCGGCGCGCAGCAGGTGTCAGGGATTTCTGAATGAATGAGTGAATGCGTGGAACCTCCCAGAGAAGCGGCGTGACTTATCCGTGGATACTGCTGAGCCCGTAATTCTGTCTCTCACAATACCTCCCAAGGAAACCATGAGAGGCATCAAAAAGATACCTGTATGAGAATGGTCCTTGCAGTGCTAAAAAAAAAACGCTTTAATCCAACCAGCAACAATAAGAGATTACTCACGTCAGGTCAGAAACATCTATAGAACACTCTACACCACCAAATCATACTTCAGTACATTTAGTGATCACATAAAGATTGGTTTAGAACACGCAGGATTCAAAATTATATGTAGTTAGAGTTGCCGTTGCGGCTCAGTGGAAACGAATCTGACTAGGAACCATGAGGATGCGGGTTCGATCCCTGGCCTCACTCAGTGAGTCAAGGATCCGGCGTTGCCGTGAGCTGTGGTGTAGGTCGCAGACGCGGCGTGGATCTGGTGTTGCTGTGGCTGTGGCGTAGGCCGGCAGCTGTAGCTCCGATTCGACCCCTAGCCTGGGAAGCTCCATATGCCGCGGGAGCGGCCCAAAGAAATAGCAAAAAGACAAAAAATAAAATAAAATAAAATAAAACAAAAAAATAAAACAGTCCTGGAGTTCCCGTCATGGCGCAGTGGTTAACGAATCTGACTAGGAACATGAGGTTGTGGGTTCGATCCCTGGCCTCACTCTGGGTTAAAGATCCAGTGTTGCCGGGAGCTGTGGTGTAGGTCGCGGACGCGGCTCGGATCTGGCGTGGCTGTGGCGCAGGCCGGCGGCTACAGCTCCGAATCGACCCCTAGCCTGGGAACCTCCATATGCCGAGAGTGCGGCCCTAAAAAAGACAAAAAAAAAAGAAAACAGGCCAAAGACATGGACAGACACCTCAACAAGGAAGACGCAACAAGTGGCAAATATGCACGGGAATGAGGGGCCACGAGACACGTGGAAACTCGGAGTAAAACGAGACGCCAGCACGCAGCCATCAGAGTGGCCCAGCCCCAGAGCACCGACGCCACCTCGTGCTGGCAGGGACCTGGGGCAGCAGGAAGCCTCGTCTGTCGCGGGTGGGAACACGACGTGGTGCAGCCACTCTGGAGGACAGTCTGCGGGTTTCTCACAAACTAGATGCGCTCTCGCCAGGCAATCCAGCAACGGCACTGCAGGTATTGAGCAAACGGACCCAAGGCTCACATGGTGTAAAAACCCACCCACGGACCGTCGTGGTGGCTTCACTCACAACAGCCACAACGTGGAAACAACCAAGACGTCGCTCAGCCGGTGACGGATAAATAACCCGTGGTCCCCGGAGAACAGAGTACCGCTCGGCTCCGGGAAGGAGCGAGCTGTCAAGTCACAAGAAGACTTGGACGGCCCACGTTCGTTCTCTGCAGCCAATGTCCACCCTGAGCAGCAGACCCGCTCACTCAGTGCCTGGGCTTCTGACCTGCAGAACTGTGCGCCGCCGAGAAATACAGATGCACCCAGTGGGTGGTGGTTTGTTACGCAGCTAACACACAGAAGTTCTCTCTGTTTAAAAGGATACCCCCTTGGAGTTGCCGTCGTGGCGCAGTGGTTCACGAATCCGACTAGGACCCATGAGGTTGCGGGTTCGATCCCTGGCCTCGCTCTGCGGGTTAAGGATCCGGCATTGCTGTGAGCTGTGGTGTGGGTCGCAGACGCAACTCGGATCCTGCATGGCTGTGGCTGTGGTGTAGGCCGGTGGCTACAGCTCCGATTGGACCCCTAGCCTGGGAACCTCCATATGCTGCGGGAGCGGCCCTAGAAAAGGCACACACACACACACACACACACACACACACAAGTCACTCCTAGCACACAGCAGATACTCAAATATACTCTCAAAGTGCAGTAGGTTCATCATACACTTCAGCTTAAAAAATCAGACTCAAAATTCCCGAAAGAACCTCATCCAGGTCCCAGGAGAAAGCTCTCTGTGGACGCAATGCCACATACACTTGCTTTTCCCGTATTCATAACAACAACAACAAAACTTGGAGGAACCGGGCGCCTGTGAGAGAAGCCAGTCTGAAAAGGCTGCGGGCTGCGTGATGCCAGCGGCCTGACCTCTGGGAGCCAGCAAAGGGCTGGGATCGCCAGGGGGCGGGGAGGGGCGGGGGACCAGGAGCAGCACGGGCGGTTTTGAGGGCGGCGAAGACGCTGGGCGACACGAGAATGATGGAAACGGGGACCACCTTTGTCCAAACCCGCAGCATCTGCGACCGCAAGACTGAGCCTCGGGTAACCTCTGGGCGTTTGTTAACGAGGCCACAGCAACGCGGCCTCTGAATCTCAACAGGGATCCCCGCTAAGGCGGGCGAGGCCAGCAAAGCTGCCTCCCTTTGCTGCGGACCTAACCCTGCTCCTCAACCGGCTGAGGTGCTGACAGCGGCCAGCGGCAGGTGCTAACCTAGTGCCCTTGTGGGGAGGAAGAGCGCCCCCAAAGAGGCAGCAGCACAGAAAGCACCGCTCCGGGAAACGCCCAGGGTCAGACTCGTGGCGGAGACCGCTGCGCTCCTTTCTCCTCTCCTGAGCCCTCCTGCGATTGTGCGGGGTCGACCTTTCCTTCCAGGACGCCATCCTCTCTGAACGTTTTCAACCTTTTTAAAAAACGCCCCAAACGCTCTGGGGTCCCTGCAGAGCTTCCTTACATCACGTGGGGAACAGCTGCCCTGCGCGCCGGAGACGCCTCTCACGGAGACACGGCTGGATGGACAGACACAGCTGCGCCCTCGCGTGCAGACACCTGCTGCTCTCGGGCTGTCCCTGCCCACTGGGCTCTGTCAGGGCCGCCCCTCCGCACCCCTTGAAATGCTGGGGCTCAGAGGCCCACCTGGGGCCCCTCTCCACCCCTGCACCCCAGCCCGGGCCTCGCCCCAAGCCTGCTGTCTCCACCACCCCCACCAGACCTTGAGAGCCGCTGTCTGCTGCTAAGGGTGCCCAGGACCCTCCCACTCCCGCCCAGAAACCTGAGGATCCCAGAGCACCCCTCCCTCCCACCCCCACCGTCTCCAAACCTCCCCCTTCTTCTGACTTCTCCCTGGCTCCGTCCCCGCCCCTCCACCGCCACTCAGGCGAGCGGGCGTCTCCACTGAACAGCGCCAAGAATACGGGGTCACCCACGTGCCTCTTCTTTCTCACATCGCAGGGCTTCCCCACAGGCCTCTGGTCTGCACACACGCACAGCCTCCCCCACCGGGCACCCCCCTCGCACGACGGCCTCCTCCTGTCCTGTCCGCGCTCAATCCTAGGCCCGAGGGATCACGACACATCCCCCCGGCCTGGCGGCCACCGGAACAGCCCCAGACTCTGGCCTGGACATCCAGGGCCACACGCCCTGCCTCCTCCAGGAAGGCCTCCTGGCCTGCCTCGGCCCACAGCAATCCCCCAGCCTGCGCCGGCTCCGGACTGCACGCGCCGTGCCTGGCCAGCATACAGGGCTCCCTCCACGTCCACGCAAGCCCCCGTCCCCCCGAGCCTACCCACCCCATCGCCCCGAGGAAATGCCTCCATCCAGAAGGTTCCCTCACAGCTGGCTGCCCTCCCCCGCAGGGCGCCATCCGCAGGCTCAACGTGAACTCATCCCCCCCCCACCTCGGCCTCCCCGGTGGCCACCTTGGGGCCGGGAAGAGGGACGGCCCCTCGAGGTCCTCAGGACTTCAACACCAACCCACCCAAAGTACGCCTCTGTCTGAATGACAGACGGAGAGCCGTCATCAGAGGCACAGGGGCCCCTCCGCGCCGTCTCCAGACTCACCCGATGCCCCGTTCCGCCCGCAGCCCTTGGGAGGCGCCACTGGAGCCGACAGCACTTCCTTCGGCGGAAGCCCCGCGGGTGTAGGTTCTGCCGGAGGAGCGTCCGCTCACCCCAAGTGCAACCGCGTAGCCACTCATTTTATCGAAGGCCACCAAGCAGCCTGCGTCTCCAGCGTCTGCCCGGCGGACCACAGGGAAGCCACCCCTGAGCCACCCTTAGGGGACGGTGGTGGTACGAAGGGAACAAGGGTCCAAGGTCCACAAACCAGCACAGAAGCGGGCGGCACAGAGCAGGTGGACGCGGATTCGGGAAAGGGCGGCGGCCTCACGTCGGGGAAGCCGTGAGTTGGTCCGGTCCTTTGGGAGCAGACGGGGAACAGGGTTCAAGAGCCACAAACACCCAGACACTCTGGGCCCCCAGCCTGTCCCTGACATGTCTGCATACACACCCCTTTCTCCTCTACGTCGTCTCCTTGGCACAAAGGTGATTTCTGAAGGGAAAAACCCTGAACGCCATCAAACGCAAAACGACAGGAAGGTGAAATTATGACACATCCACGTCATGGATGCGCGACAGCCCCCAGATGCCATAAAGACCCTGCTGCTCAAGTGCACACTGAAAAACGGCCAAAGTGATTACACTGTGTCATGTTTCACCACAACAAAACAAGCTACTAAAAGAGCTCCCGGTGTGGCTCCGTGGTTAACAAACCTGACCAGTGTCCACGGCGGCACAGGGTCCACCCCTGGCCTCGCTCCGTGGGTTGAGGATCTGGTGTTGCCGTGAGCTGTGGGGCAGCCAAAGCTCCGACTGGACCCCTAACCTGGGAACCTCCATAGGCCACAGATGTGGCCCCCAAAAGACCAAAACAAATTTTTAAAGCACCAAGAATAAAAAAGTCGGAGTTCCCGTCGTGGCGCAGCGGTTAACGAATCCGACTAGGAACCATGAGGTTGTGGGTTCAGTCCCTGCCCTTGCTCAGTGGGTTAACGATCCGGCGTTGCCGTGAGCTGTGTTGTAGGTTGCAGACGCGGCTCGGATCCCGCGTTGCTGTGGCTCTGGCGTAGGCCAGTGGCTACAGCTCCGATTCGACCCCTAGCCTGGGAACCTCCATATGCCGCGGGAGCGGCCCAAGAAATAGCAACAACAACAACAACAACAATAATAACAACAACAACAAAAAAAAAAGACAAAAAAAAAAGAATAAAAAAGTCAAGCAAGGACTGCGCATAGTCCACGTATCCATATCCTTCAGCAAGTGCGCCTGCAGAACAAGAAAAGGCCTCAGAGGGGTTCTCGGCGTGGCGCAGCCGAAACAAATGCTACTGGGGCCGTGAGGTTGCGGGACCGATCCCTGGCCTCACTCAGTGGGCTAAGGATCTGGCACTGTCGTGGTACAGGTCACAGGCACGGGCGGAACTGGCATTGCTGTGGCCGTGCTGTAGGCTGGCAGCTATAGCTCTGATTCAACCCCTAGCCTAGCAATTTCCATATGCCTCGGTGCAGCCCTAAAAAGCCCCCCCAAAAAGGAAAGGCCTCAGAAAAGTGTCGGGCCAGCACACAGGTGCAGTGTGAGGGGTGCATTTTCATAGGACGGCCTTTCTCTGCACCGTTTTGAATTCAGTGTCAAAGGGACGGATGACTATCCGGACGAGATCTGGAAGGCGGGGTCCTGGGGGAGCCGCACGCTGTGTGTTGCCAGCAAAAGATAAAGACTGTCTCTCGGTCTCAGGTTTCCACCGGAGAGGAAGCCCACCTCCGGGCCCGAGTACCCACTGAGGCCTGGGTGGCCTGGCCAGGGCAGCACCCGGAGAGCTGGGCCATCCCACCTGGCTGTGTGGGCAGCACCGCCTCTGACCTTATAAGAGGCCTCACAAACATGCTTCCTGCTCCAGACACAAGAGGAGAAAACTGTTCCCCCCAGGCTTCTGCCCCGGCCCACCTCCAGGCAGAGAGAGCTCCAGGACCCAGAACCCATCCTGCGCCCATGCCACCAACATTTTGCAGCAGCTCCCTGGTCGGCAAATGTGTCAGGAAGTGAGACTTCGGTGGGGTTTAGGCTCTTTAACCCCCCTCGCGTTTGGGGACCTTGGCTCCACCTGCACATCCGCTGCTAACGCCAGGGAGGGACTCCCGGGAAAACGCACCCATGTGCGAAAGCTTGCACACGACCTCGGAGACTCCGCAAGACTGCCCCCAGAGCCTGGAACCTAGGCTCCCTTGTCACCTGTGGACAAGTCACCCTATCTCTTCCAGACCTCAGTCCTAACTTGTCAAAGGCAGGTAATAAACTGCCTCTCTGGGCAAGTAGGATCAGTTAATCTTCCCCAATGTTTATGCCCGTCCCAGCCTCTCCTCCAAGCTCCAAACTGATAGGACGCTCCGATCTGGTGTTGCTGTGGCTGCGGTGTAGGCCGGCAGCGGCAGCTCTAATTTGACCCTTAGCCTGGGAACTTCCAGATGCCACAGGTGCAGCCCTAAAAAGAACCCCCCCCCCAAAAAAATTTTTTTTAATGGATTGTTTTAAAGAGAAGAAACAAATACATCCCTTTGGATTAAGGCTATGTGTCCCAGGAGCCACTGTCCAAACTAAACCACTGGGGGGCGGGGGGGGGGGGCTCGGGGACGCAGAGGTGCTTAAAAACAGACCATGGCCCCCGCTGGGTTCCCGTTCAGGGCCCATGAGAGACGGGCAGGGGCAGCTGTGACAAGGACCGGGAGGAGGAGCCTTGGGTGACTCCAGAGAGAGTTCCGGGGAGGAAGGGGGCCCACGCGGAGGAAGCAGGAGGGCATGAGAGGCGTCATTCACGGGGCAGTGAGCTGGGGGTCTCCCTCCTCAGAACAGAGGGTGTGGAGCAGGCCCGCGCCCCCCTGCCCAGGTCTGAGGGGCAGGCAGCATCCGCCAGGCCGCAGAGAGCAGGTGAACCTGGACTCCAACTTCACACGCCCCCATCACAGCGATATTCTTTTACACCAAGTGCCCGCGGCCTCTGTAACGGGTCCCCTGCCCTGAAAGCTGTCAGTGACCCCGTTAAGCTACAGCCACAGGCAGCCGTTCCCAAGCCTGTGCTCCGCCTTCCACAAGGCCGCCGAAGACCTGAACCACCCGGAAGAGGCAGGGGGATTGTGCGGCCGGAACACAGAGCCTGGGATGAATGAACCCACCTGGGCCTCCCTGCCCAGCTGCGCAGCCCCCTGCAGCGGAGGGACCTGCACCGGCGGGGCACCCACTGACCTTCTCCAGCTTCTCGAAGTGCTCCCGCAGGAACTTCATGGGGCGGGCGGGCTTGGAGACGCACAGCTGCACGATGCAGTCCTTGAGCACCTGCTGGACGCCGTGCTTCTGCACATAGAGCTCGCAGCCTCGCAGGCTGTCGTCCTCCTCCAGCTGGTGCGGGGATGGGGAGGCCATGGCCACGGCTGCCTTCGGCCCACTTCCTGCTGAGGACACACAATCATGCGGGCCTCGCAGGGGCAGGACCCCCGCGCCACAGACATGCATCTCACAGGCGTTATAAGGTGTGGCCAGTGAGCAACATGACAGGGGTAAGCGGCTGGGCCGGGTGTTTGCATCTGTCAAAGGTGCCTCCGCGTGAAATGGCCTGGCAAGAGAACTGCAAAGCTACCTCCAGGCAGATCGTGGCGGGGGCGGAGGGTCTGCCCGGCAACGACGCTGGCGGCTGGGCAACCTGACGGTGGCGAGTGGGGGCGCGGGGTCCTGAGGGCCCGGCCCGGCGGTTAAGTGGTCTCGCTGGCGTCCCTCCCTCCCCCTGCAGGACACTGCGTGTCCTCCACGCTATCTGCCCCCGCGGCCGGCCCGAGGGTCCTGGGCGCTGCCAGGCAAGGGGGTGGAGACAGGAAAGCGACAAAGCCCGGCGGCGGCGGCGGCCTCGGGGGAAGAAGAGCCCTGAGAACAATGGCAGGGCCGCGCGTTCTCGGCTACGCGCCGCGGGTCACAAAGCCCGCCCCGAACCGGTCCAGAGGCCGGCCGCCCGCGCGGCGCACGCAGCCCGGACTCGGGCCTCCGCGGCGATTCCGCCCGCTCCGGGAAGAGGTCGGCGGCAGGGGGCCCCCCAAGTTTCCGGCGCAGCCCCCTCCCCAGCCCCGTGTACCTGGATGTGCGGCGCCAGAGGCTGGAGGCGGCTGCGCGGGGACGCGGGGACGGCCGGCGAGCGGTCCCCGCACTGCAGCGGCGCCGCCCTCCGTCCGCCCCCGCGCCACGCCGTCCACCCCCCGCCCGGCGCGCATCGGCCTCCCCTCTCTCCTCCCGCACCCCGTCCACCCCCGCACGCCCCTCCCCGCCCGCACCCTATCTCCCACAAAAGCGGCTTTTCCTTCCAGGACCCCCCCCCCCTCCCCTGCTCCCCAGATTTCCCGTCACCCGCAGCCCACGCCTGTCCCCCTCTCAGCTCCTTCTCCCTCCTCCTCGCTGCCCCCCACCCTCCCTCCCATTCCGGTCTGGGCATCCAGGCTGACAGGCTTCCCGGTGGACAGACGGACCCACACGTCCCCGCGCAGTTGCACAGATTGGCCAGGACCCCAGCCACCCCCAACTCCCTCCCCAGACCTCCCCCCACAACCCCTCCCAGACCCTGCTAGTACCCACCCTGGCTGGTTTCAGCCCCTGGAGTCTCAAGCTGTTGGCCAGGACCCCACTTCCACTGCCCACACCCGGGCTGTCACATCCCTCTGTCATTGAGTCTGCGGGGGTAGCCAGGTGAGCCCAAGTTATTCCTTTTCTTGGTTAGGGACCAGTTTCACCCGGATGCTCCAGGAGGAAATCAAAGGGTCCCCCTCAATTCTTCCCACCACCCGCGGGCGTCCAGGAGCTCCCCGAGGCCAGCACAGTCCCTCGGGGTCTCCTGATCCCAGGCCTTCGGGAAAGGGACTCACTCCCCCTTATTCTCCCAGAGTCATATCTTAACTGCATTCTTCTTCCAGGGTGGCAGAGACTGCATCTCAGGCAGTTGGGGGTCCCCAGCCTTTACCTAAAGTGGTCAAAATACCGTGGAGCAGGGTTAGGGATCCCAGGCCTCAAAGCAGAAGCCCCCTGAGCCCACCCCCCCCCCTACCCCCGCTTCTTCCTCTGCCTGGAGGTAAAGGAACAGGCTGTGCTCAGGGGCTCAGGCCAGGGGCTCCTCTCTGCTTCTCCATCCACTGCCTCCAGCCGTGCCTCCTGGTCGGTCCCCATCTCAGGTGCATTCACACCTGTGTTCCCATCACACCTGATGGAAGAGTCATTTGGGGGAACTGAAGTCCAGTCTCAATCAAAACTTTACCCCCCAACCAGCTTAACCCTCTGGCTGTTCGCTCAGGCCACCTCTCCTCCCTTGCCCGCCCCCCCATCCTTCCCCTCTTACTCCTGACTCCTCCAGGGTGGCCTGGTGAAAAGGGGGACATAAAATCCGGGCTACACATCCCTTGACAGACTGGGGGGGGGGGGGGACATGCTCCAGGGCTGGCCTGTGCTCTCAGCCTCTCCTGGGGTGTTCCAGAGCTCTCTGCACGCTCCCCCCAGAGTGGGGGACCCTCTCTAAGGACTACTGTCTGATCCCGAGACACCCTCCCACCACAGCCTCATTCTGCCCGAGGCTTTGCCCTGACACAGAGCCCCCCGGACAGCGTTTTGCAAGACAAGGTCCTCCCAGGTGCAGGGGCTGGCAGGTGGCCGGGAGCCCTGAGCCCCCCAGACACTTGGCCCCTTGGTCTCTCTCAGCTGCGACTGCACGAGTCCCGTTCGCCACCTCGGTGGCAGTTCCCGCCAGCCCCTCTGCTGCAGACCCCTCCAGGCCACTCGGGCCCCTGTTTCAGAGGCTCCCAGCCTCCAGGGACTGCAGGCGGCTCCCCCTAAGAACTCCGTCCCACCTCCCTCCAGCAGCAGGCCAGGGCCTGGCTCCACCCGCAGCCCAGCCTGCAGACGAGCCCTGGCCACCTCTCTTGCGGCCCCTGCTCCCAAGATGTCCAGCTGGCTGACTGCTGTGAGGAAGGGAGCCAGGGACTCTGAAAGCAAGCCTGACACTCAGCGTCTGTCCAGGCCTCCCGGCTGTGTCAGCCAGGAAATGTCTGTATTGGTGGCACGGGGAGGGGGGGGGGTTGTAACTGAGAAGCACGCAAGCAAACGGCTCCACTTGGAAGGACACCCCCACCCCGTGAGGGGTACAAGCACAGGGACAGCCGGGAAGGCTGACTGGACCGCTGGCAGCCAGTGGCCTTCGTGAGGACAGCAGGACCATCCCTCAGTGAAGTCAGGAAGCTGTGTGGCCCAGTGCCACCATACACAGCTAGGCTGAGGCCACCACCCCACCAGTGACATGTGCCCATATCCTGAGGGTCCGAACAGCCGTGTCCTCCTACCTGCAGTGGTGATCACGTCATCACCCAAAAGTCCCAGCCAATCATGGCCTGCCTGTCCCCCCCCCACAGTAGGTGCAGGTGCCCCAGCCCCTGGGCCTCCCCTCACCGTGGAACCCCGTGACTGAGTCCTGCAGAAATCCAACCTCGAAGCCACATTCTCCAGCCACCAACCACCCACCTCCACCCCCCGCCCCCAAGTCCTGGCTCTGCCAAGCCCAGACCCCCCCCCAAGACTCAACCAAGACACTACCTTGGTGGGGAACCTTCTCAGCACCTCCTGCACCTGCAGATGAGGCTGAGCCTTGTGGGTGCCAGCCAGGACTCCCTGTGGCTGCAGCTGCATCCAAAGTGCTACCAGTGAACTTTGAGAGGCTGTCGGCCAAGCTTGTGTCTCTAGCCCACTGTGCCCAGAGCCCGGGAAGGCACAGAGGCTGTAGTCTTGCTCTTTTTTTGTTTTCTTTTGTCTTTTCAGGGCGGCGCCCATGGCTTATGGACACTCCCAGGCTAGGGGTCGAGTCAGAGCTGCAGCTGCCGGCCTACACCACAGCCACGGCAACGCAGGATCTGTGCCACACCTGCAACCTACACTGCAAATTGCAGCAACGCCGGATCCTTAAACACGGAGTGAGGCCAGGGGTTGAATCCACATCCTCATGGATACTGGTTGGGTTCTTAACCGGCTGAGCCACAACGGGAACTCCTGTCTTGCTCCTTATTGACTCTACAGGGCACGGAGACAGACACAGACGTCTGCTGGAGAAGAAAGGAGGGTCACGCCCCAGCTGCCTGGCTCTGCTCAGAGGCTGCCAGGCTGGGTGCTGCCTCCCAACCTGTGGGCCTCCTGCAGGGTCCCAGCTGGATGCCATCTGAGAATGCTCAGCTGGGAACGGAGCGAGAAGCACACGGTCAAGTCCAATAACTGAGAACACCGCCAATTACTGTTCTTCCAGCGCCACCCCTCCTCAGGGAGCGGGCTGATTCCTCCCGGAGCAGCCGCCTGCTGGCTGTGGGGGTGCAGGTGAGGGACGCAGCTTGGAACACGTGGCCGGCGGGGCAGCTGAGGAACCGGCCGCCAGTGAGAAGCAGCAGAAGGCGCAGCCTTTGCCACGCGAGGCAATGAACTGCTCCCTGGTGTGGTCTGGGGGGTGCGGTGAGGCGCTCCCGGAGAACCTCGCCCTGGCCTCGGGGGCCACCTTCAGAGGACACAGCTAAGCAGCGCCTAGACTCCTGGGCCACAGGCCCCGAGGTAATCAGTGAGTGCCAGTCCCTGAGCTTGCGGGGACGCGTCTGCAGACAGACGACCACTTCTGGGAGTCAAGCGAGAGAGTTTGCACCGGAGCCAGTCAGGAAGGAAGCAGCTGCCGGTAAACGTCCCTGCCCCCCTCCCCGGTTCACACATTAAGTCCTCCCCCCCCCACCCCCATGCGATGGCGCTGGGAGGTGGGGCTTTGGGGTGATGAGAGCACCAGGGTGGGGCATTAGCATGGGATGCACCCTCCTAACAAGAGGCCCCAGGGAGCCCGTCCCCCTTCCTCCAGTGGCCAGAAAGTGAACCAGGACCCAGAGCCGCACCAGACGTCGTGCAGCTGGAGGAGGGAGCATCACACCCAAACCTCAGGCCGTCCAGAGGCTGGACCCCAGCCGTGGACCCTCCCCGACGCGTCCTCTCTGGGGACAGGGTCTGACCTACAGAGCCAGGTGATGGGCTCCGCACTGAGCAGCCGCCCTGCTCTCCTGCAGCCGGACTCACAGAACGAGACTCCTCCGCGAGCCCCGAGCCCGCATCTCGCCCCGGGTGTCCACCCTTGGGCCTGTGACTCTGGTGGGGAGTCCCCATGTGCCTGGTGAGGCTGCGGGAAAGGAGACGCCACAGAGCCAGCTTGCTCTCGCCGTGGGGACCTCAGAACCTGCCCGTCCTCCGTGAGGACGTGAGGAGGAGCTGCAGCTGCCAGGGACAGCCGGACACCAGAGAGGGCGTCCAGGCGTCCCCGGCCCAGCCTTCAGGAGGCCACCCCCCGGGGAGGTGGATGCCCCGCGGGTCAGCTACCTGCGTAAATGCCACTGGTTGAGCCCCTGAGGTTGGGGTGAATGGTTGCTCTGTGCCAGGGACCTGAACCACCTCCAGGTCCACGTGTCTCAAGCCAGGCACAGGCTCCCACAAGCTGGCAGCTCCTTTCCCTGAGTTTTCCACTCAGAAAGACACGTCATCCCAGCCAGCAGCCCGGGGGCCCCCTCTGCGGCCCCTTATGGCTGTGTTCTGCCTGCATCACCTGCAGGCTGTTCGGGGGTTTTAGTCTCTCTCTTGTATGTTTATTTTACTGTCTAACCTGTATCATTACCTGTCTTTGACTCTGTTCAGACTTGTCTGTATATTTTGCTCTTGGGGAAAAGCACTGCTTTAACCCTAAAGAGGCAAAGAGAAGCAATAATAAAGGTTATTTATCGAACTAAAGAGCAACACCTGACATCAATTTGACTCTCGTTCCTTTGAAGGCAATCTGGTCTTTCTCTCTGACAATCACCTGTAAGTTCCTGTGTGTCTTTGATATTCCTCAATTTCACAACATAGCAATATGTGCGCCTTGCTGGGGCTGGGAGGGTTCTTCAATTTTCACTCTTCTGAAAATGTGCCTCCATTATCCCCTCAAGTAGCTCATAGGCCCGCTTTTTATCATCCCTTTTTCTTGAGGCCTATGAATCAGATATTAGCGTGTCTGCTTCTTTCATCCACACCTCTGACTTTCTTTTATATAGCTTCTTGTCGTGGTTTTGTATTGCTCAGATAAAGACTCTTTTCTCTCCTTTATAGGTAGGTTCCATTTATTTTAATGTACTGGTCCTTCTGTTATACTGTCCTTGCTTCTGCTCATTTGTTTATGCAGTTATGCAGGATTTCGGGGAGAGGGGACAGGAGGTCACAGCCCTCTAAGTGTTCTCGTAACCATCATGACAATCGGGACACTCAAGCACCATCACGATAGGAGGCTCCCTCTGCGACCGCTGCACAGTCACACTGGGCGCCCATCCCTAACCCTAGAGGCCACTAACCCATCTTCCAGCTCTGTAACTGTAATTTCCTGAATGTCGTAAAAATGGAACCGTGATACAGGTATCCTGTTATGACTGTCGTCTTCTATTCAGCATACCTCCTGGAGAGGCTTCCAAGTTCTTGCATGTATCAAAAGTTCCTTTTTCTTCTTTCTGTCTTTTTGGGGCCGCACCCACAGCATATGGAGGTTCCCAAGCTAAGGGTCTCCTTTTTGTTTCTGAATAGAACCGAGCTAATGTCCAGATTGGAAGACTACCTGTTAGGGATTTTTAGTTTGATGTCATTTTTTGTCACAGAACATGCACCACGTGACTTTGCTGCTTTTACATGCATTGAGGTCTGTCTGTGTTATCCTGGCATGGCCTCCACACCTGTAAACAGCGCGCATTCTGCTCCCGCTGGGCCGCCTATTTCGTGAACGTCCACGAATCCTCTCGTCCTTGCCGACGAGCTAGGACTTCCAGCAGCTGCTGAGGGTCGGGGCACAGGTCCTCGCCTGTATCAGGCGGTTTGTCTCTCCCTTTCAGCTCTGCCAATGTTTGCTTCGTGTATTCTGAAGGTCTGTTGCTGGGCTTATAAATATTTGCAATTACTATATACCTTCTTGGCGGATTGATCCTTTCTTTCATCGTTATACCACGCACCTTTTCCCCTATAAATTTCCCGTGCTTTTAAGTCTACTTGGGCTGATGCTATTCTTACAAAATAAATGTTTGCGTGATATGCCTCCCTTCTCTTACTTTCAACCTGCCCGCGTCATTACAGTTGAAGTGAGGTTCAGCACCTGGTAAACAACACACACGTGGGTCCTGGTGTTTTATGCCCTCTTCAAACCTCCATCTCGGGAGACCAAGACCCCCGAGCGGCGAGGGAGCGGCGGGACCGGGTGACCTTTCCGCGTCACTGCATCTGACAGAGCTGCCCCAATCCAGGCCTGCGGGACACCCGAGGGTCACAGAAGCCGCCAGAAGATGCGAAAGGGCGCGGCCACCGCCGCTACGCCCAACACGGTTCCGCGGCGGCCGTCGGATTGGCCGCCCGCCAGGCCCCGCCCCAACTGGCCCCGCCCCCAGGGCCCTGTCCGCGACCCAAGCCGCCAATAAAGTTGCGCTCGGAGCCGACCGGAAGACGCGCCGTAATCCGCGCCAGCGGCCGTCGTAAAAGCGCCAGTCTCCCCGGGTGACTAGCAACGCGGGGAAGATGGCGGCGTTGGTGGCGGCTGAGGCGGCGGTGACCCGGGGCCCCGCGGAGGCCGCCGAGGCGGCCGAGGCGGCGGAGCTGAGCCGCGCCCTGAGCCGCCTGTTGCCCGGGCTGGAGGCCGACAACAAGCTGGGCCGGCGGCGCGCGCTGGAGGCGCTGCAGCGTGAGCTGGAGGCAGCGCGGCCTGAGGCGCCCGACGCCGACCCCGCCGCCGCGGCCGCCGCCTTCCAGGGCCCGTGGGCCCGCCTGCTGCTGCCGCGCCTGCTGCGCTGCCTGACCGACCCGGCCGAGGGCTGCCGCGCGCTGGCCGTGCACCTGCTGGACCTGGGCCTGCGGCGCGCCGCGCGGCCTTGCGACGCCCTCCCGCGCCTGCTGCCCGCGCTTGCCGCCCGCCTCGCCTGCCCCGAGCCCGCGCGCCGCCCGCCTCCAGAGCCCTGCGAAGAGCTGCGCCTGGCGCTCGTGCAGCTGCTCGGGCTGGCCGTGCGCCTGGGCGGCACCGCGCTCGCGCCCCACCTGGACGACGCGGTGCGGGTGCTGCGCTGCACGCTGTTGGACCCCTTCGCCGCCGTGCGCCGCGAGAGCTGCGAGTGCGCCGCCGGCCTGGCGCGCGCTACGCCAGGTGCTGCTCCCCCGCAGGCCCTCACCCCGCGCCGTCCTCGGCTCCCTCCCCCGTCGTTGCCCCCTGCCGGGCGGGAGCCGCGTGGCTGAGCCCCCCTCACGGGGACTGCGCATGGCGCGTGCTCACTGCTGGTTGAGTTGAGCCCCACGCGGTCCCCACCTGCTCCCGCACCGGCGGCTTCCTATCAGAATTCCCGTCGTTCTGGTCAGTAGTGGACCAGAGCCTGCCTAGCCTGCCCCGTTCTGAGGACCCGAGGGGTCAAAGAACTCGTCCACGTCTTTCAGACGGGTCTCAAGCCTGGCTGTCACGAAGAACTGATTCTGACTTTCCGTGAGGACCTTAGGAAGCGGGGTGGCCTCGCCCGAGGCAGGGCTAGTCCAGCTTCCTGCAGCATTGCTGGGCGTCTGGCCAGGGGCTCAACCAGACGTGGGACAGGCGGTGTGGCACTGCTCCATGTTCCTTTCGGGCACCTGTCACACCCGTGGGCAGCCTCATGCCCTCCCCTCACAGCTCCTGGGTTCAGCCGGGATGAGGTCAAGCCCCAGCCTCTTCCCTTGGGTCCCCCAAGCCTCTGGGTCCTCCGGAGAGGTGCTGCTTGGGTCACACCCATCCCGGTGCCTCTGCTGGTGCCGGGAAAGTGAAGCTGGGCCAGGGTGGAGGCCCGTGGGTTCCGCTGGTGACGGGTGGCCTCCCGTGTCCCACAGACCACTTCCACATGCAGTCGGAGTCCTTGATCGGCCCCCTGATGCAGAGCATCTCCCACCAGCACTGGAAGGTGCGAGTGGCCGTCATTGAGGCCACAGGCGCCGTGATCCAGTTCGGCAGCGGAAAGTCTGTGGACGACGTGCTCCCGCACTTTGCTCAGCGGCTCTTTGACGACGTCCCCCAGGTAATGGGCTTCTTCCTCCGGGCAGTCCCTTTTGTCCACCAGAAGTGTGCCCGTGCTCTCCGTCACTCGCTCGCCTTGGCCTTTTCTTTAAAGCTATCCTCGTGTGACACCCAACATCTCTTTATTGTTCCCAGTCACGGGGTGTCTTTGAGAAACGGGGGAGAGCCGAGAATTGTCTCGACACACTTGTTAGTCGTAACTCCAGGGGCTGTGGCAGGGGACCTTCCTTTGAGGAAGGAACTTTGAGTCTTGGCGCAGCTCGCAGAGGCATCTGCGGCATATGCCCTCCATCAGGGCGGCCTGACGGAGAAGCCCCATAGGCTGGAGAACCAGGCGCTGGAGAAGGACGGAGTCAGGGCGGGTGTGTTGGGGTAATTTGCCCCGTTGGCTTTGGGGCAGACAGGCAGGTGGGGATGAGAAAGCTGGCTCTTGCGTTGGTGGAGCCGGCTCGGAGGGCCGTCACGGATCTGAGGCCCCAGGGAGCAGAGCAGAGGCTGCTGTGAGCAGGCCGTCCCCAGGGGAGGATCCGGCGAGGCAGGCGCACAGGCTCCAGGGACCTGCTTGAGTCCTGCTGCACTTTTGCATAAACGCCTAGGGGCCGGGCTGCCCGCTGGTCCTGTAGGAGCTTGGTGTAGCTTGAAGAATCACCAGACTTCCTCAGGGGGGCGCTGTTTGGCACGCCTCCCAGCAGCGCACCAGGTTCTGATTCCTCTGTCATCACGGCACCTGTCACTGTTTTTCCTTCCTTTCGTGTTTCCTAGTGGGCGTGAGGGTAGCCGCCTGTGCTTTGACCTAGGTTTTCCTGGCCCGTAGGATCAGTGGTGCGACGGTCTCTCGGTGAGCAAGCCGGGGCCGTTACCTTACACACTGGAACATTCAGGTTGCGTGACTCAAGGCCGTTCGCAAGAGCTTTGTGCCAAATCCAAAGGCTCCGGTCGTCTGTTCCTGCCAAACAGAAAGTTAAAGGCTCTGGTCACTAACCTTCTTGGCAGGGGACCGGGAGGGCGGGTGGCCTTGCTTCTCCTCAGGAGCCTGGCCACCTTGGGTGTGCAGGATGGGGCCCAGGACGTGGGAAGAGGGGCGTCGCGGGGCGGCGGGGCGAATGCAGCTTTCCCCAGGCTCAGAAAGCTCCCCCGCCCGTGCCGCCGTGTGCACCATCCAGGCGAGAGCGCCCAGCTCAGGTTAAGCCCTCTGTTGCCCCAGGGCTCCATGACGTGGGGGCCTCCCTCCGCCCACTGCCGGCTCTCTGACCAGAAGACAGAATTCCGTGTGCTTTGTGTAGTTGGGGTGAACACAGCCCTGTTGCCAAAGCTGTGGGAGGTGACGGTGCAGGCCTTATAGGGCCGCCCAGCCAGGAAGCCTGGGCTCCACCGCCCGGGTGCAGGTGCCTCTGCGCTTAAGCGCGCCCGTCCTGGGCCAGCAGCAGTGGAGCAGGTGGGGGGGCCTGGGGGGGTGAGAGAATGAACCTTAGCTCTGCCTGGGGAGTCCTGGGGAAGCCAAGGAGAGCAGCCTGCCCCCCCTCCCCCCCCGGTCCAGTTCCGGCTCCCTGGGGAGCCCACAGGATGCCATGTAACCAGGCCTGGCGGGTGGACCTTGCCTGAGTGAAGCTGGGCGGGTACCCCAACCCTTGGTCCAATCAGAACATCACGAAGACGAGGCCTGTTGCTGCTCCCTGGGTCTCGTGCACCTGCGGTGGGCGACGCAGGTGGAGACAGACACAGACAGCCGGCCAGGAGGCCCCCACCCAGAAGACCGGGAACTCACCACGGGGCTGGGGCCAAGCTGGGGGCCCGCCGTGGCCAGTGAGGGGCCGGCCTGAGCCCTGGTGTCCTCTTACCAGCAGGACACGGGGCCCTGGCAGTCCAGCCCCCACAGTGGTGGGGAGGCCCCGGGCAGCCGCCTGTGCCCTCAGCGTCCTGTCTCCTGCAGGTGCGCAGGGCGGTGACACGCGTGGTGGGGGGCTGGCTGCTGGACCTGCGGGACCGCTACTCCTTCTTCCACAAGCTCATCCCGCTCCTGCTGAGCGGCTTCGACGACGACATCCCCGACATCGCGTGAGTGCTGCGGCCAAGGCCGTGCTCTGGGCGCCGTGGGCCGTCGTCCTCGCTTGCCGGGGAGCCGCAGCCCCTGCCGGGTGCTCCCGTGAGCTCTCCGTGCAGTGTCCCTTGGTCACAGTCTCCTACGGAAGCCGCCCCGTCCCCGTGTTGTGCGTGCTGGGAGGTCGCCGGCCTTCTGCAGTTTTGCACCTGTGGCACGGGCTCCCGGGCGGGAGTCGGCCCCCTTCCAGTGCTGCGGGCTCATGATGGAACGCGCGGCAGACCTGCTGGCGGGTTCCCAGCGGCCACCCCCGGGCCCTACCCCCGCAGGCACCCCTGACCTGGGTCTGTGTTGCGCTGCAGGTATGAGGCGACCAGCCTCTGGGAGAAGGTCGGCCTGCAGTGGCAGACGGAGAACGAGGAGAGCCTCAAGGACAAGCTGGACTTTGCCGGCCCGCCCCCGGCCCGTCACCCTTCGCCAGGTGAGTGCCTGCCGCGCCCCCAAGACAGTGGTGTGTGTTCCTTTCCTGGGGGCGCTGCGCCAGGCCGCCTGGCGTCTGTGTGACTTCGCAGGGGCTGCCCCAGTCTGGTGCTGTCAGGCCTGTGGTAGTGTGTGGGCCTCCTGCTAACGCACAGTGGGGCCGCAGGTTGCACCCCAGCCCCCCAGGGAGCAGCGGCGCGAGCAGCCTCGTAGCGGACTGTCGTCTGTCACACACGTCTGCTCGGATCTCTGGGCCGGGCTCTGACTGCTTAAGTCGTCGTGGAGACCTGAGGATTCCTGATGATGCTTTGTCATCAGCAAGTCCTGCGGCTTCTCTCGGCTCGGACTGCCTTTAAAGTCCCCGGCTCGGCCCAGCCTGGCAGGCACTGGTGTCGGCTGCGGCTTTGCCCCCTGAGAGCCCCCCTCGTCTCCGCCTCTCCCTCCCGCGCGGTCCTGGGTGGAAGCAGCCAGGCCCACCCTGGGGCCGTGTGCCAGTGCCGTGGGCCCCACAAGCTTGGACGTGGCAGCCAGCAGCGTCCTCCCACGTCTGTGTGGCTGGTTCTCAGGCCCTGGTGGCCGAGGAGCACGGCTCTCTGCCGACAGACGCCGTTGGCCTCTGAGAGAGGAAGGCGGCTGCGTTGCCCGTGGACCGGGGTCCGGGCAGACAGTCCGCTTTCTGTGGGTCCACGCCCTGCACGGGGTGCACTTCCTGTACCAGCGCCGGAACCGTCTCCACGTGCTCAGCCCAGGCGGCCCGCTGTCGTCTCTGGGTCGCTGAGGAGTTGACCAGAGTGCTCTTCTCACGCGGAGGCACGAGCCCCAGCTCGCAGTTGAGCCAGAGGATCGGGGCGTGACGGCGGGGCCCAGACCCTCCCGCGCCACACGGTCTGTCCTTCGGTTGAATCTGTTTCCCTTGGGGATGCCTGACTGCAAAGGCCCTTGCCCCTCGCGGTGGCGAAGGACCTGCTGTGTCTTTTGACGCGGGAGACTAGCCCCGGCTCTCTTTTTGAACCAGTTTTAGAGCCACGTAGGCTGCCCTTCCAGTGGACACCGTCGTGACCCCTGTTGGCCGCCTGAGAGCCAGGCCTGCTCCGCTCTGCCGCGGGTCTCACCCAGGCCCTCGGGGGGCGGGCGGCTGTGTCTGCAAAGCCAGCGGAGAGCGGCGTGCGGGGCCACGTGCTGTGGGCCCACCTGCGGGGGGGTGCGTGCGTGCAGACACGGCTGTCCTTCCAGTGAGGGGCCGAGCCCCGGGGACAGTGGCTTGTCCTCGGCAGATGCCCCTCCCCGCCTGAGGGTCTCCCCTTCTTCAGGATGGCCCACTGCTCGTCACCCGTCAGCTTCCTCTGCTTCTGAGACAGCCAGAACCCGAGCCCCCTCGGGTCTCCCCGCTTGGGACGGCCTCTGAACGCACAGCACGCGACAGACCTGCCGTCGCACTGGGACACCCTGGGAAAGTGGTGGTCTGTGTTCTGCCTGCAGTTAAATCGCGCCTGGTCTCACTGTGCCACAGGATGACCCGACGGCGTGGGTGCCGCTGAGCTCGACTCGAGAGCCTTGGGGGGAGGTGGTTAAAGATGGGATCACACTGGGGAGGCCTGCAGCCCCTTTCTGGCCGGGTCCTGCTCTGCGCCGGGAGCCGCGCCCGGAGGCCAGCGTTTGCTGCACGTCCGTTGATGCCCGAGGGGCCTGTGCCGGGACCGCAGCCTGGCCAGACCTGCAGGAGAGCCCGGCGAGCTGGCCAGAACGACGGCCTGAGGATTGGGGGCGAGTGTCTGGTGTGCGGAAGTGAAGAGGAAGGTCCAGGCGACCGTGGCAGCCCAGTGCTTGTCAGGGCCCCCCGGTGCCTCCCAGGCCAGGAGGGCACGGGCCTGCGAGCGAGCCCCCGCTGAGCCGGCAGGCCCGTGGCGCGCCTGTGCTCGGCCCAGGGTGAGTGCTACGTGCGGGAGCGCCACCTGCCGGTGCGTGGGGCCCGCGCACAGACCAGTGCGTTTATCTGAATAGCCGCCGTGAGGGTTGGGTTGATCTGAGCCGTGAGCCAGGTTTCGTGCGGATTTTTTAAGTGTTCCAGTCTTTCTTCCTGGAGCGATTGAATCATGGTTTCCTAACGTCTAATCCCGAGCAGAGGGCAGCCCCGTGAGTTCCCACGAGCAGTGGGAAGTGTCAGGGACGGTCACCTGCCGCTCCTTTTGGTGACGGGGCAATCGCACCACCACCGGGAGGAGGCGCCTGGTTCTTCCTGCGTCACCCCTGAGCCGGCGTGGGAGGTGGTGGGTCCTCTTCTCGGGCTCTGAGCAGGCTCTGCTCTTGGACCCCCGACTCAGGTCCCGGCTCCCCAGAAGCCTCCCCTGCCAAGCCCTGCATTTTGCACTTGGCACCCCTGCCAGGTCTGGGCCTCCTTCTTGCCAGCTGACCCCTCACCCCCTCACTGGACCTGGTCCCCTGCTCACCTTTACCAGTGGCTCCCCTGAAGCTAGCCAGCCCTCTGGCCGTGGCGGTGAGTTTTGTTTCAGTTATGGAGAGAAGCCAGCCGCATGGGTGTTTGCACCCCGCCTGCCCTGAGGAGGCCAAGCCAGCGCGGGGTCTGTCTGTTTCTCCACTGCCGACGTCTCTTTGTGCCTCATTCTTGCCGAAGTGCTGCAGTCGTTTCCAGAGAAAAGAGAAGTGGACTGAGGCGGGGCTTAGCTGGGTGCCTGCCAGCAGCTGGACCCTGGACTTGAGCGGGTTCACCTGGGGGTCTCCCTGTGCGGCCACCACTGCAGCAGGAAGAGAGGCTCCATCTGGAGCGGGAACCGGAACCGCCACGCGTTGCTGGTGGCAGTATGGTGCGATCGCTTCGGGAAGAGTCTGGCTGCTTCCCGACACATTGAGCGCGTGCTCACCAGGTGACCCAGCCGCTCCAGCCCTGGCCGCGTCCCCAGCAGACTAGAAGATGTGTGTCCACCAGGCCGTGTAGATGCACGTCCGTGGCGGCGCAGCTCACCATGGCCCCAAAGTGGAGACCACGTCTCACGCAGCCCTGGTGGCAGAGCTTCCGCAGGGGCCGTCCCTGTGCCACCCGGGACCGGAGCTGCTGGTCCTGTGGCTCCCAAGGCCTGGAATGGGTTCGAGGGACAGAAGAACGGAGTGTTTGGTGTGTGCGTGTGGCACCGCCTGCCGGGAAGGGAATTCCAGAGCCTGGAACAGAGTCAGCAGCCTCTCTCTGTAAAGGCCAGAGAGGAAGTAGTCTGGGCTGCGCCGGGCGAGGGGCAGGGTCGGCACAGCTGTGTCCAGGGAGCCTCGACTGAGGAACACAGGCGCCCTCTGAGCTGCAGCCACCCCCCCCCCCCACCGTCTCAGGTCACGTGTCCCTCAGCTCACGAACGCCACAACAGACTTGTCATCCAGAAGAAAGCAGCATGGATTGTTTTGGCTTTTTGTTTTTTACGTAATTAAAACAAGCTCACTTAAAAGCCAACAGAACTCGAATCATTTGGAACTCATTCCATCATACACCGTAAAAATAGAAAAGAAACAGGAATGAAAATTCAAAATGGGGCCTCATGGTACAAGCTGTTCTTTCTACAAAAACACCCTTTAATCTCTGACACGTCAGGGTCTCTCTTCTGTCTTTAGAGCTGTGGAATCTTTAAGGCCAGAATCCTCAAGGCTTTTTTGTCCAAACGGAGACGCTTACCCTGCAGTTCATAAGGAAACACAGAGAACCGAGAGCAGCTGAAGCTCTGAAACCAGAGACCTGGGCTGAAAGGTGAGAAGCTCAGCCATCAAGGCAGCGTGGCGGCAGCGGGAGCGGGCCCGACGGGCCGGGCGGCGCGGTGGAGCTGCCGCCACCCCTCCGGAGACGCACGGAGATGAAGCCCAGGTGCCGTGTGCACCCGAGGGGACGGCCCGGGCACCTTCCCAGAGGAACGACGGCCGAATGGGTTTCCTCCAAATGGAAAGTCCCGCTCCCAGAAAGACGTCGAGGGGACGAAAGTACCAGCCGCAGGCTGGGGGGTGTGCGAACCGCGTGCACGAGGACTCGGGCCCAGAGCACAGGGAGGGCTCGAGGCTCCGTGGCACGGAGACAGGCCAGTGGTTTGGTCCCGTGGTCCGGTGGGCGGAAAGATGTGAAAAGACACAGCCGTCGGATAAGCACCGGGGGTCCCACGCACAGCCGGGAGGGTAGACGGCTGGGGCACCCACGGGTGCTTCCCTGAGAGAAGGGGGGTGGAGTCCGCACCGGTGCGTGTTGCAGCCTGTCTGTAGCAGCTCAGGCGCTGTCTACGCAGTGGGGTGCCGCTCAGCAGGGAGGGTCGGTGCCTCCACCACGCGCAGTGTGAAGAGCCAGGCTGAGCCGCGTACACTGTGGGGTTGGCACTCCCGGCAGACCTGGGCGATGAGGCTCCTGTGGCAGCGGCGAGGACCGGGCTGGAGGCGGGGTGGTGCCAGCGCGCAGGGAGCTCAGGCAGTGGGTGTTATCCGCATGGGTGACAGTGCCCAGGGGGACCCACCTGGCAGCACCTGGCACCTCGTGCCCTGGGGGCGTGCCGTTTACAGGCATCTCCTATCTCCGTGTTGCTGTGACCTCTGCAGGGGGTTAGGACACTTCCTGGCGTCGTTTCTGACTCAGAGTGGTGTGACTTCCCTTAAGCCTCGCGGTGAAACCCCTACGTGTGCCGCCCACGCGGGGGGGGGGGGGGGGGGGGCGTGGTGCTCCTCACGCGTGGTGGAGGTTTTCTCCGCGACTCTCTGCTTCCCCCGCCCTCTGGCCTGCAGAGCGCCGCCCGGGGCTGGGCTGCCGGGAGCTGGTCTTCAGAAACCTCGCCAAGATCCTGCCCGCCATCTGCCACGACGTCACCGACTGGGTGGCGGGGACCCGGGTGAAGGCCGCGCAGCTGCTGGCGGTGCTGCTGCTCCACGCGGAGGACCACGCCACCCAGCACCTGGAGCCCATCCTGCGGACCCTGCTCCACGCCTGCGCTGACGAGGAGGCGGCCGTGGTCCGCAGCGTGAGTGCCCCTCACCGTGACCTCCCGGTCGGCCACCTGTAAACGGGGACATGCGCGGTCAGGAGCGCCCCCCCCCGCGTTCAGGTTCAGATGTCTCTGGGGCCCTGGGCCCCCCCACCCCACTTTTGCACCCCCTCCCAGCCCCCGTGCCGTGAAGAGTGGCATTTAAAGGCTAACGCGCCCGTCACCACCCACGGCCTCGCTGAGCACTCAGGCGAGCGGCTCTGGCCTGCTGGCAACGTGCCTCCCCCTGGGCAGCCCCCTTGCTCAGCTGCCAAGGATGCCCTCAGACGGACGTGTGCGGCTTCCAGCCGGGGGTGGGGGCGCGCTTTCCCTGGGTGGGTCCGGAGGGGCGCGTGCGCACGTGCCTGGGAGAGGCTGGCGTGGGCCCGGTTCTGGCGGGTGGGAGCCGCGGCGGGGCGCGGCCACAGCCTCCCCGGTCCCACAGTGCATCAGCTGCGCAGAGCTCATCGGGGCCTTCGTCAGCCCGGAGGTGTTTCTCAAGCTGATCCTGATGACGCTGAGGAAGTCGCCCTCTGCCCCTGGCCTCCTGGTCCTCGCCTCAGTTGTTCGCGGCTGCCCGAGGGAAGCCCTTCGGCCGCACGTCAAGGTCATCGCCACGGAGCTGGCCCAGGCCCACATCTGCCAAGGCTCTGAAAACGTAAGCGTGTGCGGGAAGGGGGTCCAAGCGTGAACCCGGCCTTGGTCTGCAGGGGACCGTTGACGGTGACCAGTAAGGCCCGCAGGCCCCGCGGGGACACCCGACCGTAGCCAGGGCGGAGCCACTGCTGCTCTCCCGTCTGGGGCCCCTTCTGCTCCGTCCACTGTGGTGGCCGTTTAAATTAAAATCAAGCAGGGGTAGAGCCGGTGCTCGGTCACCCGGCCGGGCCTCCGCTGCCCAGGATGCACGTGTGGCCAGTGGCTGGTGTGGGGGGTGTTGCGGCCCGGAGGGTGGGTGCTCTTGGCTGTCCCCCCGCCCGTGAAGCCGCAGGTCTGCCCACCCGGCCTGCTGGCCCACATCTCCCGCTGTGCCCGCGGCGCTCCTGCCTGTCTGCGTCACGGCTTCTGCCAATGGGCTTCGACGGGCAACCCCGCTGGTTGGCAGAGTGTTCTTGGGAGCTGTGCTCAGCAGTTACAAACTTGTTTCATCTTAAATCGAGCAGTAAATCCCTTCCATCTGAAGCCGAGACGGTCCAGGTAGTTAGGCTCAGTCATTTGGAATCACGGATAATGGCCTTTTTCTCGGGCTGGGATGGGCCTGGACCCTGGCGTCCTGGGCTGGCCGGGGGCCTCCACATCTCTCGGGAGAAACCAGGTGTGCCTCCTCGGGCGTCTGGCCCGGGTGGCGCAGCCCCGTGGGCCGTGGGAAGCTGGCGCTGTGCCGCAGTGGCTGCTGTGGCCACAGAGCTGGACCCGAGAGGGCCCCAGCTGCTGACGGGGCGCCGGGGGCCGTGCTTCCAGTTCACATCTGGCCCTTCCAGCACGTTCCGGTCGTGTGAGCCCTCTTAACAGGCCTTAAGGCGGCTCCCAAGCTCGGGGCGGGGGTGGAGCTGAGGTCTCGGGGCGGGAACCTTCGCGGCTGTCTCACCTGCTCCTGGTGGTTCCAGCCGCGGTTCCAGCCCGTTGTCAAGACAGTGGAACGGAGGTCTCCGTTCTGACGAGTGGTTCAGTTGAGGGTTTTCCCTCCAGTCGCGTTTCTGTTCCAGAAGGTAAAGCTCGAAAACTTGTGTAGGTGTTTAAACACGCACCTTGCGAGCCTCACAGCAGAGGGAAGGGCTTCCGGTGTTAGTGTCACGGGAACGTCTGGCCCCTGGTCTGTCCAGCTCAGAGCGCGCCTGGTTCAGCCTCAGGTCCTTCGGAGGAAGGAGCTTCTCCGTCATTCAGACAAGCAGGCCCCCTCCGGACACGGTTCCATGCACACTCTCGTCTCTGGACGTGTTCTCGCCTCTGGCCAGGGAGCCCGGCCAGGGCGCAGCCCAAGCCCGCGTCTGCCCTCCTCACCAGGCCTGTGGCCGGGAGACAGGCCTGGCTTCGCCCTGAGCACTTCCTGCGGTGACTCTCCAGGGCCGGTGAGCACAGGCCCGAGTGTCTTTGAGGAACAAACTACGGGACCAAGCCTGGGTGGGGCAGACAGCCCCTAGACGGTCTGGGCGCCGCTGCGGGTCGGGCGAGGAGCCCTGCCCCGGGCACCTCGGGCCTGGCCTGACCCCGGGCCCAGCAGACGGGGCCCGAGCCCCTGCTCCAAAGGGCGCTTGCTCAGCGACAGGTGCTGGGGCGAGGAGATGGTTGCTGGGAGAGGCAGCCAGCAGCACCTCCGGGGACCTTGTGGCATCTCCGGTGACCCAAGAGTCATTCCCTGTGCTTCTCCTTTTCCCTGTGCACCGTGTGTGTAGGGAGAGGCCGAAAACCCTCTGGTCAAACACGGGGAGACCAGTGACGGCCGAGCCCGTTTCCCCCGAGATGCAGGCCTGTGCGTGGCGGGTGCCATGCTGTTGAGGACACGGCCTCGGTTATTCCAGCGCTTGGAGGGGTCTCGAGACGGCCGGGCCAAAGCCAAGAGCAGGTCCCTCTTGTTTCAACTGAAAGAAGCTTGGCTCCTCAGTTGTGTATAGTGGGTCACTTAGAAAGTAGCCAAAGTCGCATCCTCGGAAAATGAGTCCATCTCGGCCTGAAGGGAACGGGGCTGTGGGAACAGTAAGGATTTGAAGAAAACAGGACTTGTGGCTTCTCAGAGGCTTTAGGACCCCCGAGGGGCTGGGGTGCGCCCAGTTCCGTGACCCACGGTGGATTTTGTGTTTCAGCTTTATGATTTAGGTCGCTTGTGAGTGAGTCATGGACTCAGAGCCTAGCACCTGTCCCTCTTGCCAGCCACCAGCCTTCCGAGCTCAGCCCCGTTAGTAACTTGGAGGTGTCCCTGCTTACCCGGGAGTCGCGTCCACGAGCTGCATGCAACGGCCTGGCCCATCCCTTCCGTTCTTTACGAAAGAGGACAGAGCAGGCGACCGAGAGGGACGTTGCAGGGAGCAGGCGTCCGCAGGAGCTAACACTTGCCGAGGCTGGAGCCCAGCCAAGGTGTCCCCTTGTCCCCGTCAGTATGGAGGCTGCCTCTGAATCGCTGCATCTCCTTGTCTCTGCTCTTGGGCGTTGCAGACGTGCCCTGAGGCCCCTCGCGCCTCGGGGTTCTGGCTGCTGCCCTTCCCCCAGCCTTCCTCTCCCTGGGGGAGGGCGTGTCCTTCTGCGCGTCCATCCGTCCATCCTGCAGCGAGCGGCACCGACCCACGAGACCTTGTCACACATGACGGAAACGCCATTAAACAGGGACAAAAGGAACGTGAGCTCCTCGCGTCTCAGGCCTGTTGTGGGAAAGGACCCCCTTCCCGGCCGACGCGCCTGAGCCCTGGCCCAGCTCCGCGGCCCTGGCGGTGTGGGTCTCGACCAGGCCCTCGGGTGGACCCTGACTGTGCCCCCGTCTCCACAGCCCGTCTACGGGGAGCGCCTGCTGCTGTGCGTGCAGGCCGTGGTGGCCAGGAGCCGGGAGGACTGCCGAGGCGCCGCCCTGCCGCTGCTGGAGGTGCTGGTGACCGTGCTGGCTCTGTGGGGGGCCACGGGCCTCGGCGACAAGGTGAGGGGGTCGGGGGGTCCTCTCCACCTTGGCTGCGGCCCCAGATGGGGCCGCTGTTCCTCGGTCTCTGCCCTTGGACGCCAAGCCTTGGGCAGCCCGCCGAGCCAGCCGCCCAAGGTGAGCGCTTAGAACGTCCCGGGCGAGTCACCCATGAGGCGGCCCTCGGGGCGCGAGGGAGCTGGGAGCAGGCACGCGCCCCTGAGGGCAGGAGAGCAAGTGGAATCCCGGCTCCCATTTAGCTGCAGCCCAGCTTTACCAGATGACCCCGCTCTGCTGGCCGTTCAGGCGTAAAACCTCCTGGTGTCCACGTCCCTGCGGCCGCCAGTCTGGCTGCCTCTCCCTCTGTGTGAGCAGCGGGCCGCCCCGTCCAGGAGGCTGCCCCGCCCCCGCCTTTCTGGGGCCACTCGACACTCTTAGTTCTCTTTTAAAAAGCCCCCTGCACAGAGGGCGCAGTCTCTGAGCAGCCTGTCACTGTAGGGCTGTGAATACCAGAAAGACTGACTTGTTGTGACAGGCGAGACCCATCGGGCCCCAGGCAGCCGCACAGTCAGGAGCCCCGAGGAGGAAGGCCGGAGGGGGTGCCGACTCTGATGTCCTGCTCCGCCTCCGCCCCCTCTGTTCCCCCAGAGCAGTGGATGTGCCGCCGGCGGGGGGCGGCGGGGTCTGGTCACACGAAGGGCTCGGGGTGGGGGGGGGGGCGTCTGTGGCTTCCGTAGTTGAAGTCCGTTCAGTTCGGTTCCCAAACCCACCCGGTCCCCCATATCACGGAAGGCGCCCAGCCGGCCGGCCCCACAGCTCTGCCCGCTCCTGCTGGGCGGCCCTGGATTTCTTCTCTGGGCACTTGGTCTGGCTGACGGTCGAGCAGACAGCGTGGAAGGGCACGTGTGAGCCCTGGGCCGTGATTCTCGCTCAGCTCGTACCCCAGGCGTGTGTAGACGGGCCTCCAGGAGGCTTTCGGCGTCCTAAGCCTGCGACTCGCCTCTCCCAGGTTCAGGAGACACTGGCCGCGCTGGCTGCGGCAGAGGGCGTGGACGGCAGCCAGGACCTGTTCCGAGAGCACCTGGGCCCCCTCCTGGAGTGGGTGGCCGCCTCGCACCGCGACTGGACCGTCCACTCCGCAGAAGTCCTGCTGTTGGACGTGGTGGTCACACACTCAGGTGAGTCCCCAAACAGGTGCCCCCGGGCTGCCCATGTGGCGGCCCCAGCCCAGAGCGGGAGAGCAAGTTCCCGGACGAGGGGCTGAGGTCAGGCTGCAGCTGCAGCAGCTCTGGACCCTGTAACCCACTGTGCCAGGCGCAGGATCGAACCCACGCCACTGGGGCCGGATTCTTAACTCACTCTGCCGTGGTGGGACCTCCCAGGCCTGCTCTTCCAAAGTAACTCATGGTTTCTCTGGCCTGTGAAGAGCAGGCCTGTTAAGGGACGAAAACGGTGATTTTCAGAGAGCCGGGAGCGCCATGTCGAAGGTGGTTTGTGGGCTGGTCTGTGCGGTCCGCCCAGGGCTGCCTTCTTGGTGTTGGACCTTGAAGGTGAGATTTTTGTGGCTTCCTTGGTAGCCTGAGCTCTTCAGCTCCGTCTCCGCATTGGCACAGAACTGGGCACGTCCGTCTGTCCCCCAGGCCCCGGCCAGTGGGCGCTGTCCTGAGTGCGTGGGGTTACGATGGCCCCTGACGCGTGGCGCGCACCTCGCAGTTTCCACGGGGTTTTCGATGGAAGAACGGCAGCGGCTTGTTAGCGCATCCTGCGCTTTCCCAGGCGGCTGTAAACTTGCGGCTCGCCGGTTCCCGCGTTGAGGTTGAGTCAGTACCCTGGTGCTGCTACGCTGCCGCTTTCCGCCCCTTCTGCCTCCCTGCAGGCTGGGAACGTGCAGCCCCCTGGGCCCGACAGTCTCTGATTGTTCCGCTTGGAGGGCAGCCAGGACCTGACAACGGCTCATCTCAGTGACCCCGGTGCTGTGAGACCTGGGGGAGCCTCAAACTCGTTTTTGGTTAGGGGTACACAAAGCTCCGTTTCCAAATTGGAAAAGAAAAGCACGGGGACCGCTGGCCGTGCTGATCCGTTGTCACTGCCGTGCCAGCGTCAGCTCATCGTCTGTCCTGGCTCTTCTGTGAAGCAGGAACTGTTTTCCCACCTGACAGAGGAGGCGGTGGAGCGGTGGAGGCCTCTGAGCCTTGGTGACTGGTCCAGGGTCCCGCGGCTGCTGGACTGGGACGAGACCCCGCCCGTCCCCCAGCCCACCCGCCTCTTGGCCGGCCGGTGTGTTTAATTTCTCAGTTTTACTAAACGTCACCCAAACAGCCCTCGCCTTGCCTCCCTGAGCAGTAAGGCCAGGGCCTGGGGTTCTTTGGCCAGCGTGGGCTCCCTGCCATCTGCTCAGTTGTGTAGTCTCATGCTGGTGCTGTCACCGATGGAGACTCGGGAGCACGGTGCCGCGTGGGCCTGCAGCCGAGCGGTTCCGGCCGTTCTCCCCGAGCCCCTGCGTGCGTGTGAGGGGTGAGCTCTGCGAGGGAGGGGACACACCGTCTCCAGCAGGTGCCCTGGGAGCGTGCAGGACTTCGGCTTTTCTCTTTACTCTCTATCATTCTGTGTCTTTAAGGATTCTGTAGGAAGCACAGAAAAAGATTTTAAGTCATTTTTAACTGGGTGAAATTTTTTGCTTATTTGGAAAAGCTCTGTAAGAAGATGACTTTTTCAACTTAACTATAAAACATTTAAAACACAAACAACCCAGTCAGAAAACAGGAATAAGGAGTTCCCATTGTGGCTCAGTGGGTTACGAACCCAACTAGCATCCATCCATGAGGATGCAGGTTCGACCCCCGGCCTCGCTCAGTGGGTTAAGGATCTGGCATTGCCGTGTGCCGTGGCGTGGGTCGCAAACGTGGCTCGGATCCTGCATTGCTGTGGCTGTGGTGTAGCTGCAGTTCGACCCCTAGCCTGGAAATTCCATATGCCGCAGGTGTGGCCCTAAAAAGCAAGGGAAAAAAAGCATAAGGTCTAAATGCTCCGAAGACACACAGATGGCTAGAAAACACATGTAAATATGCTCAACATCACTACTTATTAGAAAAATGCAAGTCAGAACTACAACCAGGTAGCGCCTTACCCCAGTCAGAATGGCCGTCATCAAAATGTCTACAAACAGGAGTTCCCGTCGTGGTCAGCAGAAACAAATCTGACCAGCATCCATGAGGACGCAGGGTCAGTCCCTGGCCTCGATTAGTGGGTTGAGAATCCGGCGTTGCCATGAGCTGTGGTGTAGGTTGCAGATGAGGGTCGGATCCCACGTTGCTGTGGCTGTGGTGCAGGCCGGCAGCTATGGCTCTGATTGGACCCCTAGCCTGGGAACCTCCTTATGACAAGGGTGCAACCCTAAAAAGACAAGACAAAAATTAAAAAATAGGAATGTCCATGAACAATACCGGGGAGGTTGTGGAGAAAAGGGAACCCTCCCACACCGTCGGTGCGAATGAAAGCTGCTGCGGCCGCTGCGGAAAACTGTGTGGAAAAAAAAACCAACTAAAAACAGTTACAGTGTGATCCTGCAAGCCCACTCCTGGGCATCCGTCTGAAGAAAAGCATAATTGGAAATGATAAATGATAGAAGCAGCACCAGTTGCAAGAGCCAAGACATGAAAGCCACCTGCACGTCCATCAACACATGAATGGATGAAGAGGGGGTGCAGGAGGTCCCCGCCAGGCGCAGCGGAGACGAATCCCAACTAGGAACCATGAGGTTGCAGGTTCGATTCCTGGCTTTGCTTAGTGGGTTAAGGATCCGGCGTTGCCATGAGCTGTGCTGCAGGTCGAAGACACGGCTCAGATCCGGCGTGGCTATGGCCCTGGTGTCGGCCGGCAGCTGTGGCTCCAATTCCACCCCTAGCCTGGGAACCCCCATGTGCCGTGGGTACAGCCCTAAAAACCAATAAAAACAAAAAAAAGGTGTACGTGTGCACAGTGGAATACTCCTCAGCCGTTAAAAAGAACGCAACGATGCTGTTGGCAGCAACACGGGTGGACCTGGAGACGATCGTGTGAAGTGAATTGAGGAAAAACAAATACTGTGTGACAGCGCTGTTATGTGGAATCCAGTTTTTTTAAATGACACCAACGAATTCGTTTACAAAACAGAAATAGACGTTCACGCTGAGAACAGACGAATAGTCCCAAAGGGGAAATGTGAGGGGGCAACACCAGGAGTTCGGGACTAGCAGGAATACACCATCACGCGTAAAACGGGTAATGGACCTGCTGTGCCGCACAGGGAGCTCTGCTCATTATGCGGAAACAACCTGTGGGAAAAGAAGCTGAAAGAGCGGCCCACGGTGCTGCACGCCCGAAACTTACACACCATTGTAAATCAGCCACACTCCAATCGCATAAAGTAATTAAAAACTTGCAGAAACAGGAGTTCCCGTCGTGGCGCAGTGGTTGACGAGTCCGACTAGGAACCATGAGGTTGCGGGTTCGGTCCCTGGCCTTGCTCAGTGGGTTAACGATCCGGCGTTGCCGTGAGCTGTGGTGTAGGTCGCAGACGCGGCTTGGATCCTGCGTTGCTGTGGCTCTGGCGTAGCTCCGATTGGACCCCTAGCCTGGGAACCTCCATATGCTGCGGGAGCGGCCCAAGAAATAGCAACAACAACAACAACAGACAAAAAGACAAAAAAAAACGCAAAAACTTGCAGAAACAGGTAACGTCCTAACCCTCGAAAAGACAGGGAGGAAGTTCCCGTCGTGGCTCAGCGGTTAACGCACCGAACCAGGACCCATGAGGTTGCGGGTTCGATCCCTGGCCTCGCTCAGTGGGTTAGGGATCCGGCGTTGCCGTGAGCTGTGCTGTAGGCCGGCAGCTGTAGATCCAATTTGACCGCTAGCCTGGGAACTTCCATATGCCACGAGTGTGCCCTAAAGAGCAAAAAAAAAAGAAAGAAAAAAGAAGGGGGACAACAAAAGAAACAAACAGACTGTGTACATTTGAAAGCAAGTCGCAGGAGAGGCTGCAGAAGCGAGTCCGCAGGTCTGACTGAGGAGCTCTGCGACGCGGAGCCCGCGCCACGCTGGGGTTGACGCAGGAGACGAAGCAGGAGAAACAGGGCTCTTCCAGCAACAGGGAAATTGGGAATTAAATCTGCATGGTGGTGTTTCCCCGGCTTTCGAGTTAAGCCAAAAATACAAAATTGTGCCCTTGGTGCCCCTGAGCCGGAGCCGTGGCGTCCCCGCAGGCTCGCCCAGGAGCCCCTAGTCCCGGGAAGCTGGCGGGGGGGCTCCCGCCCTCCTGCCCTGCCCTGGGCTTTATGAGAAGGCGTCCTGAGGATGCATTCTCACCGCGCGGGAAGCCCCGTGCCCCGGCGTCGGCCTCGCTGCCGCAGGGCGCCCAGCACGAGCTGCTCTCAGGGCAGCTCCCAGACGTGCGCGGTCTTGTGTGCCTGGGTGTGGACGCCAACGGGGGGCGCCGGGGCCGGGGCGGCAGACGGGTTTCCGAGGCCCTGCAGGGCCCCTGCATGTCACGTTATCACCTCCACTCGGGCCAGAGCGTGGGTCTTGTGTCCAGGCTGCGCAGATGTCGTGGAGTGAGGGTTGCAGAAATGACCCCCGCGAGAGCCCAGTGGTGCAGCGCCCTCCGGGGCCAAGGGGGTCAGGGGGCCTCTCGCCCCCTGCCCGGCCCCAGGGATCCGCCTGGAGCAGGTGCCGGGGGTGGGTCCGTGGGTGCTCAGTGCCCGGCCGGGCGAGGGCAGGGAGTGGTGGGCTGCGGAGCAAATGCTTGGCCAGCTCAGGTGACAGCCGACCCTCGGCCACCCTTGGGCATCTGGCTTTGGTTTGAGGCAGTGCCTCTGAAAGGGTTGGGGTCTGACCGACTGCAGACCTAACAGGCCGGGCCATAAACCAGGAGGCCTGAGGGTGCCCAGCATCAGGTCAGGACACGCCGTCCCCTGTGGGCACAGGGCCTGGCAGGGAGGGCGTTTCACCACCCACTTCTGCTGTCGCCACTGGCGCGTGGACCGCAGAGGCTGGGTTATTGCAGCCCCGACTAAGCGCCATCACTGTCGGGATCCGTTTCGTGGCTTGGGGACAATGGCGTCACGTGCTCACCTAGGAAAGGCTTGGGAGAGGCCGCTGGCTGCCGGGCGCGTGTAAGCAGCTCGGTATGCCGAGTCCTCCAGTTTGCTTGGTCTTTAGAAGATTGCTTGACTTTATTTGGGGGTTTTGGCTGTGCCTGCAGCTCGCGGAAGTTCCTGAGTCAGAACGATGCCAGATTCTTAACCGGCTGGGCCACCAGAGAGCCCCGCCTTTAATTGTTTAAGAATTTGGGGGAGGTGAGAAAAATAGGAAGTTTCCACACTGAACAGTTAGCGCAGCGTGGGGGTTGGAACCTTCTCGGCGGCTGTGATGGGCCCGGCCCGGCCCTGATGCCGAGGGAGGCGGCCCGCGCGGGGGGCATCCTTCCTGGAGCGGGGGCGCTGGCGGGCAACACGCCTGCGGGCTCCCGTCCTGCCCTCCTCCTGCGGCGGAAACAGGGCTGCCGTCTGTTTTCCAGGCCCTGCCCTCGGAGAGGCCCTGCCCCAGCTGGTCCCCATCCTCAGGAGCTGCCTGCAGCCCGCCAGAGACCCAGCCCTGCGCCTGCAGCTCTTCTCCACCCTGACCAGGGTGCTGCTGAGGGCCCAGGAGGCCGCTGACGCCCGGGGGTAGGTCGGCGCCGCCGCCGCCCGCACACGGGCCCCGCCCCGTGTCCCCGGCCCGTCCTGCCTCTGCCCTCACTGTCCCCCTCACACTTACTGTCCACACCCCACACTGTCCCCCACCCCTCACTGTCCACACCCCACACTGTCCCCCACCCCTCACTGTCCTCCCACAGCCCACACTGTCCCCTCCGCACACTGTGTGAGGGTGGTCGTGCCCCCCGCCCCCACACTAGGGTCCCGGGTGGGCCGGGAGTGACCCCTGCTCTGTGCGCCCCCTGTCCCGCAGTCCCGGCACCGACCTCAGGTCAAAGCCGTCTGGGGGTCGTTCAAGCTCCACTCACTGAAAGCAGAGGTTTCAGCGCGTTGACGGCTGATGGCTTACGCGTCAGCTCTTCTCAGTTTGGAGAGGCCTCTGGTGCCTTCAGGCCTGTCAGAGGTGCCTGAGTGACCCCTGAGGACACTGCTCATCCCCAGAGGCACCTGCCACTCGGGGCTTTGCGGGGAGGGCACCCCTTTCCGGGCCTGTGCCCGCCGCCCCCCATCCCGAGCGAGACGCTCTGGGCTGTCGGGACCGTCCCCTCGAGGGAGCACGTCGGCCGCGCCTCCCGCCCTGTCGTCGGCACTTCCCAGGGGAACAGGGTCGGTGTGTGGACTTGGCTTCTCGGCCATTGCTCTGATCTCTGCCAGCCCACCGTTTTCTGCTTGTCTGCCAAGGCTTCCAGCGCTGGGGGGACGGCGGAGGGTCCTGAGGGGCCCCGCCGACATCCCGTGCAGAGAGGGCCTGCGGGGCGGCCACGCCTCGGGGCCGCTTCTCCCAGAGGACGGCGCCCCCAGCACAGAGATGTCCTCGCTCGAGACGCAGCCCCTGAGGGGGGGTCCCTGGGGCCCAAGGGCAGGGACGTGTCTTTGGAGTGCCAGGCTGCAGGTTCGATCCCTGGCCCGGCGCAGGGGGCTAAAGGGGCCGTGGTGTAGGTCGCACCTGAGGCTCTGCTCCGATCCCGCCCGGGGAGTCCGCGTGCCACGGGGCAGCCAGGAGTTAAAGACTAAGTTCCCGAGAGAGAGCCGGTGCTCCTGGCAGCTGCCCGTGTGGAAGGCAGCGTCGGAAGAAAGGTGCGCCACTTGCAGGCAGTTACCTCAGGGAACTGACGGCGCAGCCCTACGGAGGAGAGAGGCTGAGACCCACCTACCTGGTCTTGGCCTTGAGTGTCACGAACGGTCCAGTCGTGAGATACCAGGGCCCTGACGGGGACGCGGCGCTGCCACCCTCCCCAGACCGAGCGCCCCTCCAGCAGCCCCGGCCCAGGAGCCCCCTCCCCAGACTCAGGGTCATGCGAGGCCCCCAGGGCCAGAGAACGGCGGGGTGAGGGCGCCCCACTTGGAGGACGTGCTGGCTCTCGGGGGCTCCTGCCCTGGTTGGAACATGAGCCCCTCAATGAACAGGGGCCTGGAGCTCAGGTGACACCCGATGCCATCCCCTCTCGGCACCTTGTGTTCCGGCCTCAGGCCCTCACCCCGGGCATGCCGTTCCCATCTGTTCCCGTGGCTGACTGCGAACCGGGAGTGGCATTCCCTCCAAGCAGGGTCCTGCCTAAAATCCACGAGGGATTTGAAGGCGCTGCTCTCGCGCCAGGCGGCCCGGATGCTCGCCTTCTCCAGGAGCCTGTGGGTCGCCTCTGCCGGGTTCCCAGTCACAGGCCCGGCTGCAGGCAGACGTGCGTCTTCTGTAGGAAGCCTGGTGCCCTTTCTGCTCCCAGCACCTCCGTGCTTGGGGGCAGATTCTCTGGAGTTGGAAGCAGCACGCGTGGCCCCCGCCTGTCCCCCCTCACCTCCAGCTCTCAGCCCTCAGGCTCTTGTGGCCACATTGCGTGGACGCCTCCTCCTGACAAGGGCTGAGCTCTCCAGAGACCCCTGTGAGTCACGCTGCAGGAGAAGCAGTCCTTGGCATGGAAACTGAAGCCTGGGGCAAAGCTAATTGAACGAGCTAAGGGCCCCCCGAGCCAGGCAGCAGCAGGTGCGCCGGTGGCTCTGGCACGCCCCCTGCTGGAGGCAGGCCGGTGGTGCCTTTGGAGGCCAAGGCCGCAGACAGAACGCAGCCCCGGGCTCGGGGGGGTCTTCACCCTGGGTGGGACCCTGAAGCATCTGGCGTTTGAGGCGAGACCAGCTGTGAAGTGTGCTCAGGGAGCACGTTGGGAAATAATTCAACTTACTTGTTGAACAGAATGTGTTTCGCTCCGTTCGCAGAGGCCTGTAGAGGCCGAGGATTCACAGGAAAGGCCGAGGCTTTTCCCTGGGAGCTTTGAATGGGCCGCAGTCTGGCTCAGCTGCGCTGGGCGGCCAGGCCCGCTGGCTGGGGGCCGGGGTCCCAGCACCACTGGCTTTGTGTTCGTCCTGATGGCTGTGTTGGTGGAAGGCCCGCGTCCCCCGTGTCCATGCATGTGGCACCGTGGGTGCAGCCCTGCCGTGTCCTCCCGCTGAGGTGGAGGGTGCGGTCGGGGGGCCCCGTGCCTGTGTCTCCCGGCACATTGAAGCTCTGGCAGCTTGGCCTCCTTGGAGATCCGGCAGGGGTGACGGGGATGCCCCCGGCCGGGGCAGGGGGTGGGGGGGGGCTGGCACACACGACCCCCGCCCCGGGCGGCGGAGACCCGCACAGCTCTCCAGTGCCGCTTCTGCGTGTTCTCGCTGGCCTCTCCCTCAGCCCGTCTCCCAAACAGAAGGGCTTCCTTTGGGAGTCTGGGGGCCCCTCACCGCCCTCTCCTGCTTTCGCTGCAGACAGCTCCGTGGCTGCCTGGACACCGTGCTCAAGGACATCCTTGTCCCCAATCTGCAGTGGCACGCTGGCAGGACGGCCGCGGCCATTCGCACAGCGGCCGTGTCCTGCCTCTGGGCCCTCGTCAGCAGCGGGGTCCTGTCGGACAAGCAGGTAGGGCTCCCCTGCCTCTCCGGTCGGGGGCGGGCCGTGGGCACGAGGGTTAGCAGGGGTCTGGGGGGGGGCCTTTTGTTGACGAGAAGAGTTTGGTCCCGGGATCTAACTGGGGAGCACGTCTGTGTCCAGGTCTGCAGGCAGACCAGGAACGGAGCACACGGGGGGCGCGGTTAAAACGCGCTGGCGCCTGAGCAGCCGTCACTTAGTCACTTAGGCTGAGGTGTTGCCCAACCTCGGCGCACCTGACCCAGTCCCGCAGCTCGTAGTGGGCCGTGTGGGGTTGGTCCCTCTCCCAGCCTTGCGGAAGTGGCGTTTCTGTAAACTCAGCGGACCCGTGTTCACGTCATCTGGATTCTTAAGATCAAGGTTCAGGTCTGCTCTGTGTGTGGAAACTTAAAGGTAGCGTTTCCGCCTCCGTTATGTTTGCATCCAAACCACGTCTCTTCCGTTGCAGGCAAAGCACACAGGGCAAGAGCAGCTGCTCTCCTCTCCTCCAGGACGGTGCCGCCGGCGTCACAGCCATGTGTGCTCTTTACTTGCAGGTGCAGGAGGTGCAGGAAACGCTGATGCCTCAGATTCTCACCACCCTGGAGGAGGATTCTCAGACGGCTCGATTACTCTCATGCCGGATCGTTGGCGTGTTTCTGAAAGCCTCGGATGGTGCGACTGAGCCTGACAAATTCATCAAGATTTATCCCGGTAGCACCTTATTCTCTTCCAGTTCACATGCGTCTGTCTGACAGTCTTCTGTTCTTTTTAACTTGTTCTTATTTCTTTCTTTTACAGCCGCACCCATGGCATATGGAAGTTCCGGCCTACACCACAGCCACAGCAGCTCGGGATCCGAGCCGCACCTAACCTGCACGGCACCTTGCAGCAACGCCAAATCCATGACCCACTGAGCAAGGCCAGAGATTGAACCTGCGTCCTCACGGACATTGTGGTGTTCGTAACCCACTGAGCCACAGTGAGAACTCCAACAGTTGTTGCTTTATAGAAAAACATAAAATCCTGCTTTGACTCCGGGCAGCTTGGTACTGTGAGTCCTCAGACCTGGCGATGACAGCTGTGACGTCACTAAGTAACGTGACACGAGGAACAGGGCACGGCGTGGTGGGGGAGGGCAGCGTGAGCGGGTCGGCCCTCAGACACCCCCCCGGCAGCGGGGGTACAGCCCTGGAGCTGAGGCCGGGCCCCGGGTGTGGGAATGGGCAAGGGGCCAGCCTTGTGTGCCAGCCATGCCTCAGGTCCCCCGTGTCACTGCCCTGGAGCCCAAGCACCGACAAGCCCCAGAGACGCAGAACCTAACCCTAAGCAGCCAGCAGGTGCAGGGGTCCCAACGCGGAGTCGGGCCTGTGACACGTACTCCGCGGGAACTTGAGGAAGCTGGCAGATGTGCCTACACGGAGCCAAGTGCGATTACAGGCCCCACAGAGCTGTCCTCTGCAAGCGCGTGGAAGGTTCCCCCCAAAGCTGAAAGAATAACAGCGAGTTCCCACCATGGCTCTGTGGATTAAGGACCTGGAGAGGCACAGGTTCGATCCCAGCCCAGCACAGGGGGTTAAAGGATCTAGCGGTGCCGTATCTGCAGCTTGGATTCAGTCCCTGGCGCAGCAACCAGGACATGCCAGAGGTGTGGCCCACACCAAAAAACACGAGCTTCCGGGGGCGGGTCTGGAGAAGGGGCAGCGGGCCCCGTGTCCAGCCTCTAAGGGAGCAGGAATCAAGCCAGGGAGATGGACGCAAAGGGGAGGCATTGGGGCAGCGAAAGGAGGGTGAGGGGAATGGCCTGGGAGCTGCACAGAGGCAGGACTGAGGAGCGGGCTGCAGGTGAAGGAGGGCCGGCAACGGCCACTGCTCCTCGTGCTGGGCGCTGGTGTCCTTCACTCCCTCCTCTGGGCATCTGGGTTCCTGGCCTTGGCCTCTGTTGCCACCTGCAGCGGAGTGAAGCCTTTCCTGGAGCCTGTGGAACACCGACAAAGATGCTTGTTTAAAAAAAAAAAAAGTCGAGAATCGGAGATGCTGACGGGGAACACAGAGCAGATTGATGAACCCCTGGGGTGGGGGGCGGGGGGCACGGGGCCCCGCGGGTGGGTCCCTGGCGGTTTTCTTCTTTTTGTCTTTTTGCCATTTCTTGGGCCACTCCCGTGGCATATGGAGGTTCCCCGGCTAGAGGTCTAATCGGAGCTGTAGCTGCCAGCCTCCGCCAGAGCCACAGCAATGCGGGATCTGAGCCAAGTCTGCGACCTACACCACAGCTCACGGCAACGCCGGGTCCTTAACCCACGGAACGAGGCCAGGGATCAACCCCGCAGCCTCACGGTTCCTCGTCGGATTCGTTAACCGCTGCGCCACGACGGGAACTCCCAGTTTTCTTCTTAAACCTGGTGGCAGCTGCTCAGGTTTTCATCATTATCTGCCTATTTCTTGCCACAAATACTCATTTTTGGAAGCAGTTTTCAGGATTCCTAGAAATGAGAATAGTCACTGAAGTTTAAAACTCTGGTACGGGGCATAAACTCGACTGACCAAGGCTGCTGACAGTCCCCTCGGGGCAGGACCGTGGGGGTGGGGGGCGCCGAGCTTTCTGGGTGCAGGCGAGTGTCACCGTGCGCATAACGGCTCGAGTGTCCGGAGCTGCAGCGGCCGAGTTCTCGAGGTGTGGCACCTGAGTGCAAAGCACCTGCCCGCAGGACCCAGAGCTGAGGCCGCCCCTCCCGCATCCCCTCAAGTGTGCCCTTTTCTGTGTTTGTAGCACGTGGTTTTCGCGTCGGCCTTGTGGTCCTGCCTCTAGGTGCGCCCGGCCATGTGCTGTGCTGGCTGCCGGCTGGGATGGGCTCTGCTCGCTGTTCCACACGCAGGCGGGAAAGGGATGGCGCCTGTTTGGGCACTTGTGCCCGTTGGAGGCAGGCGCGTGCGGGTGGTTTTGGGACAGGGAGTCCTTTTGTGGTCCCAGCCCTGACCTCTCGCAGGGATGGGTCTGGAGGGTCCTTGCCGGCTTGGCTGGCGAGGGGAGGACACCGAGCCGCCCGGGACAAACCCAGAGATGCCAACACAGGGCAGAGCCGTGCAGCAGCATCTGTTCTGCCGAGGCCGTGGTGGCTCGTGAAGGGAAGCCTTCGGTGACTACAGTGATAGCTTCTGGCTAAAGCTAGAGAGTGAGGGTCACCGCACAGGAACAGGCGTTGTCACCTGCAGACGCCCCTCAGCGGTACCGCGGGTTCCCTTCCAGACGCCGCGGGGAAGCCAGGCCGAGGACCCTGTGGGTTTCCCGGTGCAGAGAGAACCGTGTGAACACGGAACTGTAGTCTGTTAAGTGTGCAGTGGCGTTATGTCTAAAGAAACAACATGTTTGCCTTAATCAGAAGGCACTTTATTGCTAAAAATGGCCACCGTTGTCTCAGCCTTCAGTGAGTCGTCATCTTTGTGCTGGAGGAAGGTCTGCCCGGTGGCGGTGGCCGTGGCCATGGCCGCGGCAGTCTCTTCTGATGCGAGGGTGACAGTGACGTGTGCCGCGTGGCCGGACCCTCCCTTTCCTGGACGCTTTCTCTGTTGCGCGCCGTGCTGTGCCGAGTCGGTCCTCGCAGGGCCCGCCGCTGCTTTCTCCCCGAATCGATGGAATCTCCTCCGTCCTTTGCTCCACCGGACCTCACACCGTCTTCCCCAGGAGTGGATTCCAACTCAGGAAGCCGCTCTGCCGCCTCTTGCCTGCGAAGCCGCGCCGCGTCCGTTCCCGTTTCTCCCCAAGATGTGGCGGCTCAGGCCATCTCCAGGCGCCTCTTCTAATTCCGGTTCTCTTGCTGCTCCCACCGCATCGGCAGCCACTTCCCGGCGAGGTCTTGACCCCTCAGAGTCGTCACGAGGGCGGGGGTCCCCGCTTCCAAACTCCTGTCGGTGCGGCCATGCTGAGTCGTGCCATGCACCAGGGGTGTTTGCAGGGGCATCTGGAGTAGTGAGTGCTTTCCAGAAGGTTTTCAATTGACTAGATTCAATCTCCCAAATCCATCAGAGGAGTCACCCTCTACGGCAGCTCTAGCCTGACGAAATGTATTTTTTCAACAATTAGACTTGAAACTTGAAGTGACCCCGCGGGCTGCAGCATGGACGTTGGGTCGGCGGGGCGCAGGCGCGGCGGCTCGTGCACCTCCAGCAGGGCCCTTGCGTTGTCCGTGAGCAGTGATCTTTGGAAAGGAATCTTTTTTTCTGAGCAGCGGACTAACAATACTGAGTTAACCGTCCTGCAAGCAGACGTGCTGCCGTCCCGGCTTCGCTGGGGCCCCCGGTCGCGCACAGACAGAGGAGATTCAGCGTCATCCTCGGGGCCCCAGGGGTTCGGGAAGTGCGCCCTGGCCTCCACTTGAGTCAGCAGCTGCTTTAGCCCCAGCCAGACGGCTGCCCGTCCTGAGGCCTGGTGTCGGCTCCTCCTCCTCCTCCTCCTCGCTGTCAAAGCCCCGGACGGCGTCTTCTAGTGAGAGGCCGCCCTCGGCTGCAGCTCGTGGAGCAGGGGCTGCGGCTTCGGCATTGGCACCTGCTGCTTCACCTGCGCTTTTACGCTGAGGACGCGGCTCTCTCCCACCCTCCTGAACAACCTCGGCCCGCTTCAGCCTTTGCGGCCTTTGCTTCGGCGGCTCCTGGTCTCCGCCTTCCGAGCAGGAGTCAGTGCCTCGCTCGGGGTGAGGCTTTGGCTGAGACGCATGTTGGGCTGCGCTGAGCCTCCGTCCAGACCTTTCACGCTTTGTCCACGTCAGCAGTGGGGCTGCTTTGCTGTTCCAGCCTTTGCGTGCTCTGACTTCCTCCAGTCCCAGCTGGCGTGTCCCCGGCCCGGCAGCCTCGCCTCTGGCGGGTCTGGCCTCCACCGCGCCTTCCCCACAGGGCTCAGTCGTCGCTTCCGTTTGCTGGGAGCGCCACGCGGCTTTCCCTCTCCCTCGAGCCGCTGGAGGCCGGTGCGGGCCTGGTTCGGGCTTCAGAGAAGAGGGGCCCGAGAAGGGCAGGGCTGGGGAGCAGCCCTCGTCCTAGGTGCCAGCCGTTCGTGGCGCCCCAAAACGCTGCCAGCAGTGTCATCAGAGGCCCCCGGTCGCACACAAGTCGCAGTGACAGTGATGCTACTACGAATGAAAGTTTGCCGGGTGCTGAGAGCTGCCAAAAGGCGACACAGACACGAAATGAGCAGACGCTGCTGACACCACGGAGCCGGTGGACGTTTCACCGCACACCTTCCGTTGGCCAGGCTGAGTCGGAGGGACCGGCGCCTGTGTCGTTGCCGCGGTGACCGGCACGGGGGTGGAGCGGCATCCAGCCGCTCTCTGGGCTCGAGGCGCACCTGTCTCCGCGCTCTTTGCCGGCGCGAGGCGCAGCCCCGAGGAAGGTGCGTCTTCTGGGAGCTGAGGCCACGGGCCCCGTGGGGACGGCCTCACCGGCGCGTTTGACTGGACTCTCACCGGGAGCAGAGCTGCCCTCTGAGTGTGACGGGTGGCGCCAGCCCGTAGCCCGGACCGCAGGACACTGGCGCGGGGCCAGGGCTCCCCGAGCGCAGGCAGTGCTGCGTGCCCGCTCGCCCACCTGCCGAGTCGCCAAACGTCCCCCGGCCGCGGCCCAGGCGTTTCTTGCAGCTCCTTTGGGGAGAGCATCCGCTGATAACAGCCTTGCCCCTTCACGGGGACGTGGCTACCCGCCGGGGAAGGTTGTGCCTCTGTTTTCAGCAGCAGAGCATCTCGTCCCAGAGGCTCAGCAGAAACAACTGCCGTGGCTGATGGCTGGTGCCGTGGCTGGTGGCCTCTCCTGTGCTCTCTGCTCCTCAGGGAGGGCAAGGCGGCCTGGGTGTGGTGCCTCCGGGGGACTTGGGGTCCCTGCAGCTGTGGAGATGCTTGGCCGGCCGAGCACGCCCGGCGGCAGCGGGGCCGGTCGCTCCTCCGCCCTGTCCACGGCGTCCCTCCCTTGGCCAGAGCGGCCGAGGGTCCTGTGTGGGTTACACCTCTGCAACCAGGTTCCGGGCTCCGGGACCTCTGCTCACACTCCCGTCCGGCCCTTCCTTCCAGAACTCCTAAAACGCCTGGATGACGTCTCCAACGAGGTGAGGCTGGCGGCCACCTCCACCCTGGTCACCTGGCTGGAGCGCGTCCGGAACGAGGCCGGGCAGTGCTGTTACCGGAGCAGCGTCCAGCACCTGTACAGGGAGCTCCTCGTGTACCTCGACGACCCCGAGCGCGCCGTCCAGGATGCCGTTCTCGGTAAGGCCCCGCGGGGCAGCGCCGGGCGGGCCCCGAGCCCCTGGTGCTGCCTGTGGTGGAGACGCGCCTGAGAGGGTCCCGATGCTCACTTGAGCAAGGCGACGAGAAGCCCATCCCGTGCACTTTAACGTGAGTCACGCGTGTTTTCGAGAGGCGCATTTTCCAAAACACGACAAGGAGCGTGAAATCAGCTCACGTTTCATGCACCTCTCGAGCATCAGGCTGCGAGAAGACACGCGGACCCACATCTGCGTTTAGCCGTCTGTCGTGTGTGTCCTTGTCCTTTGGTTGAAGTACGTGAATTTAGCATAATCAGCCTCGGAGTTCCCGTCGTGGCTCAGTGGTTAGCAAATCTGACCAGGAACCATGAGGTTGCAGGTCTGATCCCTGGCCTTGCTCCGTGGGGTAGGGATCCTGTGCTGCCGTGGCTGTGGTGTAGGTCGCAGGCTCGGCTCGGATCCTGTGCTGCCGTGGCTGTGGTGTAGGTCGCAGGCTCAGCTCGGATCCGGCGTCGCTGTGGCTGTGGTGTAGGTCGCAGGCTCAGCTCGGATCCTGTGCTGCCGTGGCTGTGGTGTAGGCCAGTGGCTACAGCTCTGATTGGACCCCCTAGCCTGGGAACCTCCATATGCTGCAGGTGCAGCCCTAAAAAGAAAAAGAAAAAAAGATTTCTCCGTGTCTCTTCATGGCCTGATAACTCCTTCCTTTTTTCCGCTGACATGCCATCGTCGGAGTGTAGTTTCTGTTACATGCACCTACCCAAGGACGCCTTCGTTGCTTTCAGATTTCAGCAAGCACGAGGAAAGCCGCTCTGAACATCTGTGTGAAGGGTTTTTGCCAACATAAGTTTTCAGCCCCTTTGGGTAAATACCAAGGAATGTGGTTGCTGGATCGCACGGGAAGAGTATATTTATTTTTGTAAGAAGCCGCCAAACTGTCTTCCAGAGGGGCTGCACATGGCATCCCCAGCAGCGAGGGGGCTCCTGGTTTCCACATTCTGCCAGCATGAGGCCTGCTGGTCTTGGCCACTGTGGTGGGTTTTAGTGATGTCTTGTTGGTTTTGGGGGTTTTCTTTTTTTTTTGCTTTTTAAGGCTGCATCTGCACCATATGGAGGTTTCCAGGCAAGGGATCGAATCAGAGCCACAGCCACAGCAACGCGGGATTGGGGCTGCATCTGTGACCGACACCACAGCTCACAGCAGCACCAGGTTTTTTACCCACTGGGTAAGGCCAGGGTTCGTAACCTGCTGAGCCACAGCGGGCATTCCTCATACTGTTTTAATTTACCTTTCCCTGGTGATGGGTCTTGTGAAGCGTGTTTTCCTATGCATGTATTCATCTGTGTATCTGCTTTGGTGAGTTATCTATTGAGGTCCTTGGCCCGTGTTTTAATTGTGTTGTTTGTTTTCATATCGTTGAGTTTTAAGAATACTTTGTGTATTTTGGGTAATAGTCCTTTATCAGATGTATCTTTTGCAAATATTTTCTGTGTGAAATGTTTTTAATTTTAATGAAATCCATCTTTTTGGTTATTTTTTTTCACAGATTATACTTTTGGTATTGTATCTAAAAAGTAATTGGCATACCCAAGGGGCACCTCGGTTTTATCTTATTTTTGGTTTTTGTTTGTTTGTTTGTTTGTTGTCTTTCCAGGGCTGCGCCTGCGGCATATGGAGGTTCCCAGGCGAGGGGTTGAATCGGAGCTGCAGCTGCCGGCCTGCACCCCAGCCACAGCCATGCGGGATCGGAGCCGCGTCTGCAACCCACAGCACAGCTCACGGCAACGCCGGATCCTTAACCCGCTAGCGAGGCCAGGGATGGAACCCTGTCCTCATGGATGCTGGTCAGGTTCGTTACCACTGAGCCACGACAGGAACGCCCGTCTCATGTCACATTCCAGGAGTTTTACGTGTGGGTCCGTGATCAGTTTGAACTAATTTTGTGAAGCACGTAAGGTCTGCGTCTAGATTTCTTCTTTTCCTTGTAACGAGCCTCCGTTTGTTCCAGTCCCGTTTGTGAAAAGACCGTCTTGGCGCCATCGTTTCGCTTCTACTCCGTAGTTGAAGAGCAGTGGGCCGTGTCCACGCGGGCCTATTTCCGGGCGTCTCCGTCCTGCTCCGGTGACCTGATGGCCAGCACCACACCGTCCGCATCACCGGGGCCTTACAGAGTGTCTTCCAGCCGGGGGGGCTGGCAGCTGAACGCTGTCCCTCAGTATTGTGCGGCTTTGTCAACACCCACAGAGTGTGTTGCTGGGGCTTTAATTCGGGTCGCACGGAATCCATGCATCGATGAGGGTGGGAAGAACTGGCATCCTGACCATGCTGAGTCTGCCTGCCCAGGAACATGGAGTCTCTCTCTATTTAGCGCTTTGATTTCGTTCATCAGTGTCTTGTAATTGTTTTTCATACGGGTTCCCTGTCCGTTTTGTTAGGTTGACTCCAAAGTGTTTCATTTCGAGAGGTGCTAATATAAACGGTATTGGGTTTTTCATGGGATTTTTTTCCTTCTCTCTTCTTTTTTTGGGGGGAGGGCTTTTTATGGCCGCATCTGCAGCATATGGGGGTTCCCAAGCTAGGGGCTGAATCAGAGCGGCAGCTGCTGGCCTCCACCACGGCCCCAGCAACGCGGGACCCGAGTCACGACCTAGGCCACAGCTCACGGCCACACCAGGTCTTTAACCCACTGAGCAAGGCCAGGGACCAAACCCGCATCCTTGTGGATACTAGTCGGGTTCGTTAACCACTGAGCCACCATGGGAACTCCTTTTTTTTTTTTTTCCTTCCAATTTTAAGGGCTACACCCATGGCATATGGAAGTTTCCAGGCTAGGGGCTGAATCGGAGCTGTAGCTGCTGGCCTACACCATAGCCACAGCCACGTGGGATCCAAGCCACATCTACAGCATACACCACAGCTCACAGCAACGCCAGATCCTTAACCCACTGAGCGAGGCCAGGGATCAAACCCGCATCCTCAAGGGTCCTCGTCAGATTTGTTTCCACTGAGGCACAACGGGGACCTCCTCGTTCAAAATATTTTTTAATTTTGCTTGAGATTTTTTCCTCTGACCATTGTGCTATTGAGAAATGTTTGGGGTTTCCGGTTTTGCTAGGGGGGGAGGTTTGGCTGAGCCCACGGCATACACAGGTTCCTGGCCAGGGATCAAACTCACGCCACAGCTGTAACCAGAGCCACAGCAGTGACAACACCAGATCCTGAACCCGCTGAGCCACCAGTGAACTCTGAAATAGATTGTTTGCTCTCCAGATATTTAGGGGTTTTCCGGTTTGATTCCATGGCGGCCTTAGAGATTGTGTGATCTCCGTCATTTCGGTTTTGTGAAGGTCGGTCGATGGCCCTGAGTGTGGCCCGTTTAATGGCTCTTTCACGAGAGGGTGAGAAGGATGCGCATGGGGTAGCTGGGCGAGGCCGTCTAGAGGTCCGGGGGACTGGCGTGCTCTTTGGCTCGGCGCTGTGCTCACTGACGTCCTGCCTGCTGGCTCTGTCCCTGGAGAGGCAGGCGTGGGGTCTGCAGCCACAGTGGCGGCTTCCTGTGTTTCTCTTTGCAGCTACTGGTTTGACCTCGCGTGGGGCGATGCTCGGTTACTAGGCTCACCCTTGCTAAGGATGGTTGCATCTTCCTGGAGATCTGACCCCTTAGTCAGCACGCTCATCACGTTGCTTGCTCCGTGCTCAGCTCCATTATAGCTGTGGTGACTCTTTTGCACTTTTTTTTTTGTCTTTTTGTTGTTATTGTTGTTGTTGTTGCTATTTCTTGGGCCGCTCCCGTGGCATACGGAGGTTCCCAGGCTAGGGGTCAAATCGGAGCTGTAGCCACCGGCCTACGCCAGAGCCACAGCAACGCGGGATCCGAGCCGCGTCTGCAACCTACACCACAACTCACGGCAACGCCGGATCGTTAACCCACTGAGCAAGGGCAGGGACCGAACCCGCAACCTCATGGTTCCTAGTCGGATTCGTTAACCACTGCGCCACGACAGGAACTCCTCTTTTGCACTTTTTAATGTTTTATTGACGTATAGTTGGTGTACAGTGTTGTGATAATTTCTGTGTAGAAAGTGATTCCGTTGTGCGTATACACACATCCGTTCTTTTTCTGATTCTTTTCCCATAGAGGTTATAACAGAGTATTGCATGCCGTTCCCTGTGCTAGACGGCGGGCCCTGTTGTCCGTCCATCCCACATACCTAGAGTGCACGTGCCCATCACAAACCCCCAGTCCACCTCCCACCTTCCCTTTTAGTAACCGTAAGTCAAAGTCTGTGCACCTGCTTCTGTTTTGTAAAAATAAGTTTATTTTTATCATTGTTTTTAGATTCCACATATAAACAATGTCATGATGTTTGTCTTTAGCTAATTTACTTAGCGTGATAATCTCTGGATCCATCCATGTTGCTGCAAATGACATTATTTCATCCTTTTTTATGGCTGAGTAGTATTCCACTGTGTTTGTACACCACATCCTCTTTTTTTTAAATTTTATTATTATTATTATTATTGCTTTTTAGGCATATAGAAATTCCAGGCTAGTTGTTGAATCAGAGCTGCAGCTGCCAGCCTATACCACAGCCACAGCAACACCAGATTGGAGCCACATCTGCAGCCTAGACCATGGCAAACAGCAGTGCCAGATCATTGACCCACTGAGCGAGGCCGGGGATTGAACCCGTGTCCTCATGAATACTAGTCAGGTTGGTAAGCCACTGAGCCACAGCGGGACCGCCAGAACCGCATCTTCTCAATCCGTTTTTCTGTCAGGGGACATTGACGTTTTCCCGAGTCCTGGCTGTTGTGAACGGTGCTGGCTGTGAACACAGGGTGCGTGTGTCTTCCCGAGTCGCAGCTTTGTCTGGATATGTGCCCAGGAGTGGGACTGCTGCGTCATATGGTAGTTCTCTGCTTAGTTTTCTGAGGAGCGTCGTCCTCTTCTCCACGATGCCCCCCGATTTGCATCCCCACCGTCAGCGCGGGCGGGCCCCTGGCCTCCACGCCCGCGGCAGCATTTACTGTCTGCAGACTTTCTGATGGTGGCCGTTCCGACTGGTGTGAGGCGATCGCTCACGGTCGGCCTGGTTTGCATTTCTGTAGTCAGCAGAGATTCTGAGGGTCTTCTCCCGTGTCTTTCGGCCCTCCGTATGTCTTTGGAGAGGGGTCTGTTTAGATCTCCTGCCCGTTTTGTGGTGGGGTTGTTGGTTTTGATGGTGAGCCGCACGAGTTGTTTTCATACTTTGGCGATTAATCCCTCACCAGGTGCATCGTCTGCAGGTACTTTCGCCCACCCTTTGGGGTGTCTTTTTGCTTACGGTTTCTGTTGCTCTGCGAAGCTTCCGAGTTTAATCGGGCCCCGTTTGTTTAGTTTGGTGTTTATTTTCATCACTCCGGGAGATGCACGCGAGAAGATAGTTCTGTGCTTTGTTTTCCTCTGGGAGTTTTATAGCATCTGGTCTTACGTTTAGGTCTTGACTCCATTGTGTGTCTGTTTGGCGTCTGGTGTAGGAGAGTGTTGGATTTCATTCTTTTGTATGTAGCTGTCCGGTTTCCTCGGCACCACGGATTGAAGAGCCTGTCTTTTCTCCCGTGTGGAGTCTCGCCTCCTTTGCCACAGGGTAGTTGACCAGTGACGTGTGAGCTTATTTCTGGTCTTTCTGTCCTGGTCCATGGATCCGTATTTTTGTTTTTGTGCCGGTACCATACTGTTTTGATGACTGCAGCTTGTCGTATGGTCCGAGGTCAGGGGGCCTGATTCGCCCAGCGTCGTTTTCCCTTCTCAGGGTGGCTCTGGCTGTTCAGGGTCTTCTCTGTTGCCACACACACTGTAAATTCTTCGGCTTTCGTTCTGTGAGCAGTGCCGCTGGTGCTTCGATAGGGACTGTCGGGACTGTAGGTTGCCTCGGGCAGGGCCGGCATTTTGACAGCATTGATTCTTCCAGTCCGGGAGCAGGGTTGAGCTGCCCATCTTTAATTTCTCCTTCTGATTTTTCATTGTTAGTGTGTGGAAATGTGAGAGATTTCTGTATACGAAGTTTGTGTCCTGAAACTTTGCCAGATGCATTGATGAGCTCTGGTAGTTTTCTGGCGACGTCTTTAGGATTTTCCACGTAGAGCGTCATGTCATCCGCACATAGCAGTAGCTTTATTTCTTTGTTAATTTGGATTCCCTCCCACCATCTCATAATGGCTTCTTCATCTTTGGGTGTAGAATATCTTTTTGGGTAACTTCCGGTCTTTTTTTTTTTTTTTTCCGGCCGTACCCGTGGCACACGGAAGTTCCTGGGCCAGCCATTGGGTCCTAGCCGCAGCTGTGACCGACGCCACAGCAGCGGCAGTGCCAGGTCCTTTATCCACTGTGCCACAGCAGGAACTCCTCCAGTCTTTTGTGCCCATGGTTGTTCAGCAGCTCGTTGAGATCTTGCTGTCTTCGTGAGGGGGGAGAACGCGTCCTTCTGCTCCGCCGTCCTGCCTCTCGTCACAGCCGTCGTCACTTGAGTGCCAAGCTGAGGTTGCTTTAGTGGTGTTTTCCTGTTTTGCAGAGGCCCTCAAAGCTGGCAGCGCCCTGTTCCCCGACGTCCTGGTGAGAGAGACGGAGGCCGCCCTCCACAGGCATCGCTCCCCCGCCTACTGCGAGCAGCTCCTCCGGCACCTGCGGGCCGCGCCGCCCGCGCAGTGACCGCAGTTCTGGGCGCAGAGCCTTCGGCTCGGCAGCCGGAGGTGAGAGCCACCGCCGGGCCCCGTCCTCCCCTAGAGCAGGGGTGGGGCCTTCGCGTCTCAGCCGCGGACACCGAGAAGCCAGCCTTGGTTTCCTGAGCGACAGGTTTTCAGAGCCCGAGTTCCCGAAATGAGCCGCACTGTGGCTTCCGTGTTTTTACGTCCTGCTGACGCAGGTCGCTGCGAGGCCTGCCACCCGCCTGCAGCTGATGCCCAGGTACGTGCTGGCTTCTCCAGACGCAGCCGCGTCAGGCCTCTCTGTCAGGCTCCGCGCACTGCTAGGTTCACGGATTATCAGTTCCTTCTGACTTAAAGGAACCCCAGGAAAGTTCTTGACGATTTCAGAAGAAAAAAGCCAAACTGATTAAAAAGAAGGGTTATTGGAGTTCCCGCGCGGCTCAGTGGCTTGGGGCTCCGGCGTTGTCGCTTCTGGCGAGGGTTTGATCCCTGGCCTGGAGACTTTCTCCTGGCACAAGCGCAGCCCAAAAGAAAAAGAAGGAAAAAGAGAAAAGTTCTTTCTGTGGGTTCCTCTACTGAAACGTGGTATCTCAGAGAACAGACTGAAAGGAATTTGAAATTTTAGGAACTATGTGTGAACGAAATCTTTCCCATTTAAAAAACACTGGAACTTTAGATGTTGTGTGGATATATTTAGCCATGGTATTTTTTTCTTAAGTCCATAGTACTGACAGTGTTGAAAACAGACTCTCTAATCGGATGCAGTTTTGGTTGTGCTCCTGTAAACAGCAGTTAAGGAAAGTTGCGTTTTCTTCTCTTGCACTTTCTGCACCCAAGTGCCTAAAAGATTTCGTTTTGAGTGAGTATTAGTTCCATAAGCAGAATATTTATGTTGACACCAGGGGGAAAAATGCCGCGTGTATTTTAAAAAAAATCAAATATTAACATTTATGCTTTGGTATTTGAAAGTGTAATTTAAAATATTTATTATAATTATTTTATATGCCTGTCTGTGTTTTGGTAATTAACCTAGGTTTTTGTCTCATGAGTTTCAACCTCACAGGGCCTCTGCCCGGAGCATCCTGGGCCTTCACCCTGAGGCGCCGCCCAGCCCGGGGCATGTCCTCTCCGGACACCAGGTGGCAGGAGCTCCAGACGTGGGAGGAAGGGGCAGCAGCACGCTCACCAAGGGCTCGCTGGGGCACCGGGGTTCGCGTCAGGGAGGGTGGGGACGGAGCCTGCACTGCAGGCGGGGGGGCGCCACAGCCCAGGCCCCTCGGAGCCCTGTCTCCTGCCGGTGGCGACGGCACTGCCACCCTCCTGAGTCGCTGAAGCTGCAGCCTCCCTCCCAACCCAGTTCCTGTGCTGGATGGCCTCAGGGGCGTAGGTGCCCTCAGTTCTGGGTTTCTGACAGCTTCCCGATGGCCCTCTGCCCTCTGGATCCTCTGGCACCTTCCTCGGCACCACCCGAAACCTGTGAGAAATGCACATTGCCAGGCCTCACCCAGGCCGCCTCAATCGGAGGTGACCGGGTGGGGCCCAGCGGTGGGGACCCTTGCCCTGAGACCACACGTTTGCAGGCCCAGCCCTGAAGGGGCACAGGAACCGGAAGTCAGCAGCAGAGGCTCCCCCTCGCTCCCCCGGGGCTCTCCTCATCCAGTCCGCTGCCCGCGGCTGCCATGGGGCCGGTCGCAGGTGTGCCGCAGCTTCTGCGCATCTTTAGGGCAGAAGTTTGGAGGCAGCATTTCAGTGGGTCAGTACACCTGGCACAGGGTGAACCGGTCCATGGGTTCAGAGAAAGTCGTGACCGTGTAGCCTCTTAGGCCATTAGTAATCTTTTTTTTTTTGGCCACGCCTGTGGGGTGCAGATGTCCCCGTAATGTGCTGAGCCCAGGGAACTCCAAAGGGTTAGTAATCTTTTTTTTTTCTTTCTTTCTTTTTGTCTTTTTAGGGCTGCACCCAAGGCATATGGGAAGTTCCCTGCCCTGGCTAGGGGTCCAGTCGGAACTGTATCTGTTGGCAGCACCACAGCCACAGCAACGCCTGTTCTGTACCCACTGAGCAAGGCCAGGGATTGAACCCACGTCCTCATGAGTACTAGTCAGGTTCCTTACCTCTGAGCCATTGCAGGAACTCAGGGTTAATAACCGCAACACCTGAGAAGCTCTAGGTTCTTCTCCACTTGACTTTTTGAAATTCTTGCAAGCTTTTCTTTTTTTTTTAATTCATGCGACTTGCTTTTATCACAGTGATTTGGAACTGAGGGTGTAGTATCTCCAGGGTCTTTCTGTATCATGTTCTTTTTTTTTTCTTTGTCTTTTTAGGGCCTCACGCATGGCTTATGGAGGTTCCCAGGCTAGGAGTCAAACCAGAGCTGTAGCTGCCGGCTACACCACAGCCACAGCAATTCGAGATCCGAGCCTCGTCTTGGACCTACACCACAGCCCACGATCGAGGCCAGGGATCAAACCTGCATCCTCATGGATATTAGTCAGGGTCGTTACTGCCGAACCACAAAAGGAACTCCTGTGTACTTATTTTTTTTTGGCCTCGCCCATGGCACGCAGAAGTTCCCAGGCCAAGGATCGAACCCAAGCCACAGCTGTAACCAGAGCCACCACAGTGACAACACTGGATCAGCAACCTGTTGAGCCACCAGGGAGCTCATTGTAAGCTCTTCATTTAGCCCAATCAACAACTATTTATGGAGCCCTCACCACCACGTGCCGGGTGGCCGAGAGGAGGGACATACAAGATGCGGTTCCTGGACCTCACAGCAGGATTGGGTACAGTTTATACACCGTGAAACTCACCCACGCTAAGCATGCAGGGGGTTTTAGCAGGTTGGCAGAGCTGTGTGCCCATCACCACAACCCAGCCTTAGAACTCTCGGGCCACCCATAAGCCCCCCCAGCCCATCGGCAGTCTCTCTCTGCTGCAGACCCCACCCCCGGCAGCCGCTTACCGTCCGCCTCTAGTTGTCTGCGCCACACACTTCATGGAGATGGAGCCGTATGATACCTGGTCTGATGTGTCTGGCTTTTTCCTTTCTTTTTTTTTTTTTTTTTGGTCTTTTCTAGGGCCGCTCCCGTGGCATATGGAGGTTCCCAGGCTAGGGGTCAAATCGGAGCTGTTGCTGCCAGCCTACACCACAGCCACAGCAACGCGGGATCCGATACCCATTTGCAACCTACACCACAGCTCATGGCAACACGATCCTTAACCCACAGAGCAAGGCCAGGGATCGAACATGCAACCTCATGGTTCCCAGTCGGGTTCGTTAACCACTGCGCCACGACGGGAACTCCTGGCTTTTTCCTTTTTTAATGGCCACCTCCATAGCATATGTGTGGAAGTTCCCAGGCCAGGGATCGAACCCTCGCCTCCGCAGTGACCAGAGCCCCTGCAGTTGGATTCTTAACCCACTGTGCCACAATGGGAACTCCTTGTGTGTCTGGCTTTTTTCACTTAGCATAAAGTTTCTGAGGTTGTTTTCTATTCATTAGTTCAAAGGTCAGCACTCTGTATAAAGGGCTAGACAGTAGATTTTTTTTTTTTTTTGACTTTTTAGGGCCACACGTACAGCACATGGAAATTCCCACGCTAGGGGTCCAATCAGAGCTACAGCTGCCGGCCTAGACCACAGCCACAGCAACACCAGAATCGAGCCGAGTCTGCAACCTACACCACAGCTCAAGGCCACGCTGGATCCTTAACCCACTGAGTGAGGCCAGGGGTCGAACCCTCTCATCCTCATGGATCCTAGTCTGGCTTGTTAACCACCGAGCCACAATGGGAACTCCCAGATAGTAAATATTTTCGTTTTGGGGAACCATACAGGGTCTGCCACCAAAACTACTGAGCTCTGCTGTAATCCTTCCCCTGCTGATGGACCTTTGCGTTGTGCAGTTTGAGGCTTCTACGAGTGAAGAGGGCTGAGCTTTGTGAACTCCGTGGGGCCTGTTTACCTTGCTCCCAGGTGATGCCTTGGGGTAAAACTACTAGGTCCTACTTGATAGGGGTTTGTAGTCCCTGGTTTATTTATTCACTGGAGTTTTTTAATTGCAGTTTGCATATGGAGGTTTCCGGGCTAGGGGTCCAATCAGAGCTGCAGCTCCTAGCCTACACCACAGCTCAGCAACACCGGCTCCTCAACCCACTGAGCGAGGCCAGGGATCGAACCCACACCCTCATGGACACTAGTCAGGTTCGTTAGCCACTGAGCCACAACGAGAACTCCACCGTATTTTTGCTGCGGTATACTTGGCCTCCAATTAACTGCAGCTAGTTGAAAGTAGGCAGTCTGATCCGTTTCGACATGGGTCCCCATCGTGAAACAGCCACAGTCAGGTTGGTGCATCTGCATCACAGCCCCCGGCCCCTCCGGCCCCTCCCTCGCCCCCACCCCCTTCCGCCACGTGCTCAGGCAACACTGTCGGTGTCTACACGGTAGTTTGCATTTTGAGTTCTGTGTAGGGGTTCATGCACCAGGCACCTTTTCCTCTCTCCTCTTTCCCTCAGCATAATTATTCTGCGGTTCATCCATGCTGCAGTGTCCGTTGTGTGGGTTTACCCCAATTCCTTTGTGTGCGTCGCCCACAGCATACAGAAGTTCCTGGGCCAGGGATCAAACCTGAGTCACAGCACTGCCCCAAGCCACCGCAGTGACAACCAGCCCACGGCACTGCAAAGAAACTCCAATATACCACAGTTTTATTGTTTGGTTTTTTGCTACTGCAACTAAAGCTTCCTAGAATATGCATGTACAAGTTTTTGCATGGATATACACTTTGGTTTCTCTTGGGCATAAACTAGGAGTTGAGTGACCATTACACTAGATGTATTTTTAATTTTTTTTAATTTTTTTATTTATTTATTTTGGTCTATTTGGGGCTGCACCCTCGGCACATGGAGGTTCCCAGGCTAGGGGTCAACTCCAGTCCTCAGGGCTACTAGTTAGGTTCTTTACAGCTGAGCCACAAGAACTCATAGTAGATACACATTTAAGATTTCAAGAAGCCAGGGGTTCCTGTTGTGCAGGGGGTTAATGACCTGGCTTGGCTCCAGGCACTGGTTCAATCCCTGGCTCGGCGCAGTGGGTTAAGGAGCCAGCGTTGCTGGGGTGTGGCGCAGGTTCAGCTCCGGCTTGAATTTGATCCCTGGCCCAGGAACTTCCATAAGCTACAGGCGCAACTGAGAAAGGAAAAAAAAAAAAGATTTAAGAGGCTGCGAGAAAGTCCCCCTGTGGTACGGTGGGTTAAGGATCCCGCGTTGCCACAGTTGGGGTGGGACACAGGCTGCAGTTGCGGCTCGGATTTGACCGCTGGCCCGGGAACTTGCACGTGCCTCAGGCACAGCCAAGGGGGGAAAACCGTGTGGCGGTGTCTGAATTCGGCTCTGACTTGTAGTTCCCTGCTGTCTGGTGTTGAGCATCTTCTCACTGCTTAATTGCCGTCTGTATACCTTCACATGGTCAAATATCTTAAGCTCTTTTGACCATTTTTGAAAACTATGCCCCCCCCCCCCCGTGGTTGTTCAGCAGTGAGTTGAGATTTTGGCATGTGCACGAGAGGAGGTGAGTTGAGGGCCTTCTGCTCCACCGTCTTGCCTCCAATCCAAATTGGGCTGTTTTCTTACTGACGATTGAGAAATCTTCGTATATCCTGGGTTCATATATATAATTTGCAAATATTTTCTCTCATTCTGGAGAGAAATGCCTTCATTCTTTTCACAATGTCTTTGAAGCACAAAGGTTTTTTAGTTTTGAAAGAAAACTAATTTATCTGTTCTTTTATGGATTATGCTTTTGGTGCTGTATCTAAGAAATTTTTGCCGAACCCAAGTTTTCATGTCCTGATTCCAAGACGAAAAAGTTACTTTCATAAAGATAGTATCTATTTGCTCCTAGCTATGCTGCAGGTCAAAGCAAGTGTTACTTCCTTTTAAAATCTCCTTTCCGGAGTTTCCCTTGTGACTCTGGGTTGAGTACCCATAGTCGTCTTTGCTGGGATGCACGTCCAGTCCCTGGCCTTGCTCCACAGGCTAGGCTCCAGCGTTGCTGTAAGCGGTGGGGTAGGTTGCTGATTGGGCTCGGATCCGCTGTGGCTGGCTGTGGATGGAGCGGCAGCTGCAGCTCTGATTTGACCTCTAGACCAGGAACGTCCATATGCCACAGGTGTGGCCCTTCCATGACCTAAGTGAAAATATGAGATCCTTCTAGGGTGTTGGTTGAAGATAAAACACCTACCTTTTAGTAGCCAAAGACAGCCCTCTGTGCGCCAGTACGGAGCGGCCTCTAAAGTTAATGATTGCGTGGAGTTCCCGTCATGGCGCAGTGGCTAAGGAATCCGACTAGGAACCATGAGGTTGCGGGTTTGGTCCCTGCCCTTGCTCAGTGGGTTAACGATCCGGCGTTGCCGTGAGCTGTGGTGTAGGTTGCAGATGCGGCTCGGATCCCGCGTTGCTGTGGCTCTGGCGTAGGCCAGTGGCTACAGCTCCGATTCGACCCCTAGCCCGGGAACCTCCATATGCCGCGGAGCGGCCCAAAGAAATAGCAAAAAGACAAAAATAAATAAGTAAAGTTAATGATTGCAAAGGCGCACACTGCCCTGCGTACAGAACAGAACGCACCATCTGCAAAAGGAGGGCGGGAGCTACGTCCTTGCTTTTATGTACATAAAACATTTCTAGAAGGTTCTAAAAAGCCAGGAAGAGTGCGGCCTCTGGGGAGGGGACTGCGCAACAGAGGGCCTGGGTGCAAGTCCAGTCTCTGCCTGTTGGAACCGTAGATTTTACTTTCTTGTGCGTGTGTTGCCGAGTCACAGACACAGCTCAGCTGAGGCTAATGGCGCATCAGCGACGCAGCGCACTCCAGGAGATGTGCCTGGCTCCTTCGTCAGCACACCGGTTTCTCCTGTAAAACAGTCCTCCCTGTTCCAGGGAAGGACGTTCAGGATGTTAAAGCAAAAACTTCACGGAGTTCCCGTCGTGGTGCAGTGGTTAACGAATCCGACCAGGAACCACGAGGTCGCGGGTTCGACCCCTGGCCTTGCTCAGAGGGTTAAGGATCCAGCATGGCTGTGTCGGTGGTGTAGGTGGGCAGCTGCAGCTTGATTCGACCCCTAGCCCAGGAATTCCCATACACCGCAGGTGCAGCGCTAGAAAGCAAAACAAAAAACAAACAAAAAAACACCCTGAAGGTAAGTCTTTCTTCCTGACTTTCCTCCATTTCCAGTGTTCTCTGAACAGCTGACGTCAGACACCCAGGCACTGCCTGTGTGAGGCCAGAAGAGAGAAGCAATTACTGCACGTTAGTTAAGGTGGTAGGCTGTGGGTATACTTCTTGTTTTTCTTGTTTTCCAGCCCTGAGTCATTTATCATTTTAAAAGCATTTCTAAAGGCTCTATATAGGTGGTACTGTGGCAGACAACAATTGGTATCTCAGAAGGGAGGCTGTCACCTGCACTCAGCTGTTACCCTCAGCCACTCTCCACTGACGCAGGCATGCCCTTGAACCCCCAGGGGTAAGCCTCTTTTCTGTGACTATTCCTGTAAGCAAATGATGGCCTCAAGAGCTGGCTGCATAGGAGTTCCCATCATGGCTCAGTGGAAACAAATCTGACTAGGAACCATGAGGTTGCGCGTCTGATCCCTGGCCTTGCTCAGTGGGTTAAGGATCCGGCGTGGCCAGCAGCTGTAGCTCCAATTAGCCCCTTGGCTTGGGAACCTCCAAGTGCCGCAGGTGTGGCCCTGAAAAAACAAACAAAACCTGGCTGCATGATGGAAAAAATAAAAATCATTAATAAAAATGAATCAATCCTGGCATAAAACAATAGTCTAGGTATGTTACCAGTAAGTAGTCCTAAATACAACAAATATTCATGTTTAAGAAAAAAGCTGGCTGGAACACCAAGAACTGGAACCTGTCTGTCCCAGAGGCCAATGCACTTGCTCCTATGTTCTTACATGTCTCTGCAGGGTTTTCTTCAGGTCTTTTTCAGTGTGATTTCAAGAGGCAAAGCAGAGCCCATTGTTGGCTGACAACAAGTGGTAACTACAGATAGAAGCATCTATGGCAACGTCTAGGCCTCTCTTCCCAGCCTAATTGATGGCTTTACCCTCTAGGGCTTTGTTAGTTGCTTTTATTTCATTCTTTAAAAAGTGAGCTTGAGGAGTTCCCTGGTGGTCTAGTGGGTTAAGGACCCGGCATTGTCAATGCTGTGGCTCTGGGTACAGCGGTGGGGTGGGGCAGGTGTTCAATCCCTGGTCCGGGTGTTTCTATATGAGCACAGTCCAAAAAAAAAGGTGAGCGGACTGGTTTGGCTAAGATTAAGAGTGAGGAGAAGTGGTTACACCAGCAAAAGTCCGGGACGGTGGGCTGGGTTTGGGCAGAACACTCGCACTTTCCCAGGGCCTCCCAATGACGGGCACTGGAGGTGGGACTTTCTTCCTCGAGATCAGCTGGGGCTCAAAGTCCAGGCAGGCGGTGTTTTGGAGTTGACATAAGCCTCACGCCAGGCTTGCTGCTTGCCCAGCAGCCACAGGTGACCGAGGCTGGGGCAGATAAACCACCCTCCTGGAAGGACTTCACTTGGCCCTGGCAAGTGGCTTGGTCTCCGTGATCGGATGACAGCTTTAGCGACTAACGCGTCTCACCCAAGTGCCTTGGTCTGCACCTCTTCCCGTCACTAGTGAAACACGTTTCGGAAACTACTGTGAGCACCTCACACACGACCTGAACGCCTTACTGACACTCAATGGCAAAACCGATTTTGGTTTGGAGCATAACATCCATAAAGGATGAAACTGGAGCATCTGACATCGCAGGGTCGGGATTTCTAACTCCGGCAACTCGGCCTCGCGACGCGGTCCGCAGCAGCTGACGGTGTCCACGCCAGCCGAGGGTCCCGGACCGGCCCCGCCGGCAATGCTGGAGTCCGACCTCCGTGAGCGTCCGAGACAAAGCGCAGCGGTCACCTTGGCCACTGGCCGCGCCACATCTCCTCCGGCCCCGCGTCCGCCTCGTCGGTGACCCCGTACCAGCGCCGCGTCCACGACCCCGACCGGCCTGCCAGCGGCCGGGAAGGTGTGAAGCGTCCACTACGAACGTCCCCGGGGAGCCGTGACTCTCGTCGGCCGACGGCCCAGCCGGGGTCGTCCTCCCAGACGCCCTTGCGGGGAGGCGCCGCCACGTGACCCGGACTCGGCCAATCGGGGCGCCGGCGCGGCCTCGGGCCGAACATGCGCAGAAAGGCCCGCGGCTCTGCGTTGCGCCAGCGTGCGTCTTCCCCGATTGGTCGAGTCTGTGTCACGTGGCCGCGGCCCGACCGGATCCCCACTCCACCCGGGAACCCGCTCACTTGGAGTGTCGCTTGCTCCCGGCCCCGGAGCGGTCGGCTGGTGTTTCCGGTCCTGAGGGACGAGTCGTCCAGTCAGGGCACGACACTGTTGCTGCTGTTACTTTGGTGAGACGTGGAGCCAGAACCGCCATCAAGTTGTACCTGCGGTCTAACCCCGGCTTTTCAGTTGAGTCACTAAAACCTGTTTGCCTGAGCCAGTTTGGGCTGCACATTGTGTTACTTGCAAGATAAGACATCATAATTGGAGCAGCAATAGAGAGAAATACGGATCGGGACGTCCTGGATAAAGTTACTTTTCCATGTCATAAGCTTGTGTCTAAGTCGGAAAGCCTTTGACCCGGTGGGAATTAGACTCCCATTCCTCCAGCTGAGGTTCCCTTCCCACCGTCCTTTCCCCGGAGCCCAGGAAAGGGGAGGGAGGAAGAGTTGTGCTGCAGGTTGCAGCTGCCGCAGTTGGCAGTTAATGCATCCTTTTCTGGTAGCTCTTGAGACCCGGTCATGCTCCTCTGAGTAAAGTCCTTGCACCGCAAACACACCTAGGGAGTCCTAACAAGGACCCAGCGGGGCGTCGCCCACAAAGAGCCCATCCCGCCTGCTCTAGCCACATCCTTCCTGAAGGGAAGAATAGGGAGCTGGGAGAGAACCCTTGTGGGTCCGGGGATGGGAGAGAGAGGGCAGGAGTGCCCGTCAGCACACTCTTTCCTTTCTTCCTGCCTGTGGCCGTTCCAGGACTAGGGCAGGAAAATAAAAGATGAGCCTGGAGCGTCCTGCATTGCTAGAAAGTAAGGAAGTGCTCCAGAAAGGATGGGGGCATGTAGAAAAAACTCAGGAGCAACCTGACAGAGCTCCTACTGGCCAAAGCTGGAATAACATGAGCAGCAAAATTAATAATAATATTTGGGGGTTATAACAATAGAATAATATAATAGTGATAAAAAGAATAAGTGAGGTAGGGAGTTCCCATCGTGGCGCAACAGCAGCGGAAACGAATCTGACTAGGAACCATGAGGTTGCGGTTCCATCCCTGGCTCAGGGAGTTAAGGATCTGGCATTGCCATGAGCTGTGGTATACGTCGCAGATGCGGCTCTGATCTGGTGTTGCTGTGGCTCTGGCGTAGGCCAGCAGCAACAGCTCCAATTAGACCCCTAGCCTGGGAACCTCCATATGCCGCGGGTGTGGCCCTAAAAAAAAGAAAAGGATCCAGCATCGCCCTGAGCTGTGGTGTAGGTAGGTCACAGAGGCGGTTTGCATCTGGAATGGCTGTGGCGTAGGCTGGCAGCTGCAGCTCTGATTGGACCCCTACTCTGGGAACCTCCTTATGCTTCAGGTACAGCCCTAAAAAGACAAAAGTTAAAAAATATATATATATATAGGAGGAACTGGACAGAGAGTATGTGAGGACTTTCTATACTAAATTTGCAACGTACAAGCGGGGTGGGGTGAGTTCACTTGTCTCTGTCCGGCTGGGTGAGCCAGGAATATCAGGGCTGACTCATCCCCCAGCCTGGGAACTCCCTGTGCCGCAGGTGTGGCCCTAAAAAGCAAAACAAAAAAGAGATCTCTTTGCATACCTAAAAAGGCGTTTAGGAGTTCCCCTGTGGCACAGCAGATTAAGGATTATCACTACTGTGGCACGGGTTTGATTCCTGGCCCCGGAATTTCTGCACGCTATGGGCGACGCCAAATAAAAGGGTGCCAGAAGCCTCCTGTGCAAGGGTTGGGTTTCCAGGTGTCTGGCTTTGTGTTACCAGAAGAACTGTTGGAGGCCTTACCAGGTGCCAGGCTGAGGCAGCCCGTGCCCACTCAAAAGTGCCCCGGAGGAGTTCCCATTTGGCTTAGTGGTTTAAGAATTGAACTAGTATCCATGAGGAGCAGGTTTGATCCCGGGCCTTGTTCAGTGGGTTAAGGATCCAGCGTGGCCGACAGCTGCAGCAAGAGTTGTAGATGCAGCTCGGAAGTGGCGTGGCTGTGGCTGTGGCGTAGGCTGGCACCGACAGCTCCGATTCAGCCTCTACCCCAGGAACTTCCATATGCCCCGGGTGCGGCTCTAAAAAGGCCAAAATAACAAGTGCCCTCCCCCCACCAAGTCACTTACTGGATTTCTTCTGAAAAGAGCAATCCGGCCTTTGGACCTGGGCACCAGGCCAGCTGCCAGTTGCTCTGCGGCCTGGGTTGGGAGGACGGGAGGAACAGTTGTTCTCTCCTGGAGCCCTGGTTAATCCCCTGGTGCCAGCGGCCACCCCCACCTGCGCCTCTGCCCGCAGGAAAGACAAGGCCCGCCTCTGGCCCCACCCCCGGTGCCCACACCCTGCCCTGCGCTCCTTCTCCTTCCCGAGTTGGCTGCACTCTCTCCTGCCCGAAGCCTCACTCCTCCCATCCCCACCCCCACGTCCGTCTGCACTTCTCCACTAATCCGGTCAAGGAAGCCCTTCTTGGGTGAGACGGGAGGAACCGCCCCTGCTCGGTTCTTCTGCGCGGAGCCCTTGACCTTGGTCCGTGCCCACAGGGGTCGGGCAGTAGAGAAGCGGACGCTGAAGCGGAACATGCAGGGGTCCCCTCGGTAAAAATGTGCACATGCGTTGATGGAGAGTGACAGAATAGACCTAAAAATGTTTGCAAAGTTACCTCGGGGTGAAGGGACGAAAGTCATGCGTGGTTTTTAATCTTTTTTTTCTTTTTTTTCCCCTTTTGGTTCCTTTGTAATTTTTGTTTAATTGGCAAGAAATAGGTTTATTAAGGTAGGACGCTTGTGAGGTATGCAAGGAGGCTCTCTGTAATTTTTAAAACGCTTTCTTCTTCTTTTTTTTTTTTTTTTTTGTCTTTCTGCTATTTCTTGGGCCGCTCCCGCGGCATATGGAGGTTCCCAGGCTAGGGGTCCAATTGGAGCTGTAGCCACCGGCCTATGCCAGAGCCACAGCAACGCGGGATCCGAGCCACGTCTGCAGCCCACACCACAGCTCACGGCAACGCCGGATCCTTAACCCACTGAGCAAGGGCAGGGGTCGAACCCGCGACCTCATGGATCCTAGTCGGATTCGTTAACCACTGCACCACGACGGGAACTCCTCTTATGTTTTCTGAACTGTAGTCGTGAGTGTGGCAGTTTACACAGTGGCTCTAGCTTTGGCCCGGACTCCTGTGTACCCCAGAGGCGGCCCGTGAAAAGAGAAAAAGTCTGATGTGTGCTTTACGCAGACACCGCATCTCCGTGACAACTAGTTGGAGTGACCCAGACATCTTCCCGAAGGAGGCAGAAGGACTGTTAGTTTATGTGGAAGGACGTGTACGGGTGGGTTAGGGAGGCAACCAGCCACATCAGAGCGTCCTGCACAACACGCAGAGGAGAGCTGGGGACTGGGTGTGACGGCGGCGGGAAGGCACAGGTGGGGGGGCACAGGTGGGGAGGGGGTGAGGGCACAGGTGGGGAGGGAGTGGCGGAGGGGGGTGAGGGCACAGGTGGGGGCTGACCTCAAGTCCCCAGGGTGGCAGGAAAGTTGTTCTAAACCAGCCACAGCTTTTTGTCTCTCCAAAGCCAGGCGGCTTCCGTCACGAGGCCTGGCCACTGCACGGGCTCAGGGCTGCACTGTCCCTTCACGTCCCGTGGAGCTGAGCACAGTGCCACCTCCCCACTGAGTGTGGAGCTGAGGTCTGAGCTGTCCGCCTCCCGTGGCGCCTGAGCTGCTCCCTCAGACCCGCCGGAGCCGACTCTCCGCCTCCCGGGACGCAGCCGTCCCAGCAGCACCGCGCTGCCTGCCCTGCCCGCTCTCGGCGGCTGTGCTGGGGGAGCAGAGCTTCAGATCATCTCGCGTCTGGGAGGATCTTAGCGAGACCAGAAAACAAAGATTGTTGGTATCTTTTCCAAAGACCTTGTCTTCAGACAGACTCATTGCGTGTTTGGTGCCGGTGCAGAGGGAAATTCTGACCGAGTCTAACAGGCTATGTGCCTTCTCAGCAAAGAAAAGGATATTTTTTCTTTTTCTTTTTTTTGACTTTTCGTGGCCGCACTCATGGCAGATGGAGGTTCCCAGGCTAGGGGTCCGATCGGAGCTGTAGCTCATGGCAACGCTGGATCCTTAACCCACTGAGCAAGGCCAGGGATCGACCCCGCAACCTCACGGTTCCTAGTCGGATTCGTCGTTGCCGCTGCGCCACAACGGGAACTCCATGAAAAGGAGACGCTCTTGGCTACCACACGTGCTCCAGCCTTTGCACACACTCCTCGGGATTGGGGTTTTCATAAGGAAAGCTGGGGTCACTTCTCACTTTACTCAGAACGTGCAGAAACAAGGAGCTGGGTGACTTTGTGCAAATGAAGGAGAAAGCTGCTAAGGTGTTTCCGACAAGGTAGCTGTGGTCGTCGCCAGCCCGGGAACAGGTGTTACAGCGTTGGTCGGCCGTATAAATCTTATTTCTCAAAGTGTGGACGCAAGGAATGGCCCTCTCCAATCAGGAAGCACATCGAGGCTGAGAACAGAGACAGGGCCGGAAGGACGGCGGCGGTTCGGGGCTGTTCCATGGCCTTGGAAGAGGCCCCACGGCGCTGAGCTGATCGCACCCGAGTTGTCTGAGGTCCTGTGTAGGGTTCGGCAAGAACTCATATGGGAAAAATAATTCTCTTTATGACCGTAATACTGCTTCAGAACTCAAAAGAATCCAGCTTTGAATTCCAATGTCAGTTGCCCCTGTGCCTTGAAACCAAGTCCCTAAGAAAGACAGGGTTATTTTCTGGCGACTCCGGCATGCTTGGCCGTGTTTAAAAGTGGATATATTAGGAATTCCCTTCGTGGCTCAGTGGTTAACGAATCCCACTAGGAACCATGACGTTGCAGGTTCGATCCCTGGCCTTGCTCAGTGGGTTAAGGATCCAGCGCTGCCATGAGCTGTGGTGTAGGTTGCAGACGTGGCTCGGATCCCGTGTTGCTGTGGCTGTGGTGTAGGCCGGTGGCTGCAGCTCCGATTCGACCCCTCGCCTGGGAACCTGCATCTGCCGTGGGTTTGCCCCTAGAAAAGGCAAAGAGACAATAAAAAATAAAAGTGGGTACGTGAGCCGCGGGGAGCCCACGCGACAGATTCACAGATGCTAAGGACCTGCCTCATAAACGGCTGGTCACCAAGTCCTGAGAGAGGGAGCGACTTCCCTGCATCTGAAAGCGGGGGCTGTGGGGACGGCGGCGACACATGTGCTCCCGGGGGGAGTCCAGTGGCTTCAGGAGAACAGAACAGAGGGCATCCCAGAGATCAGAGAGACGTCATCAGAGCGGACAGGAGGGGTGACGGCGTCCTACTCACCAGGACGGGGTGCGCGTTGTCACCAGATCGATGAGTCCTCGTGGCTGCAGCCTCCTTTTATTTATCTTTTTTTTTTTTTTGTCTTTTTAGAGCCGCTCCCCAGCACACGGAGGTTCCCAGGCTGGGGGTCCAATCCGAGCTGTAGCCGCTGGCCTACACCACAGCCACAGCAACTCGGGATCTGAGCTGTGTCTGCGACCTACACCGCAGCCACAGCAACGCCGGATCCTTAACCCCCTGAGTGAGGCCAGGGATCGAACCTGTGTCCCCATGGATGTTAGTCAGATTTGTTACCTCTGAGCCATGATGGGAACGCCTGCAGCCTCCTGTTAAAAAGTCTGAATTTGCAGATCTAACTATTAAGGAGAGAAAAGTGAGAAACAGATGATAAAACCAAAAAACCACCTAAGGAACCATCCCCACAAAGGCTTTAGTCATCACAGCCCTAAACCAGAAATGGGCAGATGCCCACGGCCGGCGGGGGCAGCGCTCCTGGCCCCAGGCCTGTCCTCCGCTGCTGCGCGTGTGGACACACGAGGACGGAGACCCCGCCGAGCTCTCCTGCGGCTGAAGGGTCCCGCCACGTCCCCCGGCCCACGGGGGGGGGGGCCTCTGGCCCACGCGCGGAGGGAGGTGGCACCTCCTGAGCCGACGAGGGCCTGAGCCCCTTGGAGGAACGTGTGTCGGATGGAATCCTGGTCAAATCCCGCAAGACAGGGTGGCCGCGGCCAGGCCTGGAGAGCCACGTGCCGAGCACAGGAGCCTGGCTCCCAAAGCTTCCTGCTGGACGGTGTTGCTTCAGTGACCTTGGGAAAAGGTGAGGCAGCGGGAACAGCAGACAGGTGAATCAGTGCGAGGGCAGGGGAGGGGGCGGGAGGGACCTTTCGGGGTGATGGCACCGTCTTCTTGTGATTATGGCGGCAGTTACACAACCGTCTGTTTGACGAAACACCTTGAACCAACATTTTAAAAGGGTGTTTTTTTTTTTTTTTTTCCATTGTAGCTGGTTTACAGCATTCAGTCTGTTTTCTACTGTGCAGCAAAGTGACCCGGCCGCACCTGCATTCCCTTTCTCACGTCATCCTCCCCCCTGCTCCGTCGTCGGTGACCGGATAGAGTCCCCAGTGCTGTGCAGCAGGACCCCACTGCTTCTCGCTCCAGAGGCAGTCGTGTGCGTCCATTCACCCCCGCCTCCCCCTCGGCAACCACCAGTCTGTTCTCCAAATCCATGAGTTTCCTTCCTGTGGCAAGGCTCACGCGGGCCGAATATTAGATTCCAGAAGCAAGTGATATCGTACGGTATTTGTCTTTCTCGAGGGCCAATCTGCATCCCCCACAGTTTCCCCGTTTCGACTGTGCTCGTTGATGGTTTTCAGCATCTCCACAGGGTTCTGCCACCATCCGATTTGAGAATGTGTTTTTTCACCCCAGAGGAAACCCATTGGCAGTCCCCCCGCCACCATCCCCCCAAACCCTAGGCTGTCCTTCTGTCCATCCACCACCGTCGTACTTTCTGCCTCTGTGGATTTGCCTGTTCCGGATACTTCGCAGGAAGGGACGCCTCTGCGACGGGCTCTTTTGTGACTGGTTCGCTTCCCTTGGTCCAGTGCTTCCGAGGTTCACGCCTGCCGTCACCTATAGGCGGGAGCGTTCCTTGGACGGCCCGGTAAGAGTCCGTCGGGTGGAGGCAGCACATCTCGTTACCCATTCATTCGTCTGGAGGGGCCTTTGGGCTCTTTCCAGTTTGAGGACAGTATGGACACGCCGTGAACACTGACTCGGACGTTTCCACGTGAACGTGTGTGTGCAGCCCTCGTGGGTGTGTGTACACCGAGGACTGGCACTGCTGGCCAGACGGTAACACCGAGTTTCACGTGTTGAGGGAGTCCCAGCACGTTTCCAGGGTGGTTGCCGCATTTCACATTCCCACCAGCCAGGTGCGAGTTTCAGTGTCTCCTCATCCAACACTTGCTGTTCTGTCTTTTGTGTTTGTTTGTTTTTTGTCTTTTCGCCTTTTCTAGGGCTGCTCCCGCGGCATGTGGAGGTTCCCAGACTAGGGGTCGAATCAGAGCTGTAGCCGCCCGGCCTGCACCACAGTCACCGCGACACGGGATCCGAGCTGCGTCTGCGACCTACACCCCGGTTCACGGCAACACTGGATCCTTAACCCACGGAGCAAGGCCAGGGAGCGAACCCGCCACCTCATGGTCCTGGTCGGATTCAGTAACCACTGCGCCACGACGGGAACTCCTATATTTTCCACTGTTATCTTATTCATTGTATGAGTTAGGGCATTGTAAAATGGAATCTCTTCTTTCTTTCTTTCATTCATTCTTTCTTTTCTTTTCTTTTTTTTTTTTCTGCTTTTTAGGGCCGCACCTGTAGCACATGGAGGTTTCCAGGCTAGGGGTCTAATCGGAGCTACAGTGGCTGGTCTACACCACAGCCACAGCAACACCAGATCCAGCCGCTGTAGTGGCAATCCCAGATCCTCAACCCGCTGCACCACAAGAGAACTCCTGGTTATGTTTTAAAAGAAATATTTTAAAGTAGTTCCCGTCGCGGCTTAGCAGTTAACGAACCCGACTAGGATCCATGAGAGCAAAATGTGTGTGTGTATATATTATAAAAGAATGATTTCTTTTTGTCTTTCTTGTCTTTGTAGGGCCGCACCCACAGCATGTGGAGGTTCCCAGGCTCGGGGTCGAATGGGAGCTGTTGCCACCGGCCTGCACCACAGCCCACGGCCACGCGGGACCCGAACAGCACCGGCTCCTTAACCCGCTGAGCGAGAAGTGGGAGTGAACGGCATCCTCGTGGACCCTGGTCGGCTTCATTGACTGCTGAGCCACGAAGGGCGCTCCCCACTCTGCTTTTTTGAGTAGAGAGTTCTCACTTTGTGAGCATCTCACACTCACTCACACACACACACACACACACACACACACACACACACACACGTGTTCCTCACGGCCCTTCGTGCTGGAACACTGGGGGCAGGTGGGCTGTGAGTGCGAGGGGTCTGGTGGTGGATCCTAGCACGTACCAGGTGCCTGGCACTCAGCAGGCAGCCCATGAACGGAGTTCCTATCGCGGCACAGCGGAAACGAATCCAACGAGGAACCATGAGGTTGTGGGTTCGATCCCTGGCCTCACTCCGTGGGTGGAGGGTCCAGTGTCGCCATGAGCCGTGGTGTAGGTCGCAGACTCGGCTCTCATCCCGAGTGGCTGTGGCTGTGGTGCAGGCTGACGGGTGCAGCTCTGATTCGACCTCTAGCCTGGGAACCCCCATGTGCCACGGGTGCGGCCCTAAAAAGACACACACACACACACACACACACACACACACACAAAATCATTGAAAAAAGAGTGACTTCAGTCCCAAAAAGAAGGAAGACTGGGCGTAAGTGTCCAGGAAGCTGGTGAGGGGAGGGTGAGTGAGGGGAGGGCTCCGGTGAGAAGGGGGCTTGCAGTGGGAGAGAGAGGGAAGGAGGCAAAGTGGGGAGAGGTGAGGGCGGCCAGGACTCCCATCACCCCAACGGTGCCCAGAGAGAAGCTTCTTCCTGCCGGGCCTCGGCCGCCTCCAGGAGCTGGGCCGAGAGCAGCCGCGGTGCCAGGTGGAGTCGTTCAGACCGGTACCGGCCAACGGAATCCAGATGAAGCCAGGCTGGATGGAAGCCAGTCCCTCCAGGGAAGCACGCCCGGCTCTGTCCCTGGTTCCAGCCTCTCCCCCGTGTGTGCTAAAGGGCGCAGGGGGCAGTGCCAGCTGTCCGCTGCTGCTTCCTCCCTCACAGCGTCCTGTCCCAGCTGTTTCCTCTCTTGCTGGTGAGTGTTCTGAGGCCCTGTTTTTGTTGCTTTTTGGCAGGGACGTTTTCACACACAGCTCCTCCCCCCCCCACCCCCCGGCTCTGCTCCCCTCTCTTTGGCCTGTTGGTGAAAGCGGTGAGCACCCAGGCTGTGCCCAGAGGCCGTCGGAATTCCGAGCTGCGGCCGGAGCAGATGGGGCTCCTATGGTTTTGAGAGCAGGTGCTCCTGGCCTTGGCTCGGCGGCACCACCACAGTCTCTGGGTGGGAAGCGGGGGGCTTCTGCCCTCCAGGGCTTGTCTGCGCCTTTCCAGATGCTGCTCTAACACTCGCCGGGTGGGGCTGACTTGTCAGGACCCTCAGGATTTTCTGGATTCCCTTTCATTATCGGGTACCTACTGGGGGTCCCCCGCGCCCCACCAGAATCTTCTCTCCTCCTCTCGGTTCACGGAACACAGGTTTGCCCTATTCCCCAGTCATTGCTGCTGGTGAAGTGTTTTTTTCTCTTTTTAAGCTGGCCTTGGTCATTTCGTGATTCCTGTGAGGAAGAAGATGGGTTCTTTGTGATCTGCCTTCAGTGTGGCATCCTTACCTGGGGGAATCCTTACCCGGGAGTCTCCAGTGATGACGACACCACTGTCCACTAAATACCCCATGTGTGCCACCTATGAAATCTCACATTTTCTAGCAGCTGCATTGAACACGCAAAAGCAGGAGTTCCCGTTGTGGCGCAGTGGTTAACGCATCCGACTAGGAACCATGAGGTTGCGGGTTCGGTCCCTGCCCTTGCTCAGTGGGTTAACGATCCGGCGTTGCCGTGAGCTGTGGTGTAGGTTGCAGACGCGGCTCGGATCCCGCGTTGCTGTGGCTCTGGCGTAGACCGGTGGCTACAGCTCCGATTCAACCCCAGCCTGGGAACCTCCATATGCCGCAGAAGCGGCCCAAAGAAATAGCAAAAAGACAAAAAAAAAAAAAAAGAAAAGAAAACGCAAAAGCAGATGACGTCAGTGTGATAGCATATCTTATTTAACCAACATATCCAAGATATTACAGCTTACCATATAAGCAATACTTTAAAATATTGAGATATTTTACCTTTTTTGCATAGTCTTCAAAATTCTGTTAACTTTTTTAATTTTTTAATTACACAAATGAATTTATCACATCTGTAGTTGTATAATGATCATAACAATCCAATTTCACAGGATTTCCATCCCACAACCCAAGCACATCCCCCCACCCCCCAAACTGTCTCCTCCAGAGACCATAAGTTTTTCAATGTCTGTGAGTCAGCATCTGTTCTGAAAAGAAGTTCAGTCTGTCCCTTTTTTCAGATTCCACTTGATGTTGGTGTCTCATTGTCTGACTGACTTCACTTAGCAGGATAATTTCTAGGTCCATCTATGTTGCTGCAAATGCCATTACTTCGTTCTTTTTAATGGCTGAGTAATATTCCATTGTGTATATGTACCGCCTCTTCTTGATCCACTCCTCTGTCAATGGACATTGAGGTTGTTTCCATGTCTTGGCTATGGAAAATAGTGCTGCAATGAACACTGGAGTACATGTGTCCTTGCGAGTCATGGTTTTCTCTGGGTAGATGCCCAGGAGTGGGATTGCTGGATCAAATGGTAGTTCTATTTTTAGTTTTCTGAGGAATCTCCATACTGTTTTCCACAGTGGTTGCACCAATTTACAATCCCACCCACAGTGTCATAGGGTTCCTTTTTCTCCACACCCTCTCCAGCACTTGTTTGTAGACTTTTGGATGATGGCCATTCTGGCTGGTGCAAGGTGGTGCCTCGTAGTGGTTTTGATTTGCATGTCTCTAATGATGAGTGATGTTGAACATCTTTTCATGTGTTTTTTGGCCATTCGTGTGTCTTCTTTGGAGAAGTGACTGTTTAGATCTTCTGCCCATTTTTCCATGCGGTTGTTTGTTTTTTTGGTGTGGAGCTGCAGAAGGTGTTTATAAGTTTTGGAGATCAATCCCTTGTCAGTTGAATCATTTGCAGAGATTTTCTTCCATTCTGTGGGTTGTCTTTTTGTTTTGTTTAGGGTTTCCTTTGCTGCGCAGAAACTTTGAAGTGTGATTAGGTCCCATTTGTTTATTTTTGTTTTTACTGTCATTCCTCTAAGAGGTGGATCTGGGAAGATGTTGCTGTGGTTTATGTCAAAGTGTGCTTGGCCTATGTTTTTCTCTAGAGTTTGATAGTGCCTGGTCTTATATCTAGGTCTTTCATCCATTTGGGGTTTATTTTTGTGTCTGGTGTTAGGGAGTGTTCTCATTTCATTCTTTTCCATGTGGCTGTCCAGTTTTCCCAGCACCACTTACTGAACAAGCTGTCCTTTCTCCATTGTATATTCTTGGCTCCTTTGTCATAGAATAGTTGGCTGTAGGTGCGTGGGTTTAATTCTGGGCTTTCTGTCCTGTTTCACTGATCTCTTTTTCTGTCTTTGTGCCAGTACCATACGGTTTTGATGATTGTTGCTTTGTAGTGTAGTCTGAAGTCCGGGAGCCTGATTCCTCCAGCTCCATTTTTCTTTTTCAGGATGTCTTTGGCTCTTCTGGGTCTTTTGTGCTTCCAAACAAACTTTTAAATATTTTGTTTGAGTTCTGTGAAAAATGTCCTTGGTAATTTGATAGGGATTGCATTGAATCTGTAGATTGCCTTGGGTAGTATAGTCATTTTGATAATATTAACTCTTCCAATCCGTGAGCATGGTATATCTTTCCATCTCTTTGTGTCATCTTTGATTTCTTTCATCAGTGTCTTACAGTTTTCAGAGTTCAGGTCTTTTGTCTCTTTAGGTAGGTTTACTCCTAGGTATTTTATTCTTTTGGATGAGATGGTAAATGGGATTGCTTCCCTAATTTCCTTTTCTGATCTTTCATTGTTAGTGTATAGAAATGCCGCCGATTTCTGTGTATTGATTTTGTATCCCGCGACTTTGCCAAATTCCTGGATGAGCTCTAACAGTTTTCTGGTAGAGTCTTTAGGATTCTCTAGGTATAGTATCATGTCATCTGCAAATAGGGATAGTTTGACTTCTTCCTTTCCAATTTGGATTCCTTTGATCTCTTTCCCTTCTCTGATTGCTGTGGCTAGGACTTCCACAACTGTGGTGAAGAGTCGTGGCGAGAGCGGACATCCTTGTCTTGTTCCTGATCTCAGCGGGAATTGTCAGCTTTTCACCTTTGAGAATGATGTTCGCTGTGGGTTTGTCACATGTGGACTTTCTGATGTTGAGGTAGGTTCCCTCTATGCCCACTTTCTGAAGGGTTTTCATCAGAAATGGGTGTTGGATTTCATCAAAGGCTTTTTCCGCATCTATTGAGAGGATCCTGTGGTTTTTATTCTTCAGTTTGTGAATGTGGTGTATCACACGGATGGATTTGCGGATATTGAAGAACCCTTGCACCCCTGGGATAAATCCCACTTGACCATGATGTACAATCCTTTTAAGGTATTGTTGGACGCGGTTTGCTAGTATTTTGTTGAGGATTTTTGCTTCGATGGTCATCAGTGAAATTGGCCTATGGTTTTCTTTTTTTGTGGTATCTCTGTGTGTGTCTGTTAACTTTTAAAAGTTTATTTCTGGCAGCACCTGCAGCATGCACGAGTTCAGGGGCCATGGATCAAACCTGCACCATGGCAGCGACTGGAGCCGCAACAGTAACGATGCTGAATCACCAACCTCCTGGGCCCCCAGGGAACTCCTCTGTGTGTGTTTTACACACACAGCTCACCTCGAGTCCAGCTAGCTTCGTTTGCAGCTATCAGTAGTTACCTGTGGCCGGCAGCTGCTGCTAGACGGCAAAAAGGCATAGAATTGATCCTAGACTTATTCCAGAGCTTCTTTCTTCTGTTCATCCCCCAGCCGCCCAGGTCAGAGCCTTCTCTCCTCTGTCACTTCTCCTGTTGAACACCCGGCTTATAAGAAGGGCCTCGGTAAAATTTATACCACAAATGAGACTTGCTTTAAGCTTACCTAAAGACACATGGCTTGTGCTGAGTTTATAAACCACAGAAGAAAAAGGACGGGTATAAACTCCGCAGACAAGACGGCGAATGTCGCATTAGCTCTCTGCCGTGTTAACGACTCTGTTCTCGTTGGAATGGCCCATTTGGAGTTCCCGTTGTGGCTCAGCGTTAACGAACCCGATCCGTATCCATGAGCACTCGGGTTGACCCCTGGTCTCACTCAGTGGGTTAAGGATCCAGTGTTGCCCTGAGCTGTGGTGCAGGTCAAAGACTCGGCTCAGATCTGGCGTGGCTGTGGCGTAGGCTGCCAGCTGCAGTTCTGACTTGACCCCTAGCTTGGAAACATCCATATGCCACAGGTGTGGCCCTAGAAAGACAAACAAAAAGAAAGCTAAAATGGCCTTTGCAAGTGACTTTTTAAATTTTAATCTTTTTTTCCCAGGCTAGGGGTCAAATCAGAGCTGGTAGCTTCCAGCCGACACCACAGCTCATGGCAACACTGGATCCTTAACCCACTGGGGAAGGCCAGGGATCGAACCCAAGTCCTCATGGATACTAATCAGGTTCATTACCACTGAGCCACAACAGGAACTCCTCTTTTAAAAAAATTCAATTTGATTATATTTTCAGTTGTGCAGCAAGTGGCTTCTTCTTTGCAGGGCTGGACATCTTTTTCTGAGTGGGCAGTGTGGCAAGCTGGAAGGAACAGAGGACTCAGTTTTAAAAAATGTCTAGATCGGGAATCCTTTGCCTCTTCCCTGATCTCAGCTGCCCTCTAAACCTTTGGAGCTCAAGTTTCTTCTTTTGTAAAGTAGGATAATCGTTTGTTGTTGTTGTTTTCGTTTGTTGTTGTTGTTTTCGTTATTGTTTTGTCTTTTAAGGGCCACACCTGCGGCATATGGAGGTTCCCAGGCTAGGGGTCCAATCAGAGCTGCAGCTACACCACAGCCACGGCAACTCCAGATCCAAGCCTCACCTGCACCCTGCACCACAGCTCACTGCAACACAGGATCCTTACCCCACTGAGCAAGGTCAGGGATGGAACCTGCGTCCTCATGGTTACTAGTCACATTCAATTCCTCTGAGCCAGGATGGGAACTCCAGGATAATAGTTTCTTTATCTACCTAGCAAGTCAGTTACGTCACTCAGAGACAGTAAAGCGCAGGACTCCACCACCGCGAAGTCCCACTCCAGTCCATTGTTATCAGGGTGGTTCCTGGGTGGAGGAGCCTGCAGGCCAGGAAGGCTTAGGCGTCACCAGCAGGCCCCAGGGCAGCAGCGGGAGAGGCCGCAGGAGGAGCTCCGCTCTGACTCCTCCTGGCTCTGCAGCTCCGGCCTCGCGTCTTGGGGGAGTGCACCTGCAGCTTGGTGCACACCTGGGGATGCGGGCGGAGCTCAGAGACCTCACAGGTAATGCGGGGGCGGGGTTCCGGGCCACAGGTGGCGAGCAGGCGAACGTGGAGGGTCAGGAGGCGAGGCTCGGGGACAGCCACGCGGGTCAGGGACGGTAGTGGCAGGGAGGGCGGGCAGGAAGCTGCCGGCGGATACCAGGGTCCTCCTGGATGCAACGCCCTCTCCCCGAGACCAGCGCCCCTTGGCCCCTCCTCCCTGCTCTCTTGTCACGCCTCCTCTCGCGGCGCGCGGCCTTGGAGCCCCGCCTGTTTCCCCGCCCCTCGGCTCGCCCTCAGCTCGCCCTCAGCTCGCGATTGGCTGGGCCCCTACGAAGGCCGCCCCCGCATTGGTCGAGGAGCTTCGAGTGGCGCGCTCGGGATTGGTGGGCGTCCCCGGGGCTCCCAGACGCGGCGCGCGATTGGCTGGCAGAGGCACGGTCTCCGGGGCCTGGGCGGCGCAGGCGAGGCCTCGGGCGGCGGTGGCGGCGGCGGCGACGGCGTGAGGCAGGTGAGCTTTGAGCTGGGGTCCGGGTGGGGTCGCGTCGGGCCGGGTGGGGCCCGGGCGCCTCTCACCGCGGGTGGGGGTGGGACTGGCCGAGTAGCGGGCCCCGCGGGAGCAGCCAACGGCCGCTGCCCGTCCGCAGCCCGCCGCCCCCTCCTCCTCCGCGCGCCCGGCGCTGGCGCGGGGCTCGGCCCTGGCGCGGGGCTCGGCCCTGCCGGACCCGCCGCGGCGCCCAGGCGCGCAGCCCCACCCCCGCCCTTCTTCGGCGCCCTGTCGGCCCCCTCCCCCGCCGGTCCCGCCGCTGCCGGGGGAGGCCCCCGACGTTGCGGTCCTGCTCCGCCGCGAGTCCGCTGCTGCGGGGTCCGCCGAGCACGACCTGCGCTCCCTCGCTCCGCCCTCGTGCCCCGAAACGTGAGCGGTTCTGGTCTATTTTCGTCCCTCTCGTTGGGCGGTTCAGACGCTCCCTTAAGTCTGCAAACGCGGGATGGTTGGTCAGTTCTGGGGAATTTTCTCAACGTGTTTTCTTTGACAGTTTTCGCCTTTTTTTTTTGGGGGGTTGGAATTTTCTGTGTGCTTTGGAAATACTGTTGTATTTGGGCACGGGATCTCTTGGAGCGGTTTTCTCTCCGTTCCTGTTGATCGCCCATTTTCCATCTTTTTCTTCTGGTTCGACTTCCTAGGAGATGTCCCCAAGCTTGAGCGCTCTGTTCTGGTCCTCGCATTTTAAATTTCCCAGAGCGTTTGTGGCGGTGGTGGTTTTCCCCTAAAACTTAGTAACGCGTTTTTTCTAAATGCAGGGGCGTCCATCCCTGGCCTCATTTTTTTGCTCGCTTCACTGCCTTTCCTGAAATGCCAGGTGGTCGTGGTTGAACGCGTTTGCCTGAGAGTGGCACCCTGGCCGGTCCGTCGGACTTGTGCACCTGCGTGGGTCCTGTGGGCTCATAGGACCTGTGGGTTTCCCTGAGGATCACGCCGTGTCATTGTCTTGAGGTCCGTTTGTTGGACTTTTCAGATACCCAAAGAAGGGCTTTCCCATCTGCTGCCTCCTCTTAGACGTTGGGTGGCGGAGTGTGTGTGCCCTTAACGCCTTTGTGAGGAAATGCTGGCTTGTCCCCTTTTATAGGAGGGTGTCCTGGAACTGATCTGCTCTTCTTATCCTGTGGTCTGGAGAACCCTTGCTTTTGCTCCAGAATTTTTGGGGCCAGGGCGGGAAGGGGATGCATGCAGAGTGGCTAAGTGCTTTTTTTTTTTTTTTTTTTTTAATTTTTATTATTTTTTGGTACATTTTAAATATTTTTAATTTTTATTTCTTAGTGAAGTATAGTTGATTTACAGTGTTGTGTTAGTTCCAGGTGTACAACAAAGTGGGTCAGTTATACATACACCTGTGTCCGTTCTGTCTCAGATTGTTTTTCCTCGGTTATTACAGAACATCGGGTAGGGTGTCCTGTGCTGTACTGAGGTCTGTGTTGATGATCTGTTTTCCCTGGAGTAGTGGGTATATGTCAGTCCCGGTGCTTTTTTAAAAGCTGTGGTGAAAATGCACAACATGAACTTTACTTTTTTTTCCTGTCTTTTTAGGGCCACAGCCGCAGCATATGGAGGCTCCCAGGCTAGGGGTCAAATCAGAGGTACAGTCGCCGGCTTTTGCCACAGCACCTCCGGATCCGAGCCACGTCTGCAACCTACACCACAGCTCAGGGCCGCGCTGGATTCGTAGCCCCCTGAGCGAGGCCAGGAGTCGAGCCCGATCCTCACTGTCGCTGGTCGGGCTCATCCACCACGGGAGCTCCTGAAACCTACCTTTCCGAGCCTGTGCCGTTCGTTGGCGTTGAGGAAGGGCACGGCGGTGCAGCCGTCGCCCCTCTCTAGTGGCAGAACTCAGCACCCTGAGCCAAGACCCTGTACCCACCCGCAGTCACGGCCCGGCATTCGCCGCTCCTGGCCTCCACAGCTCGCTTCCTTTCTGGCTCTGGATTTTTTTATATAAATGGATTCACATGCTGGGTGGCCTTTTGTGTTAGCTTCTTTCACTTAGCATCGTGTTTTAAGGTTCTTTTTTTCTTTCTTTTTAAGGCCTAACCCTCAGCATATGGAAATCCCAGGCTAGAGGTCGAATCAGCCACAACCATGCCAGATCTGAGCTGTGTCTGCAGCCTGTACCACAGTTCACAGCAATACTGGCTCCTTAACCCGTTGAGCAAGGCCAGGATTAGAACCTGCATCCTTGTGGAGACCAGTTGGTTTCATTACTGCTGAGCCACAAGGGGAACTCCTATAAGAGTGCTTCTATCTTCTGAATCTTCGACCCTTATCAGAGGTGACTGGTGGGCACTTCTGTTCCTGGGGTTGGCTCTTCATCCACTGATAGTGCCCTCCCAGGCATAAGAGGTCTAACTTTTTTTGGGGGGGGCCGTGCCCTCGGCATGCGCAAGTTCTGGGGCCAGGGATTGAACCAGGGCCACAGCAGTGACCCGAGCTGCTGCAGTGGCAAGTCCAGATATCCAATCTACTGAGCCATCGGGGAACCGCAGCCTCATTCTCTTGCATGTAGGTGTCCCGATGTCCAGCTGTCCAGCTGTCCAAGCCCCGCTTGTTGGAGAGGCTGCTCTTTCCCTGGGGAATAGCCTTGGCTCCCTGTGGAAAGCGGTTGCCTGAATGTATGCCTTTGCTTTGGAGTCTCCGTTCTGTGTTGTTAGTTTGTGGCTGTCCGTAGGCCTGTGGCACACTGCTCTGTAGTAAATCCTGGAAGTGGAATTGTGAGTCCTTGTTCTCTTCCCAGGTCGTTTTTGGTTTTGTGGGATTCATTGCAGTTGCCATGAATGTAAGTATTAGCCTTACCGTATTTGCCGAAAAGGCCACTGGGATTTAGCTAGTGCTCAGGGGAGTATTGCCTTGTTAGCAAAATCAGGCCTTCCAGAGGAGGAGCGGGCATCGCCTTCCAGGTCTTCCCGACTGTCGTGTCTTTCCGCGGGTGTGCTGTAGCTTTCACTGCACTCGTCTTGTGCTTTTCTGGGTGAGTTTATTCCCAAGCCTGTTATTCTTTTTGATGCTATTGTAAGCGGAATTGTTTTCCTAGTTTCACTTTTAGATTACTCATTACTCGTAAATAGAAATACAATTTATGTTTGTGTGTTGATCTCATATCCTGCAACTTTATAACTTTGCTGAGTTTGTTTATTCGCTCAGGTCGTTTGTGTGAATTCCTAAGTCTTCGTATGTGAGGTTAGGTCGTCTGTGAACAGAGGTAGTTTTACTTCTTCCTTTTCAGCCTGGAAGCCGTCTGTTTCTTTTTCTCGACTGTTCGCTCTAGCCAGAATGCTACTACTACCTTGAGTAGCCGTGGTGAAAGCCGTGTTCTTGTCTTGCTTCTGATCTTAGAGGAAAGCTTTTCGCCTTTTGCCGACGCGGGTTTTAGTAAGCGCCCTCTGTCAGGCTCAGCAAGTTCCCTTCGGTCCCTAGTCTGCTGACTGTTCCGTCGTGAAGGTGTGCTGGGTTTGACTCCTGCTCTTCCTGCTCTAGCGGTTTGGCCTCACTGCTTCTTAGACGGATGAACGTGGGCGTTCCTGTCGTGGCTCAGGGGTTAATGAACCCACTGGCATCCATGAGCACGTGGGTCCGATCCCTGGCCTCGCTCCGTGGGTTCAGGACCCGGCGTTGCCGTGAGCTGTGGTATGGGTCGCAGACGCGGCCCTCGTCCCCGTTGCTGTGGCTGTGGTGTAGCCCGGCGGCTAGAGCTCCGATTCGACCCCTAGCCTGGGAGCTGCCGTGTGCTGCGGGTGGAGCCCTAAAAAAAGAAGCAAAACAGATTTTCTCCATAACTGGTACTGTGTTTTGGTTCATTCTGCACCCTCGCTTCCATCTCACGGCTTCAGGGCTCCATGATGCAAGCTGGGCTGTCTCCCGGGCTTCCTCCTTTGACAGCTTATGAGTATAAGCTTATGAATCCAGTTTTTCTGGCCTACGTCGGTTTTCGTTCGTCCCTTTACTTTCCAGTTTCGGCCTTTCTTACTTTTGTTTTCTCTTCCTTGCAATGGATGCTGGACACTTTGGTAGGGAGGTGATGGGAGGAAGCCCTCCTTCGGTATTTCAAGGTGAGGTGCCCAGGGACCGGAAGGGCATTTCTCAGGCCCCTCCTGACTCGGGCGAAGTGGCCTGAGCACACGATGTAGTGGCATCCGCCTTGGAGTCTGCGGACGGGGACGGTGGCCCAGCGCCCGTGTCGCGACGGCAGCGGGCAGCCGTGCTCTGGGCCTCCTGCGGGGGGGTCGCGGTGTCATTTGGAGGATTGAAAACACCTTCTTTCTTCTCCCCTTTGCTTCCTGACCTTGGGACTCACGCTCTCTGGCCACTTTCCCCACTTGAGTTCCAGATAGAAAGAGACTAAACCTGCTGCACCTGCATTTGAAACTCTTTGCTTCCCTTGGGCCAGGGCCAAAATAAATTTAGGATTGACAGATTCAAAGATATAGGCCGTGATGTTGCCCTTGGGACCGCGTGCAGTGCAGGAAGTGGGTGCTTCGTTAAGCGACCTCTGTGATGCGTCCGTCGGTTTTGCAGTTTGAACAGTACCCGCGAGCATGCGTGTCGCTCGAGCGCATTGGTTTTCATTCAGTTGCCCAGGGGCACTCAGCGAACCGTCCTTTGCTGCGAGTCTTGGTTCAGGAAATAAGAGCCACGGAGCAGGTGGTTGTAGGCGTCTGCCGAGTAAACTGCAGGTCCCAGACCTGAGTGGCGTCGGAGCGATCGGGTGTCGGTCAGTGAGTCCCCGTGGGATGAGGCGTCTCCTGGGGACTCCTGGGGCTTGAGAACAAAGCAGTGCTTTGCCTAGTTGCTTGGTCTTAGTCATTCTGTTTACTTTGATCTTTTTTTTTTGCTTTTTAGGGCCGCACCCATGGCATATGGAGGTTCCCAGGCTAGGGGTCAAATCAGAGCTGTAGCTCTTGGTCAATGTCACAGCCACGGCCGCGTGGGATCCGAGCTGTGTTTGCAACACACACACACACACACACACACACACACACACACACACTGCAACCACAGTTCACGGCAACATCGGATCTTTAACCCATTGAGCAAGGCCAGGGATCGAACCTGCGTCTTCATGGATGCTAGTCAGGTTCACTAACCGCTAAACCACGATGGGAACTCCTACTTTGATCTTTAATGAAAATTATTGCAAGATGGTAGCTGTATCTGCAGTGTGAACAACAGGTCAGTTTAAAGATTTCCAGGTATTTGTGTTACAAGCGCTTTCGGTGCTGGAAGGCACTCACGCTTTAGCCTTGTATCTCACCTTCCGGAGGACGAAGCGTTAAAAGGGAGATTGCAGGATGGTGCGGGTTAACTGTTTACGTGTATAGTGGAAATAAAATCCTGTGATTGTTTCCAATTGCTGTCCCCAGTTACAGTTGGAAGTGAAACAGAGTTGACACCCCTGTTCTGATTAGATGAGGAAACCTAAGCAGAGCCTCCGGTCCATTAGGAGGAGCAGTAAGGAGGCCCTTGCTGCTGTTCGCGAATTCATCATCTAGTGCCTGGGCTGTGCTTTCTCCAGGGCGCAGACGGACGTGGACGGAGCGAGATGCGGGAGGAGTGGGTTCAGGGCGAGGGCAAGCAGCACGATGGCTGGACGTCCCCCGTGGCACAATGGGTTACAGATATGGCCTTGGCGCGGGTCACAGCTGCGGCACGGGTCCGATCCCTGGCCTGGGAACTTGTGGGGGCATCTACAAGATGCTCACTGGTTGTGAAGTTCGGGGATAGCTCCTACCCTCGGAGAGAGAGGCTCGCTGATAATAAACGTCACAGCTCCTGTTAGATGGTGAATTCCCGGGAGCACGAACGTGGGCATATCTAACCTGGCTGTGGGGGGCTTCCTGGAGGTGGTGGCTCAGCTGTAGCCTAAGGATGAGCAGGAAGTTAGCTGGGGGCAGTTGGGGTGGAGGGGGACCACGGTTGCCAGGGAATGGGGAGGCAGAAGGCAAGGGAGGAGGTGGCAGCCGCGTGTACACGGGGCGGGGCCCGAGGCCAGGGTCTCAGCGCAGCTGCCGCGGGGATGGTGGGAGAAGGGTCGTGGGGCCCTGTGTGCTCATCCTCTTGGGTCTGCTCTGCGTGCTGGGTGCCTGCTGGGATCTGGAGGGAGGGAGAGGGTCGCTGGTCTTTGTCGCTGGTCCGTTCTGGCAGTTTCCTGGCTTGAGGAGGCCAGACGGAGAGAGGGGCGGGAGTCGGGGTGCTGGAGACGCGCTGTTAGGAGGGCGCCTCGGTTCTGCAGCGGCGCGCGGGCTGACGGTGATCGGCCGTGTGAAGGTTCTATCCTTGTGGGTGATCCGGGCAGAAACTCAGCAGGGCGTAAGTCCCATGCCCGCCCGCGGAGGAACCGTGGAGGGTGAGGGAATTAGCAATGACGGGGAAGGTCAAAGGCGGGGCCGCGGGAGCAGTAGAGTCCGTGCCAGGCCCATCCCTTTGTCCCCGGCGTGAGTGCAGAACTCGGGTGCGTGTCCCATACTTCAGTGAGAAGAAGACACCCCTGCAGGAGAGGAGACACGGAGGGGCGCGGTCGGATGGGGCAGGAATCGCACCGGCTCTGCCCCGGAGGCGCCCGGAGGTGTGCGCCCTGCTCCGGCTGAGATGCAGGCCCTACACCTGTGCCGTCGATGTTTCTGTGTCCTTAGAAGAAAGACCCGGTACAGGCGTGCGTCCAAAGGGAGCCTTTGACTTGGGGCCCTTCCCGGACACCACGCAAGTGCCATGGTGGGAGGCTCTCAAGCCCTCACCCCCGAGAGGCGTAAGCCGTGGTGGTGCTTCTGCACGTGGGAGAAATCACCTCCCCCCAAACTCAGCTACTATGCAAACACACCCATCCTGTGTCCTCATTTCCAAAAAAAGGAGAGAAGCCTCGGATCTTGGCTGGAAACTCTCTCTCAGGCTGGAGCTGCTGCTGGTGATGACGGCTCGCGTTGAGGCCCGGGCGGCACGGGCAGGTTAGGTGTGGGCACTCCCCGCATCCCCCAGCCGCCCTGAGGGGCAGGTGCCAGGTGTAGTCGAGCAGCGGAACCGCGCGTTCTCAGCGGAGCTCGCGGAGGAACCTGGATGGGACCCGGCGGCTCTGGCCGCCCTACCCCACTTCACAAAGGAAGACCGGTGGTTTTCTTCTTTTTGAAAATAGTAGTTACTGGGTTGATTGTTTACATTTTTAAGACCAAGACCCGTTCTTGTAAAAAACCTTCAAGCAGCAACTGCAAAGTAGAAGTCCCATTCTCTGTAATTTATCATTAAGTTTAGTGTGGTGCCTTTCTAGAAGCCTTTCCAACATATTCACGTGTACACATACCACGCAGCCTTCCACAACGTCCTTTCAAACGTTTTAGATTACCATCTTTTGTTTCTGATTTGCTGACTTATCTTAAACAGTCAGTTCATTTTTAGGGATTCTTAGTGTGAATCATAGTTTTTCATCAACAGTATTTTGCTTCCGTAAAACGACAGCAGGTGTGGGATGCCGCTTCCTGTCTGTCCTGTCGGGTGTGATGACAGTGGACATTGGAGAAGAGTCATTTCTAACCCAGCTCATGACGTTTTTACTCTGCAGGCAAAAAACAGCTAGTTTTTAAAGTCTTTGCTGGAGTCCCCCTGTGGCGCAGCGGAAACGGATCCGACTAGGAGCCATGAGGTTGTGGGCTCGATCCCCGGCCTCGCTCCGTGGGTGGAGGACCTGGCGTTGCCGTGGGCTGTGGTGTAGGTCGCAGACGTGGCTCGGATCTGGCGTGGCTGTGGCCGTGGCTGTGGCCTAGGCCGGCAGCTGTGGCTCGGATTAGACTCCTAGCCTGGGAACCTCCATATGCTGCGGGTGCAGCCCTAAGAAAAGATCTTATTTAAAAAAAATGAAGTCTTTGCACTATCTATGTTTAACCGTATTAAGTCTGAGCAGAATAATTATGTTAAGGTGATAATGAGTGCTAGGTTTTTTGCTTGTCTTTTGGCTGCACCTACAGCATGTGGAAGTTCCAGGCCAGGGATCGAACCCTCGCCTCAGCTATAACTGGAGCCGTAGCAGTGACCATGCGAGATCTTTAACCCCCTGAGCCATCAGGAAGCTCCTGGTGCTGATTTTTGAAGGGTGCCTCGCAATTTTAGTTCTGAAATGCTCTGCAAGGTGCCCGATGAGGATCGCCTGACTGCGCGGGCGCCCAGGTGAGGAAGGATGGGTGAGGGTGGGGCTAGGCTGCGTGTGTGGCTTTGAGGGGCCACTGTGGGCCCGCGGGGTTCCGTCAGAGCACCAGCTGTCAGCTCAGGGTCCCTCTGGAGGCGGCCCTTGTGGCAGATGGCGCGTCGGGCGCGGTGCCCGGAGGGAGAGGGAGGCGCTCGCCGGAGCCGGAGCCGTCCCCGCTCGGCTGTCTTGCTGTGGGCGGGCTGCTCGCCAGAGTAGTCGTTGGGGGTAGGGCGTCCTCAGAGGGGGCGACAGGTCGGTCTGTGCCGGTGGCTGGCGAGGGCCTCTCTGGGAGAGCTGCGTTGGCCGTCTCAGCCTTTTCCTGCGCGGCCCGTCAGGAGATGGGAACACCGAGCCCGTCAGGAGATGGGTGGCCTCGCGCGTTGTGCGTGGAAACGCACTCGCGTGCTAGATGAGGGTGCTGGGGACGTGGGGTGACGAGAAGGATGCGGCCACCCGTTTGCGGAGCTTCCCTTTTTCTAGATTTTCATTAGAACGGGTCGCATTTCCTAGGACACCATGACGTGCTGGCTCACTTCAGTTTTCTCCTGCTCCTTTGGGTCTGCCGTTCGCCGCAGGCTCTGTCTTCACCCCTGCGTGACTTGTGGTTTTTGGTATTTTTCAGGCACCTTTTCCAGTTTGTTATTGGATTGTTCCAGTTCTGAGGAACGGGGATTTAAGTTCTGGGTGGCCTTGGAACTAACACCCGTTTTTGACCAAAGCATTTGAGAGCAAGCCCAGCTGTAGGGCTCCTCCCACGGTGTGATGGAAACGTCCGGGCAGCGTGTCCTCGGGGGGTCGGGACCACGGCGGGAGAGACCAGCGGGGCTGAGACTTTAAAACCCTGCTACACGGGGTCTGCGTGTTTGTAGAGATACTTACTTAACGGCTTAGCTTTGAAGCCAAAGTTTGCAGCCTCTGCAGAGGCGCCCCTCTCCAGCCTGTGCTTGCTGGCATAGGTGTCTCAGCCACTGGCAAAGGCCAGATGAGAGGAGACACTTGGGTGATGGGGCCATGGCGCTTCCTTTTCCCCTGGAAGCGGTCCCCCTTGGCCCGCCGTCTGCTAAGGTGAGGGCTTTTCCCTGTTGGGACTGGCGCTCAAAGCTGAAAGCCGTGCACCCCGAAGAGCGTTCTTTTCTGGGGACGAGGGGGCTGCGCGGTGCAGCCCGGGGCCCTCAGGAGCCTCCGGCCTGTGAGGGGTGAGAGCACTGGGAGGGGAAGGCGTGGCCTGGCAGGGCCTGGAAGGATGCGGACAATGAAGCCTGGACAGGGCGCCTGCTTGCTGTGAGCCCACTCACTGCAAAGTGTTGCCTTTGGAGTCTGTCCGCGATTTTCGGATGCCATTGGAAACGTTTTCAATCCATTTTTTCACTTCCTTTCGACACTGCTTAGATTCGACGAGCAAATCAGATCTGCCTTGGGTCGTTGACTGAGGCCGCCTTCAGGCCGTGTTGCAGGCAGGAGGCTCTGGTGTCACGCGTGGGCTTCACTGAGCAGTGGTGTGAACGGAGCCTGGAACCGCATTTTGAAAATTCGAAGCACTTGTGCGCGGTTGTCGCTGGAACTGGTGTCACGATTGCATCTTGCTGTTAGGCGTCCTGATAAGCCGGGAGCTGGTGGTGTAACCTGCCGGCTCCACGGTGCAGTCATCCGAGCTGCTGGTGGACTTTGTCTTGTGTTCAGGCTGCGGGGAGTGAGGCTTCCACCTCAGAGCCTGCCGGCTCAGGAGGAAACATTTAAAATGTAGGCTGTGCAGCTTGATTCCGCAGAATAAGTAAAGCTAACTTCTGGGTGTTGGTCACGTGTCAGGCGCTGCTTTACCCGCGCTGGTTCGTTTGATTCCCCTTTTTTCCTTCATTGCATCTTATTTCATCCTGTGCTTTGATCTAACGCTCCTCGTCTAGGAGAGGACCTAGGATGAAGGCGTTCTGGCCCAGAGCCTGGTGTGTTCCGGGAGACGGCGGGGAGCCCGCGGCAGCGGGGGGAGCCGGCTGCTGAGGGGCGGGCGGGCGTGGCGGAGTCCGTTCTGGTGAGATGCCCGCTGCCTCTGAGGCTGTGCCCACAGCAGCCGTCGCCGAGGCACGGGCCATCCCTCCCTGGCCCGTTGGAGTCGCGGCTCCCGTGGCCCCTGCACCCGCCTGCGTGCCGAGGGTCTGCTTGGAGAGGTGGTTTTCTGGGCTGCGGGGCATCGGCCAAAGCAGCAGTTACCTGGGCCGGGGATCTGAGCACACGGGCTGGGTTCTGCCCGTAGTTTTCGGCGCTCACGCGTGTCGGTGGCGAGCAGCGTACGTGTCCGTGGTCGTGGAGGGCGAGTGAATGAGCAGGAAGCCACCCGGGCCCGACCTCTCCCCCCACCGTCTCCGCCTCCCTTGCCTCCCGAGCCCCGCCGCTGCCTGGTGGTCCTTCGAGTTCGGGCCCGTCCACACCGCCGCTGCCTTGGCAGCGGGGTCACTGGGCTCCTCAGCCTGTGGCCGGAAGTCTGCGCGCCCCGTGTCCGGCGCTCGGCCTGCGTCTGCTGCCCTGTGGGGCTTCGCTCCCTCTCCCTGCTGGCACCCGTCTGGCCTGTGATGGGAAACCGGACTGACGGTCATTCGCTGCCTCTTGAGACAAGAAGTTGAGTTTCCCTTCTTAATGGTTTTATCGTTTCCGTTGTAGTCGACTTGCAGTGTTGTGTCGGTTTATGCTGCACAGCTGGGTGCCCCAGTCACGCACATCTGTTCTCGTTCCCACACCGCCTCCATCCTGCTCCATCCCAAGGGACTAGACCTGGTTGCCTGTGCTCTACGGCGGGACCGCCGTGCTTCTCCACTCCAGATGCTGCAGTTTGCGTCTGTGAACCCCAGACCCCACGTCCTTCCCACCTCCTCCCCTCGCCAACCACAGGTCTGTTCGCCAAGTCCGTGCCTTTTTTTCTATGGAAAGGTTCATTTGGGCTGTATGTTAGATTCCACGTGTAAGTGACATCAGTGATATCATATGGCGTTTGTCTTTCTCTATCTGATTCACTTCACTCAGTACGAGAGTCTCTCGTTCCATCCATGTTGCTGCAAATGGCATTAGTTAGTTCTTTTTTATGGCTGAGTAGTATTCCACTGTGTACGTGTACCACATCTTCCTAAGCCGTTCATCTGTCGATGGACATTTGGGTTGTTTCCATGTCTTGGCTGTTGTGAGTAGCGCTGCACTGAACGTATGTATAGGTGCATGTGTCTTTTTCAAGGAGTTTTGTCTGGAACTATGCCCAAGAGTGGGTTGCTGGTCACATGGTGGTAGTTCTTTTTTTTTTGTCGTTTTGTCTTTTTAGGGCCGCACACGTGGCACGTGGAGGGTCCCAGGCTAGGAGTCTAATCTGAGCTGTTGCTGCCGGCCTGCACCACAGCCACAGCCACGCCAGATCCAAGCTGTGTCTGCGACCTGCACCACAGCTCACGGTAACGCCGGATCCTTAACCCACGGAGCAAGGCCAGGGGTCAAACCCGCCACCTCGTGGTTCCTAGTCGGATTCGTTTCCGCTGCGCCGCAACGGGAACGCCGTGGTAGTTCTCCATGTAGTTTTCTAAGGGACCGCCATGCGCTTCTCCGCAGTGGTGGCACCAGCTTAGGCTCCCACCAGCAGTGCCGAGGGCTCCCTTCTCTCCACGCCCGCTCCAGCATTTGCTGTGTGGGGGCTTGTTGAGAGGCCGTTCTGGCCGAGCGAGGTGGTGCTCAGAGCGGGCGTGGTTTGGTAAACGTCTTTGGCGGTTGGGGCGCAGTGTTTCTCCCTTAAGCCTGACTGGGACGGCGCCACACGGCTGTCTCTCACTGCCTGGAAGAACTGGGTTGGACAGGGTGGCGATAGCTGGTCCTGCAGCTCTGACAGCGTTTGAAAATTGTTTCTTATGCATTGGAAATGAACCGAGGTGTTCCCATCCTGGCATGGTGGAAATGAATCTGACCAGGAACCATGAGGTTGCGGGTTCGATCCCTGGCCTCGCTCCGTGGGTTGAGGATCCGGTGTGGCCGTGAGCTGTGGTGTAGGTCGCAGAACGTGGCTCGGATCCCGCGTGGCTGTGGCTGTGGTGTAGGCTGGCGGCTGCAGCTCCGATTCGACCCCTTGCCTGGGAACCTCCATGTGCCATAGGAGCGGCCCTAAAAACACAAAAGACAAAAAATAAAAAGAAACCGATACCTCCCTTTCAGGTAGATAAAAGTGTGAGAATATACTAACGTGACTTTTTAAAATAAAAAGGCTGTAATAGATAAACAAGGACCTACTGGATAGTACAGGGAGCTGTATTCCCTGTCTGGTAGTAACTTACTGCAAAAGGGTGAAGAGACTGTGTGTGTGTGCGCGGAGTCACTTTGCTGTCTGCCTGAGGCAGTGCAAATCAACTGTACCTCAATTAAAACCTTAGGAAGTAGAGTTCCTGCTGTGGCTCAGCAGGTTACGAACCTGAGTCCTCTCCATGAGGACACAGCTTTGATCTCTGGCCTCTCTCAGTGGGTTCAGGACCCAGCGTGGCCGGGAGCTGCTATCTAGGTCGCAGACGAGGCCGGGATCCCATTTGACCCCTGGCCTGAGAACCTCCACATGCTGCACCTGCGGTCCTCCCCCGCAAAATTGAGAGTTCGTAAGTATTTAAAAAAATCATATAAACATAAAAGGAAAAGGCTGCACGCTCTTGCGTCTCTTCTCCTCACCAGGCTCTCACTGCCTCTTCTGTGCTGAGTCCTCGCTGGGCCGCCTTCAGTCCCTCAGCGGCCTTGCCGGTGGCCCCACCCTGATCACAGAGCTTGCCGCCTGCTCTGTGCTAGATGTCGGCCTGGGGCGGTCAGCTGGTGGGCAGAGCTGGAGGCCTCCGTCCCTCTTCTCAGCCGGATGCTCCGATGCGTCTGGTCCAGTCGTGAGGTTGAAGTTAAAAGCTGAAGGACTTGGCTCTGGGGCACCTGTCACTTGTTTATGGCACTCAGCCACCCAGAAAATACCCAGTTCTCTAAGGACGCACCGCCTAGCACGTGTGGAGGAGTTGGCAGAAAGCAGCAGCAATTATAACAGCTCTCACTGGGGGCTGATTAATGGTCAGAAATGCAGGCAGAGTAAAACACGGCGTGGACGTGGGGAAGAGGGACACGGCGTGAACGTGGCCTTTGGCACTGAGGGCAGGAAGTTTGGGTTTTGCTCGTCCGTAGCTAATGGGCGCTTTCAGCCGTCGGCCGCTCTGGAGGATGAGCAGCAGTGGGGGTTGGTGTTGTTCTGGTTGCTTAGCGAGTTGTTAGCCAACATTAGCACAGTCAGAAGCATTATTACGCTGCCGCCGGGGTGTGGCTCGGTTCTGCAGAGGCCCCGCTGGAGCCGGGAGGGGCCGAGCTGTGTGGCGTTGGCGGGAAGGAAGCTCAGGGCCGGCTCTGGGGCCGCCCTCGTGTTCTGTCCTGCAGAGTCTGTGTGGTTGAACGTGGGCCCCAGGCTGGCGGGAGTAGACCAAGGGCACAGGTACGGAATCAGTACGTGGGTTGAACAGTCACGGTAATTTTATTCGCAGCGAGAGACTTAAACAGCTCTTCACGGGGTGAATCCTACTTGTTAAATGAGTGCTGACCTGCGCTGGGGGGCCAGGGTCGCCACAAGAGCTGAGCAGAACTGAAAGTAGCACAGCAGGTTGGTTGGTTTTCTTTCTTTGTTTCGAAGGAGCACACCTGTGGCACATGGAAGTCGAATCAGAGCTTCCGCTGCCAGCCTGCACCGCAGCCACAGCAACGGGGAATCCGAGAGGCGTCTGCGACCTGCACCCCAGCTCACGGCAATGCCGGATCCTCAACCCACTGAGCGAGGCCAGGGATCGAACCCGCATCCTTATGATAGTCGGGTTTGTAACCTGCTGAGCCACAATGGGAATTCCAACATTTATTTTTTACTTTTCTATTCTTTTCTGCTTTTTTAGTGCCACACCCATGGCATATGGAGGTTCCCAGGCTAGAGGTCTAATCGGAGCTCTAGCCACCTGGCCTGCACCACAGCCACAGCAACTCGGGGATCCGAGCCACATCTGCAGCCTACACCCCACCTCATGGTAATGCCGGATCCTTAACCCATGGAGCGAGGCCAGGGATCAAACCTGCAACCTCATGGTTCCTAGTTGGTTTCATTTCTGATGCTCCATGACGGAAACTCCCCCCAATATTTTTACACATAGGCAATAGTTTTTATTTCTGTGGGTAGTTAATTTTTAAAAGAATGGGTGGTTTCAGGAAGCACGGGGTGAATTTAAATACTTTCGGCTTTTACTGGAAGCAGTCATCTCTACCGGAATATTTTTGTCGTGGCTTCTCTTCCCTGATCTTTGGGGAGCAGGTTGTGACTCATGAGGACGTGCGCTTTTGGGGGAGTGTTTGTGTAAGTATTTTTAGCCGGAGGAAAGTTGGAGTCATTCCAAGAAATCTAGATGACAGCCTGAAAAACAGTGTGCCCAAAACTTTTCAATTTAAAAATAATCTTTGTTTTCCTTTGGGGAAAAACGAAAGTATCAACAGTACCTTCAGCTCATCGGCTACTCCTCCCGCGATGCTCCCGCCGTGGCGCCGCAGGGGCGGCAGGGCCTCGGGAGCGCTGGGCCGCGGGCCTGCTGCCTGCCCGGCACCGGGGAGCTGCAGCTGCGGCTCGGATCTGATGCCTGGCCCGGGAGCTCCCTGGGCCTCGGGGTGGCCAAAAGAGAAAAAATTCAAAAGCGCCCCCCCCCCAAGAAAACCCTGCTCTCCTGGTCTTGTTTGATTAAAGGGCTGACGGTGACCCCTTGGTCCGCCTGTGCGTCAGGCCGGCCCCCGCAGACAGGGCTCCACACAGGTGTGTTCCAGCCTTTTGTTTAACAGCCGCCTTGCTTTTCCCGCCTCTGCAGTATGATGTGAGCCTGTGACCATGGACTTTTCTCGGCTCCACATGTACAGCCCTCCCCAGTGCGTGCCCGAGAACACTGGCTACACGTATGCACTCAGGTGAGCTGCGCCCGCGGGTTCCTCTGGCTGCTGCAGTGCTGGGGCCTGGCTTCTCTGCGCTGAAAGCGAAGCTGTCCGTGAACTTCACGTTCTGCTGTGGCTTTACGAAGCGGCCAAGGCGATGTGGAAACTGCGAGGCCGTTTTGAAAACCAGGTGTCTCTGATGACCCAGGGGTTCGTCCCCGCAGATGAGTTCCCGTCGCAGACTCCACCTCGGGAATGCATCTCGGTTTCAGTAGGGCTTTGTGATTTATGTTAATTGTGCGTATTTTATTTTATTTTGTTGTCTTCTTGCCTTTTCTAGGGCCGCTCCCGCAGCATATGGAGGTTCCCAGGCTAGGGGTCGAATCGGAGCTGCAGCCGCCGGCCTGCGCCAGAGCCACAGCCATGCGGGATCTAAGCCGCGTCTGTACCCTACACCACGGCTCACGGCAAGGCTGGATCCTTCACTCACTGAGCAAGGCCAGGGATCGAACCCACGACCTCGTGGTTCCTAGTCGGATTCGTTAACCACTGCGCCACAACGGGAACTCCTCATTGTGCGTGTTTTAAAGTTAACCGTAATACCCTGGAAAGTGACTTGCCTTGGAGAGAAGGCGTCATCAGCAAAGCCCGGGGTTTCAAGACTGTGCCTCCTGTCATGCGACGTGAAGTTCTGCTGTTACACAGGTTCTATGCGACGCTGCGGCGCAACCATTGAGCCTTAAAGTTGACTCGCTCTTTGCCTCTGCAGCAGAAAGGATGATGGGAAGGAAACTTTAGTTTTACAAAATTGCCCAGAGGCAGAAGGGTCACGGGGTCGCTGAGAGACTGCCTGGTGGTTGGAGCATCTCTTGCGTGCCTGTGAAGATGCTGCTTCCAGCTCACGAGGAAAGTGGTCGCAGCAGTCTCATCAGTCGCTTGTCTTCTAAAGGGTAAAAGTGAAGTCAAAGCCTGAGGCAAGCGGGAAGGTATTTTAAGCAAAATACCTAACGGCGTGAGACAGCGCTCACGTTGAGTGATTGAGTTTTTACTCAGTTTAGGTGGTGTCACACTTTCCATGGTGACACTGCTTGTGTTTAAAGGTCTGCAGGGAGCTCTCTCGCAGCGCAGCGGGTAAGGATCCAGCAGTGTGGCCAGACCTGGAAAGGGTCCACCAGTGTCCTGGTCATTCGATACCTTTACGATTTTTTTCTACTGTGGAAGGTGTCAGATGGTGTGAAAGTTGAGAGACTAGTGATGATAAACCCACACTCGGCCTCCCCACTTAGTGGCACTCGGTCTCCCCACCCAGTGGACTGTTTTTTGTTTTGGGGTTTTTTGTTTTTTGTTTTTGTTTTTTTTTTGCTTTTTAGGGCCACGTGTGTGGCACAGAGGTTCCCAGGCTAGGGGTTAAGTCAGAGCTGCAGCTGCCGGCCTACACCACAGCCACAGCCATGCCAAATCCAAGCCGTGTCTGCAGCCCACACCACAGCTCACGGCCACGCCGGATCCTTAACCCATGGAGCGAGGCCAGGGATTGACCCTGCAATCTCTTGGTTCCTAGTCGGATTCGTTAACCACTGGGCCACGACGGGAACTCCTAGACTGCTCTTTCTTCTTGTGTGCGGTGGTGCCCAAGGCATGTGGAAGTTTTGGGGCCGGGATCAAATCCGGGCCACGGCAGTGCCAACGCCAGATCCTTAACCTGCTGAGCCACAAAGGAATTCATCAAGTGCCGTTTCTTGATTTGGAAAACTTGCTGACAGCAAAGAGGGATGCGTGTTTGGGTTGAAGATAATTACATGGAAGGGAACGGAAGTGGCTTATTTCCCGCTTTTCAGCTGCAGCCACGGCGTATGGAAATTCCTGGGCTGGGTAGTGGATCCAAGCCGAAGCTGTGACCTCTGCCACAGCTGTGGCCACACCAAATCCTTAACCTGCTGTGCCACAGCGGGAACTCCTAAAGTGGCTTTTCTTGTACTCGTCTCTGACTTTACGGCGAGTTGGACACGCGGCAGCGTTGGTGGCTCCGTCCCTTGCCTTTGGCTTTTCTCCTCACGTGCATCTGTTCAGGTACTTCCTGGGAGAGCGAATTAATGCTGCGTAGTGGTCGCTGTCTCATTAGCTGCTTTAGCAGGCAGTGTCAACTAGTAAACGGTTCTGACTTTTTGTTTTGTTTTGTTTTTTGTCTTTTTCTGGGGCTGCACCTGCGGCATATGAAGCTTCCCAGGCTAGGGGTCAAAGTAGAGCTACAGCTGCCAGCCTCCGCCACAGCCACACCAGATCCGAGCCACATCTGCGACCTACAGCACAGCTCACGGCAGCGCCAGATCCTTAACCAACTGAGCGAGGCCAGGGATCGAACCCGCAACCTCAGGGTTCCTAGTTGGATTGGTTAACCACTGCACCACAACGGGAACTCCCGGTTCTGCCTTTTTAATGTTGGCCTGATTCCCGCGGTACAGATTCCTGTGAGTTGATCACGTCCTGGGGCAGTGCCGGGCCAGTGCTAGACTTGGGCACCAGGTGGCCGGGATTCCCGTCACATGAGCGTCACCTGTTGACTGTGTTGGTGCCTGCGTGCTTCTCCTTTGGAGAGAAGGCCTCGCGCTGGGAGTCTGGGCTTGGTGGGTGCCAACTCCTGCATTTGGAGTGGGTACGCGTTGAGGTCCTGCTGTATGGCACAGGGAGCTGGACCCGGTCACCGGGGATGGAGCCCGATGGAGGAGAATGTGAGAAAAAGGACGTATGTATATGACGGGGTCACTTTGCTGTCCAGCCGAAATGGACAGAACACTGTCAATCAACTCTAATAGAAAAATGAACATCCTAAAAAAAAAGAAAAGGCTTCCCGGCGTAATGGCTGTTTGCAGAAATTCATGACAGATGGCATATCCTGTTCCTTGTTTGTTCAGTTTGTTTTTAAAAGGGGGCTCTAAGTGGTGGTTTTCTCTGACCAGTTTTTTTCCTTCTAGTTCAAGTTATTCTTCTGATGCTCTGGATTTCGAGACTGAGCACAAATTGGATCCTGTGTTTGATTCTCCAAGAATGTCCCGCCGCAGCTTGCGCCTGGTCACCACGGCACATGCCGCCGAGGACGGCCCGGCGGTGGCAGCAGCGGGGGACAGGGCGGCCAGGTGAGCGCTGCCTCCTTCCTTGTCACATGCATGCCAGCTCAGCTCAAGCCAAACCTGCGTGTGGACCCCGTCGGGCTTTGCGCTGCGTGAGCCCCAGCCCAGGGCGAGGAGGTGCGGGTCGGCTGACACTGGCGGTTTGCCTGTTCTCCGCTCAGGCCCAGCGTCTCAAGGGGCGAGGACTCGGGGAATGTGGGCCAGAGCTCATGGCTCGTGCCCGTGGCGGGCCCTCCTGGCTCTCGGCCCTGCCGTCGGGCTCGGTGCCGTTGGTGCCAGAGGTCGCTGATCGAAAGCCGGGGGAGCGGACAGACACACGTGTGCCGCGGAGGCGTTTGCTCCCTTTACGCTCGTCCTGTTCGCGTGACTCCCGAGCTCTCCGTGGCCCTCTCCTGTGAACCCGAGAAGGAGCAGCCGTGCACACGACCTCACTGCCTCTGGGAGAGAAAGAGCGAGGGGGCGGCTCTCCTTCGGCGGTGCTCACGGGAGCGAGGCGTTTCCAGCCTGCGGGCTCGTCTCAGGATCGGGGCGGTGGCCGTCGAGGGGGAGGGAGCGAGGCCGGGCGCTGGCGTCTGGAGTGGAGCCTTCTGGCCGCTGGTTCATGCTCGCACCCAGCGTGTCCCGCGGCACCTGCGGGTTTGTTGAGAGAGTGAGGCGCTCGGACCTTGACCTTGGAGCTCCCTCTTCAGGGGGTTCATAGAGGTCCAGCTGTGACAACAGGCTGGCTTCCTGTCCCTGCTCCCTGCCCACCGCTCGGTCCCTCGGAAGGAATGGTCTTCTGGCTCCCCGGCCCCCCGGCCCCTCCTGACCGCGCCAGGGACCCTTAGCAGTGGGCTGCGAGGGCTTGGCCTCCATCGTGGTGGTGGGTTCCGTGCAGAAAGGGGCACGGGGCACGGGCTGTCCTTGCTGAAATTGCTGCAGTCCCGCCTTGGCCAGTGACTGGGGGGCAGTGCCAGGCACGCGTGGGTGTGCAGCAGCTGGTAAATGGGGCGAGAGAGCCTCACTGTAAGTCAGACCGTTTTTAAATTTAGGTCCCCTTTTTTTTCTTCTTTCCTTTTGCTTTTCAGGGCTGCAGCTCCATTATGTGGAGGTTCCCAGGCTAGGGGTCCAATTGGAGCTACAGCTGCTGGCCTACACCACAGCTCACGGCAACGCCGGATCCCCGACCCACTGAGCGAGGCCAGGGATCGAACCTGCAACCTCATGGTTCCTAGTCAGATTCGTTTCCACTGCGCCACGACGGGAACTCCGAGTCGTCGTCTTGTATTTACCAAAGTCTATAAACTAGTTCCTTACTGCTTTCTCTTCAGAGTAACGAAACAGCGCGGAAGTGCAGGCAGGCTGGCCCTTACCCTGAACCACACCTCGAGGAAGGGCCTGTCCTCGGCTGCCAGCCAGAGCGGCGCCGGCGCCGTGCAGGGCGAGGCCTGTCTGCGGCCTCCTGTGCTGGACGAGTCTCTGATCCGTGAGCAGACCAAAGTGGACCACTTCTGGGGTGAGCTCCCCGCCCTGTCGCTCAGGCTGCTGTGGGAAGAAGGGAGGTGCTGGCCGGTTGTCCCTTTGCCCCTTGCTGGGTGGGAGCAGGCCCAGGAAGGTTCGCGGTTTCCTCTGGACTCACAGGGAACTGCTTCCACCTGCTGATTGGCTGCCGTGGAAGACTGAGTGGTCAGGGTGGCCAGGTCACTGTTTTCTAAATGCATGACTCCTCCAGTTCCCGTTGTGGCGCAGCGGAAACGAATGGACTAGCATCCGTGAGGGTGTGGGTTTGATCCTTGGCCTTGCTCAGTAGGTTAACAAGCTGGTATGGCTGTGGTGTAGACTGGCAGCTGCGCCTCTGATTGGATCCGTAGCCTGAGAACCTCCATATGCTGCGGGTGCGGCCCTAAAAACCAAAAAAAAAAAAAAAACCAAAACTCCTGAGGGATATTTAAGCAAAGTCGTTTTTAAATTCGCCAGCGTGATGTCAAGTCCAGGCAGCTCTAAGCAGCAGGGTGTTTAGGACTCGTTGGGAAGCATCTAGTGCAGACAGATTGACAGTGTGGCTTGTGAGCTGACGTGACGAAGGCAGCCGCAGTGGGACCCCAGTCCTCGTGGCCGAGAGAGAACCTGAGGGCCCCAGGGAGCCGGGCTGCGAAGAGGCAGAGCTGCTTCCTGGGTCCTCCTGGCGTGGACCGTGGCCCTTCTGCGAGGCTGGCCCCGCGGTGGGCCCAGAGCAGTTGCAGAGGCTGTCGCACGGCTTCGGGCAGCCCGGGAGTTTGTGTTGTGTCCGTTCTGCTCGACTGGATGGGTGGTTTCCAGGAGGCTGGGAGCCACTGCTGCCGCTGAGGCTCCTGCCTTTCTTCAAGCTCACGGATGTGGGGGGGGGGGTGTCTGTGGGGGGGGGTGTAGGGGGGTGTCTGGGGGGGTGGGGGGCTGTGGGTGTGTTTTCTCCAGAGCTGTGCTTCCACCTGGAATTGCTGGCAAGTGTCTGGGTATCCGAGGAAGGTTCCTTTCTGGGCTTGCGGGAGATCCATCGTGATGGTCGCCGGGCTGCTGATCTGCTAACCGTTACGTGTGTGTGTTCTGTTCTCGCTCGACGATCGGAGCTCTAGAGCAAAAGCACGCGCGTGTGTTTTAGGTCTCGATGACGACGGAGACCTCAGAGGTAATTACTTCAGTCCTTGTCGTCCCCGTGTTTTCAAAGTACAGGTTGGGGGGAAGAGTCTGCAGACGGGGATAGACAGGCTCCACTTCGTGTCTTTGAACTTCAGGTGGGACTCGAGCAGCCCTTCAGGGCAATGGTGATGCGGCCGGGAGCAACGGCTACACCTGCAGCGACTGCAGCCTCCTCTCCTCGCGCGGGGCCGCGCTCACCGCACACTCCACGTCCCTTGGACCCACCTCAAGAATTTACTCGAGGGACAGGAACCAGCGACGTAAGTTCTGCACTCTTGTTCTTTTTTTTATTTACTCTGGTGTTTTTTTTTGACTGCGCCTGTGACTTGTGGAAAATCCTGGGCTGGTTATCGAACCCAGACACAGTAGCCTCCTGATCCTTAACTGCTCTGCCACAGGGGAATTCCGAGCCTTGCTCTTCGCCAAGTTAAAGCGTTCGTGTCCAAATGTGAACTCACTCCTTTTGCTTTTATAAACCTGGTTGTAGAGGCCTCGGTGTCCAGACTCTTTCTACCAGAGACCTGAACGCAGACGTTCTGGTAAAGGTCAAGGGACGCGCCACAAGTCAGCCCTGTCCCTCCCCACCTCTTGCAGGTTACATTTGTGTGGTTTGTCTTTTTAACTAGGGGCGTCTGACATCCTGTAAATTTGAACTTGGAGCAGGAGAAAGCTTTTGTGCTGAGACGAAACTGCTGGCTGCGCGGTCGCCCTCAGCCACACTTCTTCCTGTTACAGGGCAGCAGGGACCCCATGCTGGGGAGCGGCTGGCGATGCTGCTGAGGGGGCCTCAGATGTGGGGGTCTTCACCGGGGGTGTGCAGGTTTGGGGGGGTCCCCAAGGGGCAGCCTCAGCCCTGCTGATGAGAGGCGGACCGCATGGTCCCAGAGCAGGCGCCTGACCTGGGAGGGCCGGGCGCAGCCTCGCTGGCGAGAGAGTGGCCTCTTTGCTGGGCCCTGGGGAGAGCGCAGCCACCGACCCCCCCGGGACCACCGCCTGACAGAGGTGCCTCCCGTGAGGTGCGCCCGTGTCACTGCTCTCCTGAGGGCTCGCGGAGGCCACCAGCCTGGCCCTGAAGTATGGGTCCAAGTGCTGGCCGGCACGGCAGGTGGGCAGGGACCTGTGTTGCGGGCGAGCCCTCGCCCCTGGGGATGTTTCTCAGGTGTCCCCCGAGGTGAGGAAGGGTGGGGCCGGGCCTGCTGTGGTTTCCACTTCCGCGTCTCAGCCTGTGGGTGGCGCCGCTGGCTTGGGCCGCTGTCTAGTCTTGGCCCTGCTTGGCGTGAGTAGAGCCGAATGGGGACCTGGTGGGGGCCAGACCAGCAGGAGGGCTTCCGGCGCTGTGGGTGTCCTGGGGGCCAGCATCGCCCACCGCTCACCCTGTCCCAGTGCTCCCCCTGCCCCGGCTCTCTCTGCCCCGGCGCTCTGCACCTGTGGGCTCCCAGACCCTCACAGCAGCCCCCCGCTGGATGGTTGTCTCCCCCATTGTGCTGGCCGGCAGTGGGGTCAGTGGGCCTCAGGTGTGTGCTGGAAAGTGACGGCGCTCGGACCTGGCCCCTGGCGCCTCACCTGCAGGGCCTTCCCCAAGGTGCTGTGTTGTCCCGAGGGCTCCCCCTTTGGGGCGGGGCGGCCGGGCCAGGACTCAGGGCTGTTGAGGCCACGTTGTGAGCGCCAGCCTGGCAGAAAAACGGTGCTCCCCGGTCACCAATGCGCTGTATGGCGCTAATGATTCGGCTCCGTAAACCAGCTTCAGCCACTTGATCTAACAGTGTGGGCAGCCGGCTGACCCCCACTGTGTGGTTGGTGGGTCTTCAGCTCAGGGTCTGGTGTGGTGGCTTTGGTAAAAGCTTCTGGAAATTCGTTCCATGCCTGCTGAAATTGATCTTGAGTATTTTAGAGGAGAAAGCAAATTTTATTACTTGTCTTGGGCTTCTATTCTTTTCACTCTTTTTGACTATAACTGATTTGTGTAGCTAACTCTGATTTATTACCTTTGAAAAAAAATTTGTTCTAATTATTTCAGAAAAACACTCCTCAAAGAACTTTTGAGGAGCTCCAGAAGTGGCACAGCGGGTTAAAAATCCGATGCAGCGGCTCAGGTTGCTGCAGAGGTACGGGTTCGAATTCCAGCATAGTGGGTTAAAGGATCCAGTGTCACTGTAGCTGTGGCTCACATTCAGTCCCCTGCATGGGAACTTCGATATCCTGTGTTACGCCCCCCCCACCACCCCAAAAGAGCCTCTGAAACCGTGGAGATGTGCTACCCAGAGGCTTCCTCTCTCTCTCGCTTGGTTGAGCTCCTGCTGCATGATTTGTCATGTACCAGCATGTTTACTTACAATACGTGGCTCCAAATAGCAGCATAGATAAAGGCAGCCCCCACCCCGCCGGCCGCTTCCCTCCCGGTCTGGTTTCTCTTCTGGAGGCACCTGCAGCTGAGCCCAGAGTGCATCGTGGATTCGTCCACCTTTTTCTTTTTCTTTTTACCGTGGCGCCTGCGGCCTGTGGACGTCCCTGGCCGGGGAGCGTTTTGGAGTGGCAGCTGGGCCCTACGCCACGCCAGTGCCCGTCTTCGACCTGCACCACAGCTTGCGGCAGTGCCGCAGCCTTAGCCCACTGAGTGGGGCCAGGGATCGAACTTGCATCCTCCCAGAGACATCCTCGGGTCCTCAGCCACAACGGAGACTTTTCTTCCGCTTTTTAAAGGGAGGTGATGGTTATGAAACGTAAAATGAACACCAGCCATCCTAAGGGTAGGATCCGCTGGCGTCTTGTCCATTCACAGTGCCGCGCAGGCGCCACCTGCCGTCTGCATTGGGTCCCTGGAGACACGGAGGCGCTGCTGTCTTCCTTGAGCACATACACGGAAGGAGCACACACACGGTCCCGCAGCGTTTTTCATTTGATTCTTTTTGGTGCCTGTCGAGCCTGCCGGCGTGGTTGTGTCTGTGTTTAGTCGGTGTCTAGATGGACGTTCAGGTTTTTCTTTTTTTACACTGTCAGGGTCAGTGCTTTTTGTTTTTTCTTTTTTTGTCTTTTTTGCACAAAACAGGGTCTCGACTACTCTTCCTTTTTTTTTTTTATTGTCTTTTTAGCCTTTTCTAGGGCTGATCCCACGACATATGGAGGTTCCCAGGCCAGGGGTCCAATTGGAGCTGTAGCCACCGGCCTGCACCACAGCCACAGCAACGCGGGATCCGAGCCTCGTCTGTGACCTACACCACAGCTCACGGCAACGCCGGATCCTTAACCCACGGAGCAAGGCCAGGGATCGAACCCGCCACCTCATGGTTTCCAGTCGGATTCGGTAACCAGTGAGCCATCACGGGAACTCCCAGGATCAGTGCTTTTTTGGGTGTGTTTCCTCTTTTGTCCGTGCTTGTGTCTGTACACAGATCTCTGGGCAGGCCAACCAGAAGCAGCCTGAGCCCTGTGGTTTCTTGAGATTGGGGTTGAGTGCATTCTTGACAAAATGTGATTCTCTGGGCCCCATCAGAAAGGCTTCATAAGGCGGTCTCATCTCGGCACAGCGGAAACAAATACGACCAGTGTCCAGGAGGGTGCGGGTTTGATCCCGGGCCTCACTCAGTGGGTTAGGGATCCCACGTTGCTGTGGCTGTGGTGTAGGCCAGCAGCTGCAACTCCAGTCTGACCCCCAGCCTGGGAACCTCCATATGCCGAGAATGCGGCTCTGAAAAGCAAAAAAAAACAAAAAACCAGAAACGGGTTTTGTGACGCTTCCTCACGTTGTCCTTGGGAGGCACCGTTCTCCACAGGGCGGCTGCGGCTGCGCGGCCTGCAGGTGGTAGCTTCCCTCCCCCAGGAGGGGGGGCGTCTCCCGGGAGAAGCCTGCGGGCTCGGAGACACGGCTCTACCAGGCCCTTCTTTGCTCTCTGTCACCTGCGGCAGTGCCGGCGTCCCTGATAGGTGTGGACTTCCTTAGAGAGGACAGGTCATTGCTTTGAACCATGTGTCAGTTGTCCTGGTGGCTTTGGGCGGAAGTTTGCTTCCTGAACCAGCCTCAGTCTTCAGAGGAGTAAGGCCTTGTGTGTCTGCTGCCTTCTGGGAGATGGACAGGCCGACGTCGGGGTTGGGGTGGCACGCCGGCCGGCGTGGCCAGGTGGTCATAGGAGCAGCAGGAGCTGGGGTCAACAGCCAGATGTGGCAGTGGCTCAGCCTCTGAGCGGAGCGGTTGCAGTGTATTTTAAAAACTGTTCCAGGAGTTCCCATTGTGGTGCAGTGGAAACGAATCCAACTAGGAACCGTGAGGTTGCGGGTTCGATCACTGGCCTCGCTCAGTAGGTTAAGGATTTGACGTTGCCGTGAGCTGTGGTGTAGGTCGCAGACACTGCTCGGATCTGGCGTTGTTGTGGCTGTGGTGTAGGCCGGTAGCTGTAGCTCCGATTGGACCCCTAGCATGGGAACCTCCATATGCTGTGGGTGCGGCCCTAAAAAGACAAAAAATAAAAAACCGTGTCACTGCTGAAAAAATGTCATGGGCTTTTTTTTTTTTTTTTCTTCTTGCTGTGCTTGCAGCATATGGAAACACCTGGGCCAGGGATGGAACCCCTGAGCCACAGCAGGGACAACGCCGAGTCCTTAACGGCTAGGCCACCAGGGAACTCCTACAGCTCCGGTTTCAGTAGATCCTTGCAGCCGACCTCCCTGAGGACTGCCCTGGGTCACCACCCTCCCGCCACGGCAGGCAGAACGAGGGTCCCTGCTCCTTGTGGGCGTGCTGATCCTTGGCTTTTGTTCTTTTAGAATGTTGCCACTTAGATGAAGGAAAACAGAATTTTGGTGCTTCCGAATGTCTGGTCATGTGACCAGAGGTGACGTGAGACCATCCATCTGGTTGGTGAATTTTTTCCCGTTTTTACCAACCTCTGTGTGTAGTTTCATTTGCAGCGTAAACAAGAGTGCAATGAACACAGACTTGGCGCTGACGCTCAGGGGCTTTTAGCCCCAGGTTTGTGAGGGTGTTTTTCGTCATTGCTGTTTGTTTTTGTACCAGGCTGCGGTTCACAAACAGCCTGCATCTTTTTTTTTTTTTTAGGTCCGCCCCTGCAGCATATGGAGGTCCCCAGGCTAGGGGTCGAGTCAAAGCTGCAGCTGCCGGCCTGCGCCACAGCACAGCCACGCTGGATCCTTCACCCACCAAACGAGGCCAGGGATCAAACCTGCATCTTCATGGATCCTAGTGGGGTTCTTAACCTGCTGAGCCGTGACTGGCACTCGAGACCAATAGCCTGTGTCTTTACTTGGGCTCTTCTGGGGGGGACGCTCTTGGCTTATTTTCCTTAAACCATTCCAACTCGGACTTCTCCAGTCCACGCTGGCCTCATGCCATGGGCTCTGAGTTCCCCGGGCTGCGACTTGGCACTGCCAGGGGCAGTCCAGGGTGGCAGGCAGGCCTCTTGGAGGCAGCTGTGTGAAAATAAGCCTTATTTTTCAGCTGTCACTCACGAGGAAACTTCTTCAAAGGTAGACGTTTTTAGCCGCCGTGGCTCGTAGACTGCCACCTGCACAGTTTGGGGGACCACGGGTCACGCTGCTCTCGTGTCCCCGGCCCAGAGGGAGGAGCCAGGCGGCTTAGCGGCCCCCAGCGGGCTGGGCCAAGGGCCGTGGCAGCCGTCCTGGAGGGCCCGCCGTCCTGGAGGCCGCTGCCTTTCCCGACGGGGCTGCCCCGGCTGCTGTGGGGTCGGCCTGCTGGGCCGGTGGCAGGTGGCGGGGGCCGGCGGGCCGTTCCTGAGCGTTGCGCCCTGAGCGTCCCCGGCGTCGGGAGACCGGGCGCGGTCCGCCCGGCCCTGTTGGACACGCGCGCGTCCCTCTGTGCCACTTGCCACCGTGGCGCGTCCTGAGCAGGAGTCTCCCCTGTACCTGGGCCTTGGGCGCGACGGCTTGGGCGCGGGCGCCGGCCCTGGGGAGGGAGTAACGGCCAGTTTCCCACCAGGCGGCGCCTCTCGCTTCGCGGATAGGATCTGGCGGCTGGCCGAGCGCACCTCGTCCTTTTCTTCGGTCTTAGTTCACCTCTTCCGAGGGGCTTTCGCGAAGTGCAGTTGTGAATCAGAAAATGACAAATTGAAAAGTTGTGAGTCAAAAGCTCGTGAGTCACAAATCCATGAATCGCAAGGTATTTAAACGATTCTTTGTCCTGCTTTTCCACCGTAGCGCTTTCCAGGTGGAAACCGCGTCTCCCTGTGGCTTGGCTCGCACTCTCCTCTCGCATCTCACGCGGCCTCTCTGGCGGTGCTTTTGGGGACCTCTCTGCGCTCCGGACGCAGTGCTGGGGGGTTTCTGCAAGTTGGTCCGTGTTTAAGCATTTTGAAGTCACTTCCCAAATAAAAAGTTAACGACCACATCCTTTGATGATTAGCGCCTCTTTAAAGCAAAGCTGACTTCAACGGCATTTAGAAGAGTGAGGTTTCGCAAAATTGTTGGGCAGGCCCGTCCCGACCTCTGTTGGCCGGGCGTGTCCGAGGCGGGTGGCCCTTCAGGCTCCTCCTGGCAGAGCTGTCACCTTGCTGCCCGCCTGCCAACCCTGCCCTGCCCTGGCGGCGCGGGGCTCCAGCTCTCTCGCCTGTGTTGCAGCTCACTGCGGCCACGGCGGGAGGATGGACGTGCGGGAGGCCCTCGGAGACGACGGCCGCCTCCGGGTCAACGGGGAGTCTCTGTGTAAGTACGTGGCTTTCCTGGTCTCGCAGGTGCTTCCCCAGGCTGTCCTGCAAGGTCCCTCGTGACCTGCTCGGGCCGAGCCGCCCACGGCCCCGGGGGCACCGCTTGGGGTTTTGTTCTTGCCTGTTTGAGTCTCCTGATGTCTTTGGCAGTGGCACTGCCACTGCCGAGCGCGGTTCGGACCCACGAGGCCCGCGCGTGTGTATCTGCCGCATTAACTGCTTGTACCCCCGCCCACAGGCGACGGCCGAAAGGGGAAGGAGCCCCGCGAGACGCACACGCACTCGGCCCCCCGCTCGCCGTCCTCGAGGCCCGGCGGGCTGGCAGGGACCGCGGGCCGCGCCTTCGCTCACGCAGGTTGTCTGGCTCGCGCGCGTTTCTGTCCTGTTGCGCGGCGCTTTCACAGATGCTCCTTGTTTGCTTCCGTTCGGAGTTCGAGTGCTTGTTAAAACGCACAGCAAAATCCCTGCGGCTTAGAATACGGAGAATGTCGCTCCTACAAGGCTTCTCTGTAACTGTGTCGGGTGTAAGGCAAATGTAGGCAGAGGAACATTTGAGATGAAATGAAAGCTCCGAAGGGGCCGCGCCCGTGCCGGGTGCCGTTGGCCTGTGCAGCCGGGACAGCTCGTAAAAATCAGATGCTCCCGTTTACGCCTGGGGGTGTCTCGGTAAAGGGGCGCCTTCCTGGGCAGTTCTGGAAATTGAGCTCCGAGATGTGTTGTCTCTTAGCTTTTCAGAAGCACAAAGCAATAATAGGTTTTTTAAAAAATCCTTAAACCGGCATTCCTGTTGTGGCTCAGTGGTAACAAACCGGACGAGGATCCGTGAGGACGTGGGTGTGACCCTAAAAAAAAAAGACCAAAAAAAAAAAAATTCGTCGTGTTTTAGTCCTTTGCTTAGCGGTGCCAACCATTTATAATTCCACGATACTTTTTCAGTGGGAAGTATCAGCCTTTAGAATGATGTTCGTTTGGGCGTGTGAGCAGTAACCATTGTCTCACCCAGCCCGTTAACTGCTGGTGTCTATGGAATTATACTTGCTTTAAGCTCTTTATTGCACTGAAGTTCCCACTGTGGCACAGTGGCGACAAACCCCACTAGTATCCGTGCAGATGCGGGTTCCATCCCTGGCCTTGCTCAGTGGGTCCAGGATCTGGTGGTGCCGTGAGCTGAGGTGCAGGTCACAGATGCGGCTCGGCTCCTGCGTTGCTGTGGCTGTGGGGTAGACCAGCAGCTGCAGCTCTGACGCGACCCCTGGCCTGGGAACTTCCGCATGCTGCGGCTGTGACCCTTAAAATAAAAAAAAGACCAAGAAAAATTAGACTCTTTTCCGCACTGTCTTTGCAGCAGGAGTCGTGCTCGCCGGCACCGCGGCCAGGGCCCTGGTGCACGAGAGGTTCCGCCTCGCACGTCCTCCGTGTCCGCCCGTCCCCCCGGGGCCGGGTTTCCACACGTCAGCGGCCGTGGCCTGCCCGGACTTAGATAGTTTGCTGTTTTCTCCCTCGAGGAGAGGCCCTTGCCTCGCGGGGTGAGAGGGCTTGGGGGTCTTGCTGTCCTGCAGCTCGGGGCCCCTGTGTGAAGGCTCCCTGTCTTCTCCGTCGCAGGTGGCGCCGCGGTGCAGACGCTGCGCAGGGCCGGAGCCGCGGGCTGGTTCGTGTCGAGGACGGTGCTGGCGGTGCTGCGCCTGGCCCTGCTCGCCCCAGGTGGCGTGGTGACCCTCCGTGTTAGCGCTGTCGCCAGGGCTTTCGGCAGCGAGGCGCCTGCCGTCCGTTTTCGCCCCACCCCAGCAGACGTTTCATCTGTGGTTTACGTGCCTTGTTTCGTTCTTTGTTGCTCAGAAATGCTGACGCTCCGTGCGCTTGGCTGCATGAGCATCCTCTGTGTCTCCAGGGTACTGAGCTCCGTGCAAGTCCAGCTGCTCCGTGTGGCTGTGCTTGACAAGGCACGGACTCGGGCTTCCCCGTGGCGTCTCGTCCTGTGTGTTTCTCAGCAGCACATCCTGCCACGTGGCTTGGTGGCGCGCCCGTGCCCGAGCGCGTCCCCGGCCGTGGCGGCCTTGTCCTCGTGTGCTTCACCCCCGCTTCACCTGTCAGGACATTTCCTTGTGCTTCCAGCTCAGCCTTCACACAGTCAGGCCGTCAGGAGTTTGGTTTGCCTCAGAATCCTGCCTTAGACTTGCTGGTGTTTTTCTTTCAGGGAAGACAGCGTCCGAAGTTCTCTGGTGGCTTGGGGTTGGGTGGTACCAGTTCGTCACTTTGATTTCTTGGCTGAACGTGTTTCTTCTTACAAGGTAAGGAAGCGGGCATCCGGTCAGCGTGGTATTTTAAAGAACTGGCTCTGGGGAGTTCCCGCGTGGCACAGTGGTTAAGGAACCCAACTAGGAATCATGAGGTGGCAGGTTCGATCCCTGGCCTCGCTCCATGGGTTAAGGATCCGGTGTTGCCATGAGCTGTGGTGTAGGTTACAAGATGCGGCTCGGATCCTGCGTTGCTGTGGCTGTGGCTGTGGTGTAGGCCGGTGGCTACAGCTCCGATTGGACCCCTAGCCTAGGAACCTCCATACGCCGCAGGAGCGTCCTAAGAAATGGCAAATAAAAGACAAAAAAAAAAAAAAAGAACTGGATCTGTGCTAATTTCAAGATACCATTTGATTTAGTTTCGAAAGTGCTTTCTTTTTTTCTTTTTTTCTTTTGCTTTTTAAGGCTGCACCCATGGCACATGGAGGTTCCCAGGCTAGAGGTTGAGTCAAAGCTGCAGCTGCCGGCCTACACCACAGCCACAGCAACACCAGATCCGAGCCGCATCTGCGACCTTCACCACAGCTCACGGCAGCACAGGATCCGTAACCCACTGAGCGAGGTCAGGGATGGAACCTGCAACCTCGTGGTTCCTAGTCGGATGCATTTCTGCTGCCCCACAAGGGGAACTGCAGTGCTTTCACATTCTTAAGTTTTCAAACCACTCCTGTGAGAAAGGAAAGGCAGGTGTTACCGTGAAGAGAACAGAGGTGCGCAGAGGTTGAGCGACTCTCCGTGGGGCCCTCAGCTGGAGGGGCGCTCAGGCCTCGACCAGTGCCCTCTGGCTTCCTCGCGGGTGCGTTTCCTGTGGCACCAGCTGCCTCTGCGGGCAGGGGACCAGGACCCAGGGGACCAGGATTGTGTGCACAGTGCACGTGGGCCTGGAGACCCTCTCGGGCCGGTTCCCCTGTAGGCATCTGCATACCTAGCGGATAAAGCCCCGTGTTTCTCGGGCTGCGGACCTGCATCTGTCTGGAGACGTCAGAGAGAATGGTGGACCCCGCCTCTTGCTTTTCTGAGTTAAGTGTTGCTGTTTTTTTTTTTTTTATTCCTAGGTGCCTTCGAAATATTTGCAAGTTTTTAATCTTGCTCACTCCGCTGTTACTTTTGCTGGGTAAGTAAAGTTTGACTTTTGCCTGTAGGCGACGCATAGACGGAGATGTGCATTAGCGAAAGCGCCGAGCATTTTAAACTGTACCTTTTTTGAAAAGCAGTGTGCGTACCTGTGTGTACAGGTGCTTTTTCTCTCCTTCAAGGTGCAGGTGTTTCCTTATGGGGCCAGGGTGATGTCCTCGCCTTCCTGCCCGTGCTCAACTGGACACATGTGCTCGGAGCCCAGCGGGCCGATGACCCCAGCAGCATGCGCACGTCCGGCCACCCGCCCCCGCGCCAGCCTCTGGAGGTAATCACTCGGGAGGCTCTCTTAGCAGGCCCTGCCCGTGCCCGTGGAAGTGAGGTTTGCACTGCCCTGTGGTCTCTTAAATGCGCACCAACAGCATGTCTGAAAAGAGGGTACAGACCTTAGTTAAAAAGATTTTATTGCTGGAGTTCTAGTCCTGGCGCAGTGGTTAGCGAATCCAACTGGGAACCATGAGGTTCGATCCCTGACATTGCTCCGTGGGTTAAGGATCTGGCATTGCTGTGAGCTGTGGTGTAGGTTGCAGACGAGGCTCGGATCCCGGGTGGCTGTGGCTCTGGTGTAGGCCGGTGGCTACGGCTCCGATTAGACTCCTAGCCTGGGAACCTCCATGTGCCGCGAGAGCGGCCCTAGAAAAGGCAAAAAGACAAAAAGAAAAAGTAATCTGCTCGCAAAAAAAAAAAAAATACTTTATTGCTAAAAGGTGCTAGCTGTCATCTGAGCCTTTGATCTTTTGTTGGTGGAGGGTCTGAACGGTTTTGAGAATTACCAGAGCAGGACACAGACTTGCAGTGAGCAGGTGCTGCTGGGGAAGGGCGCTGCGGGGGCCGGACGCAGGGTCACGAAGGCTGCCGCGTCTGTAGAGCCCAGGGATGCCGGGCATGCCTGCATTTCAGGCAGCCTCATTATTCAGTCAATTTTAATTAAAGCATTTCATTACTTTGGAAAATCTAAGAAGTACGTAGGGGAAGATAAAAACCACCCATAGCCTGCCACCTGCGGGAACTCGCTAAGGACGAACGCCTTCATGTTTTCCTCTTCGTGTGTGTGTGTCGGCGTTGACGTTTCTCCATAATGTTTTGTGGTTTTTAGTTATCCTACACTTAAGTTTTGTTTTTTGTTGTTGTTGTTGCTGTCTTTTGAGGGCCGCACCTTGGCATATGGAGGTTCCCAGGCTAGGAGTCTATACCTACACGGCAGGTCTACACCACAGCCACAGCAACACAGAATCTGAGCCGCAACTTCGACCTACAACCCCAGCTCACGGCAACACCGGAGCCTTAACCCACTGAGCGAGGCCGGGGGATCGAACCCATGTCCTCATGGATACTAGTCGGGTTTGTTTCTGCTGCGCCGCGACGGGAGCTCCTACTTAAGATTTTTTTGATGCCCAGTTTAATTTCTCCCTTGTGTTGCCTTTGGAACACACCTTTCACTGTTGCAGGCTGGCACTGAGGCTTTCCACTGGCATCGGATGAGTGAAGTCGAAAGGCAGGTGACCTCGTTGTCAGGACAGTGTCACCACCATGACGAGAAGCTTCGAGAACTGGCGGCTTTGCTCCAGAAACTCCAGGCGCGGGTGGAGCAGATGGACGGCGGTGGGGAAGGACTCCTGTCCTTGGTGAGGCATGCCGTGGGGCAGCGTTTCGAGGAGATGGGTGCCCCCGGGCCGTCGAGCTCCCAGGTAAACACCAGGACGTGCTCGGGTGGTTTGTGTTCCCTTTGGGGCAAGGAGCAGTGAGAGGTGGAGTAGCAGGTGGCACGGAGGGCAGTGTGGCTTCCTGGCTGCGGGGACCAGGACGCCCCCAGAGGAGATGCCACTTGTGCGGCTGGGGGTGGGCGAGGGGTGCACAGAAGGCGCCGAGGAGCTGGGGGTGGGCAGAGGTACTGCGGTGACGCCCAGGAGCACCACTGGTTGGACTGTGGGCCCAGTGCCTGCCCCAGCCTGCATGTTTCATTGGCGGGTGCGCTGAACACCGGACTGTGAAATCTCACCGGCGGTGTCAGCAGGATTCGGTTTGTACTTTGTACTTTTGTCGACGTTTGTTTAGAAAGTTCACATCTGTGATGAGAAGTAGCTCAAGGCTGTGAAATAGTTAAGAGGAGTCGGCTTCCTTGTGGGCCTGGCGGCCTGTGTGTCCGCATCTTAGCTGCTTCTCAGGGAAAGGACTGTCCGGTCCCCTTCCTCAAAACCGAGGCTTCTTAAGTTCCAGAATGATTGTTCGCTTAGGTGTTTGGGAGTGAAATCTGTAAGATAGGCAGTCGTTGCCCCCTGTCTCGACAAGTGTTCCTTCCTGGTGCCTCTCATCTTGGCAGAGAGCCGAGAATTGAAATTGATGGGCACTGAGTAACACGGGTCTCCCGGTGTCCCGGGGGCGGGGCTGCGCGGCGAGGGCGGGGCTGCGCGGGCGGGGCGGGGCTGCGTGGGAGGGGCGGGGCCGCGCGGGCAGGGCGGGGCGGTGAGGCCCCGGGGGCCGGCCCTCCCCCAGACCAGGCTTGGGCTCCTCCGGCCAGCCCCTCGTCACCCCCTCAGCTCCGCGGTGGCAGGTGTTGGAGCCCTGGCGGCTGCAGTCTAGAGCGAGAGGGATACAAGTCAGTGAGGGAGCTCTTGAGATGCGGGTCCGGGGCCCCTCCTGGTCCCGCTGACCGGGGCTTGAGCGGCTCGGTGGGGCCGGGCTGTCCTTGCTGCCCGGGTGGGTGCCCTTCGGCTTGGCTGTGGCGGGGCTTTGTCTAGGCCTCAGCGCAGCCCGCCCTTCCCAGCGCGCGTCGCCTCTCGCCTGAGCCGCGCGGCCGCCTGCGCACGGGTTCTCCCCTGGCAGCTGTGCTCCGGGGACGCGCCGTCGGACCGAGGCTCTGGCCATGTCCCGCGTCCGCGGGGCCGCGAGGCGGTGGAGGGCGGTGCTCCGCCTCCCTGTGCGCCTCCCTGTGCGCAGGGCGCGCCTTCCCTGGTCCGGCGTTTGTCGAGCGACGAGTGATCACTGCGCTTGCCAGGCGGGCGCCCCCGGGGGCGACGGGCCGTCCGGGGAGCGGTCTCCCGGGTCTGGCAAAGCCGGGCTGGGTGCGGCCTCTTGGTCGCCTCACCTTCTCCACCGTCATCCGCTCCCGGTCCCTTTCCAGGCCGACTCCGCGGCCTCGCCCCGAGAGCACGAACTGCGCATCTCCAGCTTGGAAGCCGTTCTCGGGAAGCTGACGGAAAGGTCCGAGGTACTCGCTGTGCGCTCGTCCCCGTGCCCCCGGCCCTGGGCGGTCCTCCTCCAGAGCCCCTCGCCTTAAAGCGTCTCTCGTGGCGAGTTTGCTGCTAGCCTTCGTCGGACGAAGAAAAGACAGTCTCGTGGTTTTTTCTTTTTTTCAGGGCCGCTCCCTTGGCATGTGGAGGTTCCCAGGCTGGGGGTCGAACCGGGGCTACAGCACAGCCACAGCCACGGGGGATCCGAGCGGCGTCTGCGACCGTTGCAGCCACGCCACGGCAACGCCGGATCCCTAACCCACAGAGCGAGGCCAGGGACCAAACCCACAACCTTACGGTTCCTAGTAGGATGCGTTTCCACTGCGCCACGACGGGAACGCCCCCCCCCCCCCCAAAAAAAATCCTTGCTGTGCCCGTTCCCCCTTGGTGGTTCCGTTGTGCTGCTTCAGTGATTCTGAGTGTGGCCAGCTCGCTGTCTGGGGGTGTCTTTTCGGGGGGAGGGTTGCTGAGCCCAGCTGTGGGGCGGGGGACCGGGTCTCTGCTGTCCCCGTCTCCACCGGGCTGCCAGCGCCCCTAGAGGGCAGTGCAGGTCCCCCCGAACCCTTCTGGCCAGAGGTCCTGGGGTCTTCAGGTGGTGGGGGCGGAGGGAGAGGGCTGGACCTCTGCGTGGGTGTGGGTGCCCGGCGCGGATTCTGGGCTGCGAGAGTGTGGACCCAGAGCCCCTGACGGGCCACAGGGGAGATGCCCGGCCCTTCGGGGGCCCAGGACTGGCCACTGAGTGGCTGACGGTGTCAGGAGCCCCAGGGTTGAGGGCGTGTTTCCAGGGCTGCTGCGGAAGGAGCCTCCCGCCAGAGGGTGGTGTCGGTTCCTCTGCTCATGCCGCCTGCTGTGCCCGGAGTCCAGGCCTCGCTCGTTACCACCTGAGCAGACGGGCGCGGGTGGCGGGTGCCCGCTTCTGTGAGCGGGCCGTGGGCGCCTCGCCCCTGCACTCGCCGCGTGGGTCCAGGAGCTGCTCCTTCTGAAAATCCATCAGGCTGTTCCCGTGTAACCTGGGCCCCTGTCTAAACACCTGTTTCCTGTCTTTTAAAAATGTGCTTTGAAAGATGAGGCGGGTCTGGACTTTGAATCAGGGAGAAAAAAATCCCGGAGAAAAAACGGTCTTCTCCACGTGTCTGCGACGTCGGTGAGCGTGTGGCACGCGAGCGTCTGCCTGGCGCATTCACCAGACTCTCTCTCGCGCCCTCTAGGCCGTCCAGAGGGAGCTGGAGCGGACCGCGCGCGCAACGGCCAGGTAGGGCTCCGGCGCCTCCCTCTCCCGTCTCCTGCCTTCCTCTTGGTCGTGGGGAGCCGCGCAGGCCTTCCAGGGGGGCGCTGCTGCCCCCGAGGGTGCCAGCTTTCGCGTTTTCTCGGGAGCCCCGAGGCTGGAGGAGGCTGGGCTGCTGTCAGTGTCCACCTGCGGGTGGCCAGCCTCAGGGCACAGGGACGGGGCCACAGAGGCCCGAGGGCATCGGGTCAAAGCCCTGGTCTCGCACTCGCAGCTCCGAAAGCGGGTGAGACCCTGGCCTTCTGACCCAGGCGCCCGGCGGCTGCGGCCTCCCTCGCGGCTGAGCAGCCCGGTCCCCAGTGGTGTGCGGCGCGGCGCCTGCTCCCTGATTGCTGCTCTTGTGCGTGTGGCTCAGCTTCCCCGCGTTCCGGCCTCAGAGCTGCGCCTCCCCCCTCCCAGCCCCGGCTCAGCCCCAGGCTCCCTCCACGCCCGCATTTGCACAGGCCGCCGTGGCCCTTCGGCTGCTCCAGGGATTTAGGGGGGCTCGGGACAACAGACAAGCTTCCCGTCTCTGGCTCCTGTGCGCTCGTGGAACCTGTGTCGTGGTTTTATTTTGTATTTATTTAGTTTTTGGTTTTTTGTCATTTTAGGGCTGCACCCACGGCATAAGGAGGTTCCCAGGCCAGGGGTCCAGTCGGAGGTACAGCCGCCAGCCTACACCACAGTCACAGCAATGCCAGATCCCTAACCCAGCGGGCAAGGCTAGGGATCGAGTCTGCGTCCTCATGGACACGGTCAGGGTCGTTAACTGCTGAGCCCTGACGGGAACGCCTGTGTTGTGGTTTTAGGTCCCACTTGTCCTCTGTCAGATGGGGTGTCAGCGTCAGGCACCCTGAACCTTCCTGCAGACCAGGTCCTACCGTGCTGCGCCCAGGGGCCCTCTCTTGGGGCGTGAGTTGTTGGTACCGCCCCAGCTATACTTGCTCTATAAACAAATAATATTTTATAGGGCACAGTATCTTCATCGAAATTAGAGTTATCAAAACCCTGAAGAGGAGTTCCTGCCGTGGCTCAGCAGTAAGGAACCCAACTGGGACCTTTGAGGTTGTGGGTTCGATCCCTGGCCTCACTCAGTGAGTTAAGGATCCGGCGTTGCCGGGAGCTGTGGTGTAGGTTGCAGCTGCGGCTTGGATCTGGCGTTGCTGTGGCTGTGGTGCAGGCTGGCAGCTGCGGCTCCGATTAGACCCCTGACCCGGGAACCTCCATGTGCTGCGAGTGCAGCCCTTGAAAACAAAAACCCTGAAGCCGCACCTTTTTAGTTGAGTTTTCTCTTCAAGTAGGAAGAACAACTCAGTTAACCATATGATGATTATCAGTGAACGTTGTCTCGTTTCTGCAGTCTGTTTCAGAATTTTAGGGAGGCGGGTTCAGTTTTGAGTTGATGGATCGTTTTGAGAGAGCCCCGCCCCACCAGGGAGACCTACCCACGGCTGATGGCGCGGCCGCCCCGCCCGGGGTGGGGGCCTGGGGCTGGGTGCACGTGCGCCTTGACCTGAGATGGCCCTGGGGAGGCTGACGTGAACCTCGGGTCCTGCTCGGGGCGGTGACGCGTTCGCGGTTGGCCCCCCCCCGGGGGCCGGCACGGGGGCCGGGCCTGACCCTGTGCCCGCCTTGGTTTCCCAGCGGGATGGAGGAGGAGCAGCGCCTCCTCGGCCTGGTTCAGCGTCTGGAGCAGGAGCTGGGGCGCCTGAAAGCAGACCTGGCAGGCTGGCAGCGCGGGAGAAGCAGCTGCGAGGCGGCGGACTCCGTGCGCGAGACGGTAGGCTCCTCGGGTTCAGGGGTGCTCCCCGAAGGGCGGGAACACTGGGTTTCATGCACACGTCTGCGAAGCTGTTTCGTCTCAGGTTTCTTTGAAAACTTAATTTTACCACGTTCGGAGTTTTTTAAACGTTTAAGACGAAATAACGGACGGTGCCGTCCCCCTGGAATCCCGCCTCCCAGGGACTCGGCAGGTCGGCCCTTGTGTCCTTCACGCGGGACAGCGGGCCGCGCGGGCTGTCTGTCCGTGGGTCTGTCTGCCAGCGCGTGGGCTCCCGAGCAGCTTCCACACCCTCTCGTCCCCAGCCGCGTGTCCGTGCACGTTTACAGCTGCAGGGGCGCCCTGTCCCCGGCGCTGCCGCAGAGGAAGCTCTGGGAGAGCCGGCGGGGACCCTCGAGTCGGGGAGGTGGGCCAGTGCAATGCCCGCGGCCTTGGCGGGGAAGAGCCCGAGGCGGGCGCCCGTCACAGAGACACGCAGTCTGGGAAGAGAGCAGCCCCGCTCCCGGGACCCCTCGTGGCGGCGGGCACGGGGAGGGGGGCGACCGCTGGGCCGTCAGCTCCGAGGTGGCCTGGGTGCCTGGTCGGGGCAGCGCTGACGGAGCGTGGGAGGTTCCAGAGCCTCCAGGGCAGCTCCGTCCATCCTCCCCCGGCCGCTCTCCAGGGAGAGGGCGGGATGGTGGCAGCGCACAGCACCGCGTAGGTGGCAGCAGTGCCCTTGGCGTGCCCAGCCTGCCTCCAGTTAGGTTCTGGGTTGTCCAGGCGGCCGTTTCCCCATGAGACTGCGCTTGAAAGCGAGGGGCTCGGTCTTCCCAGCAGTGCGCCCTCCTCCGGTCCCGGGGGCACCCGCCACGCTCCGCGCTGCTCCTGCAGGGCATCTGGGGAGCAGCACCTAAGTTGAACGGGAATTGCGTTGCGTTGTGGATTTTGAGAGGCTTTCGTGGCGTCTAAGGTGACAGAGTGACGGGTTGAGAAGATGTAGCTAAAACAGCAGCGTCCTGGTCTCTTCGCTGCAATTTTACCAGGTGGATGCCCGCGTGAGAGAGACCCTCAGACTCATGCTTTCCGGGGACCAGCCAGAAGCTTCTCTGGAGTGGCTGCTCCAGAAGTGGTCTTCTCAGTTTGTGAGCAAGGATGACCTGCAGGTTCTGCTCCGCGAGCTGGAGCTGGGGATTCTGAAGAACGTGACCCACCACCTTGCTGTGACCAGACAGATGCCAACTGCTGAGACTGTCATGTCTGCTGCGCGTGGGGCAGGCATCACGGGAATAACCGAGGAGGTAAGTGCCCGATGGGAGGCTCCTGGCGTGGCCACACCGACGGTCCAGCGGGGAAGCCGGTACGTTCTGACGTCTGGTTCTGAGAAGGGCCCCGTGGCCTGTGGTCACGATGGGAAAGGGCTTGGCGCCAGGAGTGCGGAGAAGGTCCGTTTCAGCTGCTCTTGTAACAGGCTGCGGCTCGGGACGCTTTATGCTTGACGAATGACCTTTTGTCCTAAAGGCCTTGTCTACCTGAGTGGCCACATAGCTTCTGAACGAGGCAGAAATTTCCCACAACACAGTCCCAGGCTCCTGTCGCTGCCTCTGGTCCTCACGCAGCCCCGTGTTACGGCAGCCGGGGGTCTGAGCCCGCGTGCCCCCACCCCCACCCCCGTGCCGTCACGTGCAGGGCTGGGGTTTGGGATTGCTCGTGTCCCCAAAATGGAGGTCACTGCAGACGTGGCCTTGGTAGGAGTGTCCCGGCTTCGTTTCTCTCACTAACGCCAAGTCCTTCTCGCTCCTGTGCGTCGCTGTCGGGCCCTCTGCCCAGCAAGCCCAGGTCCTTGTGAACAAGGCCCTGAAGCTGTATTCCCAGGACAGGACCGGCCTGGTGGACTTCGCCCTGGAGTCCGGGGGTGAGTGTCCCCCGGGGGCGGGGGGGGGGGGGCGGAGCCCAGGGGGCAGAGGAGGGCGCCCGGCCCACCCCGTGTGGCCTGTGGCTGGGAGCAAAACCCCAGCGGAGGGCGTGCGAGGGGCTCTGGGATTTTCCTGGCCCTTTCAGGCTTTCTTTCGCTCGTTGTTTTTTTATGATCTCGTTGTAAAGTATGTATGTTTTGTTTCTTTTTAGGGCCACACCCGAGGCACATGGAAGTTCCCGGGCCAGGGGTTGAATCAGGGCTGCAGCTGTCGGCCTGCACCACAGCCACAGCGACGCCGGATCCTTCGGCCACGGAGCCACACGGGAGCTCCTCTGAAGTTTGCATCACACACTTCACTGTTTTAAGTTTACTTTCGGGGCTGTTGCTTCCCACCCCACCTCGCTCTGGCACCGCCGTCCTGTCTGCCCTCTTTCCCGGTGAGGGCAGCTGGATTTCTTAAACACTCTTGTTATTATCATGGAGATTGATCCCCAGACGTGAGTGTTTCCCGACTTAGAGTTCGGCGGGTTTCGTGTCCTTGCTCTGCTGGGCAGCAGCCTCCAGTGTCTGGTCCTGCAACGTTTGCTGTCAGCAGGCGCTTCCCGTTACCTGAGCCTCTGGGAGCTGTCGTCATATTTACCACTTCGGCCTGTCGAACAGGCCCTCTGGAAACTCCCCTGCCGGGTAACACTGGCGCCTGGTTGGAGTCATCCTTCTTTATTTAAAAACACGAGCAAAAGTTCTTTAAGAGCCACTGTCCCGTGGGAGCGGCCTAGGGAACGCAGCGTTTGCACAGGTTCACGTCGTGTGTCCCAAAGCTGTTGTCGACGGTCAGGCTGAATTCAGGAAAGCAAAATTAAAAACAGACTTGATCCTGAACTAGAAGGGTCTGCACATGAGTTAGAAAAGTGGGAAACTGCCGAACATCTCGGGCAGGCCCCCGGGGTGGGTGGCGATGTCGCCCCCACGCGGCAGCGTCAGGTGCCGAGGTGGTGTCGCCTCTGCTGCAGGTGGGAGCGTCCTGAGCACCCGCTGCTCCGAGACCTTCGAGACCAAGACGGCGCTCATCAGCCTGTTCGGCATCCCGCTCTGGTACTTCTCGCAGTCGCCCCGCGTGGCCATCCAGGTGAGCGCGGCCGCGGCCGCCGGCTCAGGGTCTCACGGGGTGTGCCCGCCCCAAGGACACAGCGCGGGGCTTCTCTTGCTTTCTTCTTTCTGTCTGTCTGTCTGCTTTTCTTTTTTAAGGGCCGCACCTGCAGCATCTGGAAGCTCCCAGGCTAGGGGTCGAATCGGAGCTGCAGCCGCCGGCCTGCGCCAGAGCCACAGCCACGCGGGGTCCGAGCCGCGTCTTCTACCCACACCACAGCTCACGGCAACGCCGGATCCTTAACCCGCTGAGCAGAGGCCGGGGATGGAACCCGTGTCCTCATGGATACTAGTCGGATTCGTTTCTGCCGAGCCACGACGGGAACTCCATGCCGGGGTTTTCATAGAGCTGCCACGTCAGAAACAGCCCGGCAGCAGCAGGTCCTGGCAGAGGTGACGTCTGATGCCATTGTTTGTTCTGCTCGCGGTTGAGCAAGGCCACCCGTCGTGTGCGCATGGGCACTTCGCAGTCTCCATGTGAAGGGGGTGGAGCGGGTGGAGATGGGGCCGTACGTACCCTGGGCACCCGGCTGACACGGGGCTGCATCGCGGTGAAGACATTCCGGTGACGCCTGTCGCGTGCCGTGTCCCCACGGCGTCCGCCCTTCCCCCAGCCCCGGGCCGGCCTTAGGCAGCGCTCAGATGCAGCCGAGCATCGAGTCCGGGTCAGCGAGCCTAGTGTTCTGGTCCTCTGGTTGGGACTAGAGCGGGGGCGCTCTCTGCGCGCAGGGCGGGCGGAAGAGCGAGGGAGGAGCCACGGGCAGCCGGCACCTGGCACCAGGGGGCAGGACGCGAGTACCGCCGGTCCCCAGCGCTCGGTGCTTCTGTGCTGTTTGTGCAGCTCTGCCCGGAGCTTCTGGCCGCGCTCCTCCAGGCGGCCCCCCAGCCGGTGCCAGTGCCGGCAGCCCCGCCTTGGCCGGTGGCCCGTCCGTGGCGGTGGAAGTCCCTCCCGCTGCGTCTCCTCCCCCGCTGGCGTCTTGGGCGTTGGCCGCCGGGGCTCGCTGGGCCGGGGGTGGCTTGCCCGTCAGGGGAACGCAGGGGCCAGGGCTCCGTCCCCAGACGCTGCTTCGCCGCTTGGACAGCAGGTTTCGCTGACGGTTACCCAAACCCTGTTGGCACGGCACCGGGAGGTCCTGGCTGCCCTTGTGAAGCTCACCCAGCAGTGGCGACAGGCCCTCTGGGGTTGGGTCACAGAGGCCTCCCCCAGCGTGTCTTTGGGTGCCGCTCAGGACCCCTCCTTCCGGCAGAGACTCTCTTGGGTATCTACTTCCCCCTCCGGTGTTACCGGCCCTTCGTCTCGCGGCTCCCACGTGTGGAGTGGGGGAGAGCTTGCTCCGCCTGAGGCTCCGTGTTTGCCTGTCTCCTAGCCCGACATGTACCCGGGTAACTGCTGGGCGTTCCGGGGCTCCCAGGGGTACCTGGTGGTGCGGCTGTCGATGAAGATCCAGCCGAGCGCCTTCACGCTGGAGCACATCCCCAAGACGCTGTCGCCCACGGGCAACATTACCAGCGCCCCGAAGGACTTCGCCGTCTACGTGAGTGCCCCGCCCCGAAGCTCCCGCCGCAGCCCCGCCTTGGCCGGCCCCCTGGTGTCGCCCTCCGCCCTCCGCCCTGTCACGCGGGGCAGAGCTGAGCAGTGTGGCCGAGCCGGTCAGGACGTTGCCGCCGCCGGCGCCCCTCTCGTCTGGCCGTACGCGCGGTTCCGACCGCAGTGCGAGCTTGAGAGCCCAGCACAGAGCGGGGACGCCGGGGAAACCGACGCAGGTCACCGTGGACACTGGGCCTCTTCCCTTAAAAAGGACAGTTGAGAAAGCCTGGTGACAAAATTTCATTTCCTGCCTTAAAAACCAGGTTTAGTGTAAACATGGGCCCGGGGCAGGGAGCCTCATCCCGCAGGTTTCGGGCGTGCGGACAGCAGCAGCATGTGACATCCGTGTACACGCAGAGCGGTCACCGTGCCTCACGTACACGTGACCCTCGACCGCGTCGCCCAGAGCCAGCTCTTCATACACAGCTTTCGACAGCAGCGGACACCGCTGCTCCGTTTTCCACGTGTCGGGATGAGGGCGCCGCTCCGCCGCTTCAGCTTGTGAGCCTCAGGCTAGATGCTCAGACGCGGCGGAGCGGAGCTGCTCCAGAGCGCACGGGGCCCGAGCGCCTCTCAGGCCGTCCACCGACCGCACCGTGTGTGGTTACTGGTTACTGTTCTGCCGGGAGTCCGTGAGCAAGTCATTCACCCCTGCTTTAGCCTTTTTAACGGAGTCCTTTTTTTGTTTTTGTTTGTTTTTTTCAGGGCTGCACCTGTGGCATATGGAGGTTCCCAGGCCAGGGGTCAAATTGGAGCTGTAGCCGCCGGCCTGTGCCAGAGCCACAGCCACGCAGGATCTGAGCCACGTTTGCGACCCACACCCCAGCTCACGGCAACGCCGGGTCCTTAGCCCTCTGAGTGATACCAGCGATCGAACCTGTAACGTCATGGTTCCTGGTCGGATTCATTTCTGCTGCGCCACGATGGGAACGCCGCCCCCCCCCCTTTTTTTTTAAGTCTCTGCCGCCAACTGCAGAGGTCTTATTTTAATCTACACTTATATGTATTTCTACACGTTTCTTTTTGTGTGGATTCTAGTTTTGTTTCATTTATCTTTTGGGATCTTAGTTTCCTTGTGACTATTTAAGGGTTTGGGGTTTTTTTGGGTCTTTGTAGGGCCATGCCCATGGCATATGGAAGTTCCCAGGCTAGAGGTCAAACTGGAGCTACAGCTGCCAGCCTACACCACAGCCACAGTAACTCAGGATCTGAGCCACGTCTGCCACCTACACCACAGCTCAGGGCGGTGCCGGATCTTTAACCCGCTGAGCAAGGCCAGAGATCGAACCCGCATCCTCATAACGCTAGTCGGGTTCGTTAATGGCTGCGCCACAAGGGGAACTCCCTGAGCTCTTTAATATAAAAACACCGATGACGTGTCATCCTGTGACAGACATACTTCTCTCTGTCTGAGTTTTCTATTGAGTTACCTGGCTCGCTACCTCTCATTTCTTTCGTGGCGTGTTTATACCCAGGAAGTCCTCTCCCATCACGAGACCCACAGTCACTCAGTCACAGGTGCCTGGTACGGGTTACTTTCTTAGGGTGAAACACACAGAACGTGGAACTGAGCTCCTAACCAACCTTGAGGGCGCCGTTCAGGGGTCTGCCGCGCCTTCCGTCGCTGACCGCCACCCCCACCGCCCTCGGCCGGAGCGCTGTCTTCCCGGACGCAGACCCTGCCCCCGCTCCCCCGGCCCGGCGCCCTCCCTTTCCGCCTGCGCACATTGACCTCTGGGCACCGCCTTCTGCTGAGCTGGTCTCACCCCCTGGCCCGTCAGGTGCACTGAGCGTGGTCCGCTCAGCGGGATGGTCCCTGCCCTGCCTGCCAGCCTGCGCGGCCCATTCTCCTGGCTCCCTCCCGGCCTTCGTGCTCCGTGTGGAGCCCCTAACGAGATGCCCGGAGGCCTCCCCGCCTTTGGCGGCAGAGCGACTTGCCCACCTCGTGCTGTCCTTTTCCTTGATGCGCTGCCTCTGGTTTTGTCCTAGGGATTAGAGGACGAGTACCAGGAAGAAGGGCAGCTCCTGGGACGGTTCACCTACGACCAGGAAGGGGAGTCGCTCCAGACGTTCCACATCCCGGTAAGGACGCTCGCGCTGCGCGTGGACGGCGGGCGGGCCCCCGGGCCCCTTTCTGCCGCCCGAGTCTGCAGGACCGGCCGACACGCGCAAGCTGCCCCGAGGGCGTGACGGCCGGCCTCCGAGAAAGCAAGGCAGGACCATCGAGGGTGTTTTGGCTCCTGAGTGAGCTTCTCTCGTCTGTCTTTTGCGCTGCATAAATGTGCCATTTGTAACGCGTTCTCAGTTTTACCTGAGCTTTGGGTCCTGTGACAGGTGATATAGCTCATATGAAAAACTGAATCTCCACCTTGGCTACTTGCTCTGAAATAGCATAGCTGGGGAAGTATTAGGCCTGGAGTCTTAATGTGAAATAAATCTGACTCCCCCCTCCCCCTCCCCAATTTCAGAAAAGACCTGAAAGCGCTTTCCAGATAGTGGAGCTGCGGATTTTTTCTAACTGGGGCCATCCCGAATACACGTGTCTGTACCGGTTCAGAGTTCACGGAGAACCCATCAAGTAAAGCCAGTCTCCTCGCTGTTGCTGTACATTCTGTATATACCGGTCGGCCTGCAACCCGGACTCCCTCTGAGCGCGGGCACACGGACAGCGGTTTAGCGTCACCCCTTCAGGCGGTGCGCCGACGGCCAGCAGGACGTGGCAGCGGAAGCCATGGATGCTGACAGCCGCTGACAGCCACTGGCTCCTCTGTCCACGGGGACCGCTGTCCCTTGAGGCCCGCAAGCCACAGGCAGTCTCTGTGGAACCTCATCTGAATGTATGGCTCACAAAGACACTTACTTTCCTGGGGTCGGGGGGTCGGGGGGAGGGTTGTTTTTGAACGTAAAGCTCTTTATATTTGTATTTGCTTGACATCAGGAACAAAGCGAGAGAAGGTACAAGGTTGGGGGTGTGTCCGAAGCCTTGTCGGCCTTCACGGGCCCTTTTAAAGGACCTCTGGGGGCAGACGGATGTTGAGCGCAGCACATGCTTCTCTCGGGGAAGAACCGGGTCACCAGACTTCCAAGGGCCCTTTCTCCGGGCGGGAGTTTCCTCCGTTCGGCCCCCGTAGTTCGTTCGTGTCCCCAGGTGGGGCAGTAACTAAAAGGCGGTGGCCTTAGTCGGCTCCCACGTCTGGGAAGGGTTTTCTGTCAGGTCTCGGTTCAGGCACACTGGATGGCTTGCCTCGTGCAGGTCCAAGTGGGTCTGATTCGAAAAGGGATGGTCTGGATCCAAGCAAACGTGTAAATAGAGTTCTCAGGTCTCCACTGGGCTCGTCCCGCCGGATCTCCCTCCAGTTGTCACGTCACACTAGGAACAGGAACCAAGAAACCCAAGCGTGTGGGTATCTTCAGGTTGTGTTTTGATCTGCTGAGAAGCGAACACTAACATGCTCTAGGTTTTTCCAAGGCTGTTTTTAGTCCCACTGACGGTTATTGAAGGAGGTGGCCCGGGTGGCAAATTCATGACACCAGTACGCTGAGGCTCCTGCAGCAGCACTTGTCCCGGCTCCGGTTGGGCTTTGCCTTTTATTGCAACTACTGGCCATTCTCTCTCAATTCCTCTGAGGCTTGTTGTGGTTATAATTACTATTTAATATTGAGCCTATTTTACTGAGCAGACTTTATAAGTGAGGTATCTGCAAGGCACTTAAAAGTGTTTCAGATGTTTTACCTTAAAGTTATTTAAGTTTTATTGGGTTAAGACGGTTTTGGGGGTACTGTAAATGTTATTTTCAGGAAAAGATAGAATGATGGTGCGACTGGTTTTCTGAAGAGTTTTATGTATATTGCACAACAGTCCTCAAATAGACAAATCTACGTAAAGTAGCATTTTTTTCACTCTAGTTAGAATTTGAACTAATGCCTATGCAGTTAAGTTGGATAAAATGTATACAGATGTTTCATATATTACAGGATAAATATATAAATCAAAATTTCCTATATAAAGCTAAAACTGGGAGTTGGGGTGGAAATGTTTTGAATATTTATTTTTAAAGACGCAAGATAGGACTTTGTGCAATGTATTTTTGTAAATGCTTTTCAAAATATTTGTCTTTGGTAGTGCTTCTTTTGCTGCCACCAAATTATAAGATGCTATTGAAATGTTTAAATAAAGAGTTTTACTTTTTAAAAGTGCATGACATTTCAAATGAGTTTCTTTTCTCACCTCCTATGTCCCTGCCCCTGGTGGGGGGCGGAACACGCAGGGTTTCGGGCCCCGCTCAGGACCCCTTCGGGCAGGAGCCTGGGTCCCCCCGGCAAACTTTGGAACTCCAGGCCCAGGAGCACCCGCTCACCCCCACCCCGTGTCTTGCCCGCGGCTCGCTCGGGGGCGTGTCTCCGCGTTTTCCCATCGCACCACGTAGGGACGGTGGCGTGTTCGGGTGTCCGCCGCTGGGGCGGGGGCTCATCGCTGGTCCCGAGCACCCGAGTCCGGTGCCCGGAGCCACCGGCGAATCCGCTGAGGGCTGAAGCGCGGTTTATTATTGGAAAGTGTCAACAGTTCAAGTACCGCGAAAAACGGCCGCAGTTGCAGCAGAGATACCCTCCCGGCGCCCTGGCGGGGGACAGAGGACGCGCCCCCGGCGCCCCCGCAGCAGCGCCCGCCATTGTGGCGCCAGCCCCGCCTGGCTCGGCCACGTGGCCGCCCTCGGCCCCGCCCCGCAGTCACGTGGCCGTCGACGCCCCGCCCCCGGCATCGTCCGGCTCCTCGCCGGCCACCGTAGAGCGCTTAGGGCGGCCGCCGGGACGGAAGCCGAGAGGCGCTGCCGACCGCGCCTGCGACAGCGTCAGCCCTGCGCGGAGCGCCGGCGCGATGGCGGCGGCGGCGGCGGCTGCGATGGCCGAGCAGGAGAGCGCCCGGAACGGCGCCCGCAACCGCGGCGGCGTCCAGCGCGTGGAGGGCAAGTTGCGCGCCAGCGTCGAGAAAGGCGACTATTACGAGGCGCACCAGATGTACCGGACCCTCTTCTTCAGGTAGCCGCTGTGCCGGGGCCGCCGCCTTCCAGGGCTTTCCCCCCGACCGCCGAGCCCGGCGCCCCGCCCCCGGACGCCTGCCATTGGCCGCGTCGCGCCGCCCCGCGGCCCCATTGGCCCGCGCCGCTGCCCGTCACCGAGGCGGTGGGAGCTGGCGGCCGTGCGGCGGCGGGGTAGGACTGCGGCCCGGCAGGGAGACCCCGGCCCTGGACCCCTGACCCCAGACTAGACACAGACCTAAAGCCCTAGTCGAGACCGTGGACCCCTGGCCGAGACCCCAGACCCGGTCCGGACTCCACACCCCGGACCCAAACCCCGAACGTAGGCTCCGGATCCCGACCCAGACCCGGGACCCAGTCCAAAGTACGGACCCAGACCCGAACCCCGACCAAAACTCCTGGCCGAGGCCCCGGACCCGGTCCAGACCCGAATCCCGCACGTAGACTCCGGACCCCGGCTCGAACCCAAGACTCCAGTCCAGCCCCGGCCCAAACCGGCTTCCGCCTCCCCCGCCCCGGCCCGAGGGCCATTGGGTTGGAAGCCCCGCTCGGAGCCTCGCGGCTTTCCTCCCTTTGGGCATCCGGCCGTGAGGCTGTGAATCTGTTTCCCCTGTTTTGTCGGCCTTGCTCACCCGCCTGTTAGGTTTTGTCACTAAACCAGCTGTTTCTGTAAACTCGGTATTTTTGTTGTACCTGCGCTGCCCGCTGGCCACGTGGGGCTGTCGCGCATCTGAAATGTGCTGAGTACCGAACGCGATGGGCTGCGCGTGTGAAAACAGGGCCTCAGAGACGCGCAGAGAAGCTGGTCGGCAGAGTCGAGAGTGACCTTCAGCTGTTGGTGATCCTTGAGGTGACGCTGGGATGCGCTGTGTTAAATACAACGTCTGCCTTTAGTGCGGCCTTAGGAATTTGGCAAGTGCTGCCTTGGCTCCCTTTTCTTTTGGACGGCAGTGTGTCACGCTCTTGCCGTCGCACCGCCACTGCTGCGATCTTTAGCTGTGCTTACTTACCTTTGTGAGCCATTCCGGTATATCACGGCTACTCTGTCATCCTTCAGGTTTCTCGCCAGAAAATAGCTGGGCCGTTCTTTACAATTTAAAGATAATTTTAGAGGATTTCATCTGTTGCATTTGACTGCTTTTTCTTTACAAGCTGCCAGAAAACAGCAAATGCTTTAAGGGCAGGCGGGTCTCGCTTACACGGCTCAGCCCTAGATCTAAATTTTTTCTTTAAGTAGCAGGTTGAATCACTATCGTGGGAACCCTAGTGGTACTTTCTGCTTTGTTGTAGTTTGGTTGGACGTGGCACCTCATGCCTGAGACCATGTTTGGGCTCCGTGGCCCAGAGGACCAGGTAGGAGTGAGCTGATGGCTCTTCAAGTCTATCACGCGAGCCTTCCGCCTGGCAGCTTAGCCACTCACGTTTTGTGGTGGGGCGGTTTGGTAGCCTTCTCGATTTGCCCTGGTGCTTGCTGTTCCTGGGGATTTGTATGTGAACGTTTGACCCAGTGATTAATCAGCAAAACTGGACCGTCCCACAATGAACATGGCGTTCCTTGCTTTGAGCCAGTTCTGCAGTCACTGCTGGAGCAGGAACGCAGTCGCTGATTCGCCTCAAAGAGGTGTGTCTGGGTGCCCAGGGTGTAGTTCGTGGTCACGTGGGGACAGATGCAGGCTGTCCAGCAGTCTGGCGTTGGCCGGGGTCCGTGTGATCCAGGCTGCCTTGGCTTCCTCGTGGGTCGTTTTTGGGCTCCTCTCTCTCCAGGATTCCTGAGGAGTGAAGGTCTGCCTTGGGCCCCCCCTGGGGCGTGTGGTGGCCAGTCCCGGTGGCCGTCCGGTGGGCCTGGCGTCGTCCGTGTCTCTGCAGGGAACCGTTCTTGTCCGGGCGCACAGGTGCAGCCCTGGTTTAGTGCCCTGCGTGGCGCGTAGCTGCCTGAGTCAGCTCAAGCACGTTGTGCTGACTTTCTTTTACGTCTTTCTACAAATCGTTGTCTTCAAGTGTTTACGTAGAATGTACAGTTTGATGAGCTTTGTCATAGGTAGACACCCAAGAAGTGATTACCAAGATGTCGAAAACATGCATCACCCCCAAAAGCTTCCTCCTCCACCTCCATGACGGATTTTTCACCCCTCGCCCGCCCCCAGGTCCCCCTTGGTCTCTGTCGCGATGGAGGGTTGTGTCTTCTGGAGTTCTGTGTCCGTGCGATCATGGACCGTGAACTCTTTTTACCTGGCTGTTTGAACCCCCCAGCACAGTCACTTCGAGATTCACCTGTGCGTGTCACTCACTTTCATCGCTGAGGGCCGGTCCGGCGTGTGGGTGGACCGCAGCTTCTCCATTCGCCTTTCGGATACATTCCCCCGTGTTGCTGGTCACTGACGCTGTGTCCCACGGCCCGGTTGGACTTTGTGGGTGTTTGTGCCACAGGAGTGGGCCGTGGTCACTGGTCAGCTGGAGGCCTCGCTCGGTCTCTTCGAAGGTGTGGGCGGCCCGGGCCCTCGCCCTGTCTCTCCAGTCCTCTGTGCCAGGAAGAGCGGGGGTCTGTTTTCCAGGCCTGGAGGGTTCGTCCTCCAGCCACTGCTCTGCAGGGCGGCTGGTCACCTCTGCAGTCATTGCCCGGAGGGACCTTCCTGAGATCTGTGTTGATTGTGGACAGAATTTTGCCTCTTAAGTAGAACGAAGAATTAATTTCTGGCCGTGCCTGGAGAATGCAGAGGTTCCTGGGCCAGGGATCGAACTCCAGCCGCAGCAGTGACAACCCCAGAGCCTTCACTGCTGAGGCCTCAGGGAACTCCAAATATTCTGAACGAGAAACTTCAGGCTTGTGGTCCCAGCCACCCCAGCCGTGGTGGGGCTCCTGGGCGAGGGGCACACCTTCAGTGGGGCACAGGGGGCTGGCAGGCTGGGCCGGGAGGGAGGCTTCCGAGGCAGGTGGCTCCCCGTGTGGCCCCGGGGGTGTGGATTGCGGGCCTTTCACTCTTCCCCTGCTCTTCTAAGTCGCCGTCCTTCCCTGCCGCCCCTCGGGGAATGGTGCCGCCTGCCCCCTGCAGAAGCACAGCTGGGCTGGCGCGACCCTGACCTGGGACACGCCCACCCCTGCGCACGTGTCGCAGGACTAGGAGGAACCCAGGCCTGCCCTGCTCCAGGGAGGTGCTGCTTCTGGGCAGAGACAGGGTCCCCGGGGGGCACTGTCACCAGACGGGGAGGGGAGGTGGTGCCAGGCCGGCTCACGCGGCCCCCCAGGAACCCAGGCCCAGCTCTGCTCGGCCCCGGCGGAGGTGCGAGTGTCGCACGCTGGCTGTGTAAGGTGTCTGTTTCCTGGGACGCGGGTCCTTCGTGTTCAACCTCCCAAGCCGGGAGCGTGCGGCCGGCAGCCGGGCGGAGCAGGCCCTGACCGCCGCCCTCTCTGCCGCAGGTACATGTCGCAGAGCAAGCACACCGAGGCCCGCGAGCTCATGTGCTCCGGAGCCCTGCTCTTCTTCAGCCACGGCCAGGTAAGCGGGCGGGGCGGGCTGGGGCTGCGCCGACGGCGGCGCCGCAGGTTTGCTGGGTCACGGTTGCCCCAGAGCCCGAGCCGCCGCCCAGCCCCGGCTTGTCTCCTGAAGACGTGCCGGACGGAGGCTTGCTTCCGACGGCCTCTGCCCTTTCCCGTGTCTGTAGCAAAACAGCGCTGCCGATTTGTCCATGCTGGTCTTGGAGTCACTGGAGAAGGCGGAGGTCGAGGTGGCCGACGAGCTGCTCGGTGAGGCTTTCTCCCCGCTCGCTCGCTCGCTCCGGAGCCCGTTCCGTGCTGGTCTCCCACAGCGACTCCCTCCCCGGCCCCAGCCGCCCGGCAGGCCCGCCCGGCCTCCCAGCCCGCCCAAGGTGGGCCCAGGGGGTCTTGGCACCCGGCTCGCTGGCCCGCCCCCACTGGGGAGCCCTTCCTGCAAGCTGCCCGCCTGGAGAGGCCAAGGAGGGTCCCCTCTGGGGCCTGCTCCCCAGCGTGGGCTCAGCCATGGGGCGGGCACTGCACCGAGGTCCCTGGGGGTGGCCCGGGACCCCCCCCCCCCGCCCCCCACACGCTGGCTGCTGCCTTGTTTGCTTTCAGAGCGAAGTGGTTGTTTTCAGTTTCTCTGCGACGTGAGGCGGTGGGAAAAGCGGCGGCGCCGCGGGTTTGCCTGTCTGTCTTGTTTTCAGAAAGCCTGGCGAAGCTGTTTAGTTTGATGGACCCCAACTCCCCAGAGCGCGTGGCGTTTGTGTCCCGAGCCCTGAAGTGGTCCAGCGGAGGATCTGGGAAGCTGGGCCACCCCCGGCTCCACCAGCTGCTGGCCCTCACGCTGTGGAAAGGTAGGCGGGGCACCGGCGAGGGCCCGGGGCCCGCGCAGCAGGCGTCTCTCGGCCCCGGGGCTGCTGTTTCTTTCCGGTTTGACGCACCGCGCTCACCTGCCGCCACCGCGCGGACGAGGGCGGAGAGCTCGGTTGGCCGGGTGCGGACCTCGGTGCTCCGACGTCCAATCCCCTTGCGACTCGCCCGGCGGTGGGGGCGGAGCTCTCAGGCCCCGCAGGCCGCCCTGCTCCCCCCTCGGCCTGGGCCCCGGTGCAGGTCGGGGCCCGGCCGCCGCCGCCTCACGGGGCCTCACCCGGGCAGGCTCAGGTGGAGGGACGTGACCGTGGGCAGATGCCTTGGCATCCTGCCCCCGGGCACGGCCCCCGAGGCTGTAGGACTTTGAAGGTGTAGGCGGAAGGCGGCTTCCTCTGGACACGAGCACAGGTGAGCTGTGTAGACGGGGTCTGCGTTAGCAAACAGCCCGCCCGCCACGCTCCCTCCTGGTCCCAGGCGGTGAGCTGCAGGGCGGGCGCACCTGTCTTGCTCAGCATGTTGGAGGTGCCAGGTAGAAAATGGGGTGACACCTGTGTTTGGAGGGCCCCGGGGAGGTGCCAGGCAGAAAATGGGGTGGGACCTGTGTTCGTGGGGCCCCGGGGAGGTGCCGGGCATAAAATGGGGTGAGACCTGTGTTCGTGGGGCCCGGGGGAGGTGCCGGGCATAAAATGGGGGCGGGCCCGTGTTTGTGGGACCCGGGGGAGGTGCCGGGCAGAAAATGGGGGCGGGCCTGTGTTTGTGGGACCCAGGGGAGGTGCCAGGCAGAAAATGGGGGCGGGCCTGTGTTTGTGGGACCCGGGGGAGGTGCCAGGTAGAAAATGGGGTGAGACCTGTGTTTGGAGGGCCCCGGGGAGGTGCCAGGCAGAAAATGGGGTGACACCTGTATTCGTGGGCCCCGGGGAGGTGCCAGGCAGAAAATGGGGTGGGACCTGTGTTCTGGGGCCCGGGGGAGGTGCCGGGCATAAAATGGGGGCGGGCCTGTGTTTGTGGGACCCGGGGGAGGTGCCAGGCATAAAATGGGGTGACACCTGTGTTCGTGGGGCCCCGGGGAGGTGCCAGGCAGAAAATGGGGTGAGACCTGTGTTTGTGGGGCCCGGGGGAGGTGCCAGGCAGAAAGTGGGTGAGACCTGTGTTTGGAGGGCCTGGGGGAGGTGCCAGGCAGAAAATGGGGTGAGACCTGTGTTTGGAGGGCCTGGGGGAGGTGCCAGGCAGAAAATGGGGGCGGGTCCGTGTTCGTGGGACCTGGGGGAGGTGCCAGGCAGAAAGTGGGGTGGGACCTGTGTTTGGAGGGCCTAGGGGAGGTGCCAGGCAGAAAATGGGGTGAGACCTGTGTTTGGAGGGCCCCGGGGAGGTGCCAGGCAGAAAATGGGGTGACACCTGTATTCGTGGGCCCCGGGGAGGTGCCAGGCAGAAAATGGGGTGGGACCTGTGTTCGTGGGGCCCGGGGGAGGTGCCGGGCATAAAATGGGGGCGGGCCCGTGTTTGTGGGACCCGGGGGAGGTGCCAGGCATAAAATGGGGTGACACCTGTGTTCGTGGGGCCCCGGGGAGGTGCCAGGCAGAAAATGGGGTGAGACCTGTGTTTGTGGGGCCCGGGGGAGGTGCCAGGCAGAAAGTGGGTGAGATCTGTGTTTGGAGGGCCTGGGGGAGGTGCCAGGCAGAAAATGGGGTGAGACCTGTGTTTGGAGGGCCTGGGGGAGGTGCCAGGCAGAAAATGGGGGCGGGTCCGTGTTCGTGGGACCTGGGGGAGGTGCCAGGCAGAAAGTGGGGTGGGACCTGTGTTTGGAGGGCCTAGGGGAGGTGCCAGGCAGAAAATGGGGTGAGACCTGTGTTTGGAGGGCCCCGGGGAGATGCCAGGCAGAAAATGGGGTGAGACCTGTGTTTGTGAGGCCCCGGGGAGGTGCCAGGCAGAAAATGGGGTGGGACCTGTGTTTATGGGGCCCTGGGGGAGGTGCCAGGCAGAAAATGGGGACGGGCCTGTGTTTGTGGGACCCGGGGGAGGTGCCAGGCAGAAAATGGGGGCGGACCGGTGTTTGTGGGGCCCCGGGGGAGGTGCCAGGTGGAGATGATGTCGAAACCAGGGCAGGTGACAAGGAGAACGGGGTGGGGTCTGTGTGGGTGGGAGTCTGGTTTGGGAAGCAGCACATGGGGTGCCTGCAGGGCTGCTCAGAGGTCTAGCGGAGGTTCACACTGTTGAGCTCTTAGATATTTAATATAAAACATTAGATTGGGGGAGTTCCCATGTGGCTCAGCAGTAATGAACCCAACTGGTATCCGTGAGGACACGGGTTCAGTCCCTGGCCTCGCTCAGTGGGTCAGCGATCCTGTGTTGCCATGAGCTGCGGTGAAGGTCACAGATGCGGGCTCGGATCTGGCGTTGCTGTGGCTGTGGTGGAGGCCGGCAGCTGCAACTCTGATTCGACCCCTAGCCTGGGAACCTCCACGTGCTGCGGGTTCGGCCCTAAAAAGACGAGATTAGTGGGGAGCGCAGGGCGTGTTAACGGGCCTTGTTAAGCGCATTTGGTGGGCGGTGCTCCAGGGACCCAGCGCTGAGGGCTGAGGTGTTTTGCAGGCGCCATTGCCACTGGCTGCCCCCAGGCTACTGTGTGTGTAGCGCCCCTGGTCCCCCCGGCCGGGAGTGCCTCCTGTGGGCGCCTCTTCCAGGCTCTGGGGGTACCTCGGCACTTAGCTGCCTTGTCTTCTGGGGCTGCTCCAAGGTCGTTCTGGGGGGAGGTGGGGAGAGACCAGACACACCCACACAGAGAAGGCTGCTGCTTCCCAAAGGGAGCGGGTGTGGGTGGGGGAGCTGGAGCTGGTGCAGGCGGGGGGGGCAATATGGGGGCAGGAAGGGGGGGCTTTGCGCAGGTGGAGGCAGCTGGGGCTCGAGGCCAGCCAGGCTGGCAACTCGGCCTGGGAGGCAGGACGTTTATCCGAAGGAGCAGGATCCGGGTGGCGTGGGAGCAGGTGTGGGGGTTGCCAGGGTGGAGCAGGAGCTGGGCGGCCGTCCTGCACGCAGGGAGCCAGCCCACCCCAGCCAGGCCAGCTGCTGGGTCTCCGGACATGGGCATGGCAAGGTCAGGCCCCTGGGGCGGTGGGGGGGGGCGGTGCTGGCGCTCACAGCTCCCCCACCCCGCCCCCCAGAACAGAACTACTGTGAGTCCCGGTACCACTTCCTGCACTCCAGCGACGGGGAAGGCTGCGCCAACATGCTGGTGGAGTACTCCACGTCCCGGGGCTTCCGCAGCGAGGTGGACATGTTCGTGGCCCAGGCCGTCCTGCAGTAGGTGCCGCCCTCCCGAAGCCTCTGGGGTCCCCGCGCGGCTCCCCAGGCCCGCCTGCGAAACGTCCGCTGAGCCGTGGGAGTCCCGCTGGTGTCTAGATGGGTTTTGCTGCCGTTAGCTTTCTGTCTTCCCCCGCTTTCTGTCCCGTTTCGGGGGCTTCAGGGTCCCTGTGAGCACACGTGCGATTGTAACTCGTGGGCAGCGCCCTGGGCGCGAGGTGCTCGGGCCGTCAGTCGGCGCTTTCCCCCGAGGGCCGTGGGTCTTCCCCGCCCTGGCTCTGGGTCTCTGCCCCTCCTTGCTCATTGGGCCTCCTCCTCCCGTGTTCACGGTCAACCATTTATCTGGAAGGTACTGCAACACGGCAGAGGCAGAGGAGGCGCAAGCAGGCCTGCGGGGTCCCAGGGCTCACGTCCGGTGACCTGGGACCTGAGCTCCTTGCGCTGCTGACGCCATGTGTCTTTTTTTTTTTTTTTGTCTTTTTGCTATTTCTTGGGCCGCTCCTGCGGCATATGGAGGTTCCCAGGCTAGGGGTCTAATCAGAGCTGTAGCCACCGGTCTACGCCAGAGCCACAGCAACGCGGGATCCCAGCCGCGTCTGCAACCTACACCACAGCTCACGGCAACGCCGGATCCTTAACCCACGGAGCAAGGCCAGGGATCGAACCGCAGCCTCATGGTTCCTAGTCGGACTTGTTTCCACTGTGCCACCACGGGAACTCCAAGCAACACCAGATCTTTAACCCACTGAGCAAGGACCAGGGATCGAAGCCACAACCTCATGGTTCCCTGTCGGATTCATTAACCACTGCGCCACGACGGGAACTCCCACACCATGTGTCTCTTGACACGTTCATTTCCTTCCCTACAAGGGGTTTGATCTGGGGGTGGGGGGGGCGCGCTGGCATGGGGGAGGGTCTTTGCTGCGGCTCCCGTGAGGCCTGGCGCTGAGCCGTAGCTTGGAAGATGACACGTGTCTTAGAAGGCAGAGCTCCCTGACCCGGCTCGAGCACCCGGTGCCCGTCTGCTCGGGACGGGGCCCCTTCTCGCCTGTTCCTCTTTGTCGCGGGCCCGGTCCCAGGTCCCCTAGGCCTGCCGTGCCCTTGTGGGCAGGGGTCTGACAGGTGTTGGGGTCCGGGAACCCGGCCGTCTCGAGGCCCCATGGACCTCGGGCACGTCCCCTGCCCAGGCCCGGCTCGTCACGCCTGTGCCGCGCGGGGACCCCGGCTGCGGGGCCGGGCCGGGGGCTCTCTGGGCAGCGCCGGTGGGAACCCGCCCGCGGCGTCACCGGGCTGTGGGTGTCTGCAGGTTCCTCTGCTTGAAGAACAAGAGCAGCGCGTCGGTGGTGTTCACGACGTACACGCAGAAGCACCCGTCCATCGAGAACGGCCCCCCGTTCGTGCAGCCCCTGCTCAACTTCATCTGGTTTCTGCTGTTGGCTCTCGACGGGTAAGAGGGGGTGCGCCTCTCTGGAGGGGACCGTGTGGGGGGGTGTCGGGGGTGTCCTGACAGCTTGGGGGGGGGGTGTGTGTGGAGCTTTGAATGTGCAGCTGGGGTGTGTAGGGTGTGTGGCGTGGTGATGTCAGGTGTGTGCAGTTGTGTGTGTGTGTGTGTGTGTGTGTGTGTGTGAGAAGGGGGGTGGAAAGGAAAGAGGCGTGGGGGTGTCGGTGTGTGTGGCGTGGAGAGGAGTTGGGGTGTGGCTGTGGGGGGGGGTGAGGGTGTGTGTGCGGGGTGGGTGTGTGTGGGGGGGTGTGTGGCGGGGTGTTGGGGTTTGGGGGGGTGGGTGTGTGTGTCTGGGGGGGGGGGGGGGGCGCGTGGGGAGCTGGGGCGGCGGGGCTGAGCGCGCATGTCGCCGGCAGGGGGAAGCTGGCGGTGTTCACGGTGCTGTGTGAGCAGTACCAGCCGTCGCTGCGGCGGGACCCCATGTACAACGAGGTGAGGGCCGGGGGCGCTGTCGGGGGGGGGGGGGGGGGCCGGGCTGCCCCGCGCCGCCGACCGCCGCGTCCTGTCCCCGCAGTACCTCGACCGCATCGGCCAGCTCTTCTTCGGGGTGCCGCCCAAGCAGACGGCTTCGTACGGAGGCTTGCTAGGTAAGGAGGCCCGCGGCTGCGCCGGGCGCCAGGCAGGTCCCTTTCTGCGGGTGCGGGGTGGAGGGTCCCCACGGGGCAGGGGCCCGTCCTGGCCGGGTCTGGGGACGGGACGGGCTCAGGAGCTGTGCACACGGCGTGGGCCTTGTGCCGCCTGCCCGCCCAGAGCCTCGGCCCCGTTGGCGCTGCCACCCCGCTCCTCTCGCGAACCTGCTGCCCCCGGGCGTGCGATCCCCGCGGCCTGTCCTTCTCTGTGCGAGCAGCTCACTTGGAGTCGCGGCCGCGCCAGGAAGGTGTGAAGGTGTGGGATCCCCCGACTGCCCCCCCGCCTTGCCCCCTGGGCCGGATCGTGCCCGCCGTGTGCCTGGCCCACGGTTTGCGTATCTGTGCGTTCGTCCGGGGCCCCGGGTGGCCCCCCGGCTGCTGCGAGGGCTGCTGCGGTGAAGACGCGGGGGCTGACCTCTCTCGAAGGCCTTCCTCCCCGGCTGTCCCGCAAGCAGACCTGCTTCCTCACCGCGTGTTTCTAGTCCGTGTTCCGAGGAACCGCCACTGGTTCCCCACAGAGGCTGCCCCTGTCCCTCCGGGGTCTGGCCGCGTGTGCTGTTGGCTGGGTTTTGACCACAGCCCCCCCGGGGGCTGCGAGGTGGGGCTTTGGCGCGTCCTGCCTGGCGTGTCCCCGGGGATGGGTCACGTCGCGCTTGCTCTCTCATGTGCTCACGGGCCACCTGTGTGTCTGTCCCTTCGAGGCCTTTGTCTGGTGTTGAATCCGGCCGCCTGTTTTTCAGCTTCTCCGCATCAGGCGTTAACCCCTCACCCGAGGTGATTTGCAGGTGTTACCGTCCATCCTTTGGGTTGCCTTTTTCTTTTTTAAAGACTTTATTACGTTTGTAAGCAGGGTTGGGTTCCCAGCGAAGTGAAGGGGAAGGTACAGAGGCCGCCCCCCCCCCCCGCCCCCGCCCCCGTTATCAGCATCCCCCCCAGTCAGTGCACCTGCATCGAGGCGACATCAGGGTTCCCTCTTGGCGGTCGTGTTCTCTGGGTGCGGACAAGCGTGTGGCGACACGTGTCCAGCATTACAGAATCCCGCGGAGGCGTCGTGCTGCCCTCAGAGGCCCTCCGCCTCCCACCTGGCCCCCCCTCGCTCCCGTGGCGCCTGCCTTTGTTGTGCCCGGAGCGCGTGTGGGTCGCAGACTTGCTCGGTTTTCACTTAGTCCAGTTGGTCTGTTCTTCTTCTGTCGCTTGAGCCTTTGGCATCATTTCCAAGAAATCGCTGCCAAATCCAGTGTCACAAAGCTCTCGCCCTGCGAGTTCTCGTAAGAGCCTTATCGTTTCAGGCTTCCCCATACGTCCCCGATCCACCTTGAGCTGACCTTCTCACGTGCGGTTTCGTTTACTGAGGGTCCAGCTTCGTTCTTTGGCGAGTGGCTTTCCAGTTTTCCCGGCAACATTCGTTGAGAAGGCATGGAACCCTTGCCACAAATCTGGGACCTGTGTTCGAGGGTCCTTTCTGGGCCCTCCTTCCCGTGGTCCCCGTCCGTCCCTCTGCCAGGACCGCACTGTTTTGATGACTAGAGCTTCGTAGTCAGTTTCGAGGTCAGAGCGTGAGACTCCCAGCTTTTTTAAGATTTTGTCCAGTTGAGTCAGTCGCGATTCCGTAAGAATTTTAGGACGGGTTTTTCTGTTTCCACCCAAAAAAAGAAGTGTTTTGGGGATTTGCAGGTTCAGCCTGTAAATTGCTTGCGGTGGTGGTGACATTTAGCGGTGTTGTCTTTCAGTCTGGGCACATGGGCTGCGTTTGCTTTTATTTAGGGCTTTCATCTCTGTCAGGCTTGTTTTGTAGTTTTCATTGTACAAGTCTTTCACCTTCGTTAAGCTAATTACTAAGTATTTTAGTTCTTCTTGATGCTACTATTAATTGAACTGTTTCTGTAAATAACAATTATTTTGTGAATTCTTTAGGAATTTTTGCCTGTCAAGTCATACCATCTGCAAACGCATAACGTCACTTCTTTCCAATCTGGAGTCCTTTTCTGTTTCTTTCCTAGTTGCTTGGGCTAGAACTTGCAGCACAGCTGACCTCTGAACCGTGTGGAGGGGAGGGGCCGATCCCCTGGGCAGTGGGCACATTGGGTCTGTGGACTCCACCATGTTCAGTGGAAACAGTCCGTGCAGAAGTGGGCCCGCCCGTGCACACCTGGGTCGTTCCAGGTGAACAGACGTGGTGGCCGCAGAATCCCTGCCCTTGTTGCTGAGGTCGGAGGAGAGGCTGTGCGTCTGTGCCCCCCGGGGGGGGATGTGTGCTGCTCACAGGACTTCGGTCACGGCGTCGTGTGAGCAGCTGCTTCCGTCTGTGCTCTCGTGGCGAGCGTCTTGGTGAGAGAGCGTTGACTCCGACGGGTGCTTCTCCCGGGGCGCTGGCGGCGGTCACTGCCTCTTCCTTTCTTCTGCTACTGTCGGGCGTCGACCTTCATAGACGAGCCGGCCTTGCTTCCCAGAGACAGGGCCACCTGGTCGTGGTGCCGGGTGGGTTCCGAATGCGGCTTCATTCAGCGCGCTAGGATTTTGGAGGTGGTTCTCGCGTCGGTGTGCCCGTAGGGGTCCCAGGTCTGTAGTTTTCCCTCCTTGTCGTGTCTTTGGTACCAGGGTTGTGCTGGCCTCGTGAATGAGCCAGGAAGTGTCCCCCACGCGTCGCTCTTCAGAGAAGCTTGAGGAGGCCGGTGGTGCCAGGTCAGGGGCGCTTCTCGCTCCCACCGCCTTTGGTGGGAGACCGATAACCCAGTGCCCTCCTCACCCACTCGGGCCTCTTCGGGGTGTGTGTCCCTTTGTGCTAGTGGTCGTCGCTGCCAGCGGCCAGATCTCTGACCCCGCCTCCCTGTGTCCTGCCCGTCCGTCCGCCGCCGCAGCCTGGGGTCTCCCCCAGCACCTGAGTCCTGCAGGGTGGGGTCGGGGCGTCCTGCACGTTGAAGTGGCTGTGGTCATCCTTCCTGTCTTAGCGCTTCTCAGAGTCCGGATGTGCAGGCTCGCGCTCGCCCTGCCTGCGCTCCCGCGGTGCTGGGCTCGCACAGCTTCCTTCTCCAGGGACCAGGTCTGCTCTGCGCTACCTGGGCCCACGCACCGCGTCGGTCTCCGCCCCGGAGCTGCTGCAGGGGCCTCGCAGCGGGGCTGGTCCCTTGCGTGAGGCCGTGCTGCTCCAGGGTGCCTTGGCCATGGTGTCCCCCTGCGTGTCCAGGGCCCCATCTGGGCCGCCCTGCCTGGGGGGGCCCTGGGGACGTGCCGTTGTCTGCGTGGCCGTCGTGGGGTTGTGTTCCTCGGGAGGGTCTTTCCCTCGCCCGGAGGGTTGAAACGCTGCTGCCCTTCAACAGAAGTCGGGCTTCGTGTTTGTAAACCTTGTCTCTCGGGAGTTTTCGTCGACGTGGGGGGGGGGGGGCACTTGCCTGCTCCGAGCGCTCTCGCCGCCTCCGCTTGTCCCGGGGACCCCGTCCTGACTCTGCCTCTTCTGTCAGAACCCCCACCCCTGCCGCGTGCGTGGCGTGTCCACGGGCTGGGGGGCCCGAGAGCACCGCTCCCCTTGGCCCCTGGGCCCCTGGTGCTTGGGTGCAGGGCCCTTTTCTAAACTTGGATCTTGTCCTGACGGGAGGGCTATTCTTTGGGTGGAAAGCAGGGACGTGAAAGGACGGGTGTCCCAGGGCGCGGCTGCCCACCGGGCACAGCAGCGGGAACGCCGCATGGCCTTGGGACTGCAGGTCTGACGGGGCGTCCCTTGAGAGCGGATACGCGAGGGGGCGACACCGGCCCCTGGTCAGCCACCGGGGTGTCTCCTGGCCGGGCGCCGGGGCCTTTGGCGGGTGCGTGTCCATTGCCTCTCGGGGGGTCGGGGCCGCGGGGGGACAGAGCGCGGCCGCGGCCCTGACGGTCCCTGCGCCTCCTTCCAGGGAACCTTCTGAGCAGCCTCATGGGCTCCTCGGAGCAGGAGGGCGAGGACAGTCAGGACGACAGCAGCCCCATTGAGCTCGATTGACGCCCGCGACCCGCACGGAGACGCCCAGACCGCGGCGGGTGTGGTTCCCAACTCGAGTGCAGACCCGGGCCCCGGCACCCTGGCCGCGGGGCCTCGCGGCGGGTGTCCCGTGGCCGCTGGGGCCGTGGGCTGCGGGGCCGCGCCGGCTGGGCCGCCGCCGTGTACCTTGCGATGCCCCAATAAAGCGCAGGCCGTGCCGAGCCGCCACCTCTCCGGGCCTCGTGTCTGGTTTGCTTGGGGAGGCCGGTCCGCGGGCGGCGGGCAGGCGCCTGGCCCCGCGACGGCGTCTTGGCGGGGGGGCCGCAGACCTGGGCACCTTCGTGAGGCAATATTTATTTCCGTGGGTGACCGAGTCCTTACCTGACGTTTTAGGTTTTAACCAAATAACCAGCCCGGGAACGAGCAGGCCTGTCCTTTCTCCCCGACGCTGCGCCAGCTGTTCCCGGGAGAGTCACAAAAGGGGAAACACTTTATTTTTTCACGATTAAAATGAGACTTGTAGATTAATACCCGCTGATCATGCATGGGGAAGGAACCGCGTACACAATCTCATTTACTGTAAAAATGGAATTTAAAGGACGGTGTGAGACTTGTTGAGCTTAAATAAATCCTTTCTACTGGGCTTGGCAGCACTGGTCCTTTCTGAGTGAGCTCCGGGGCCGTGGGCCGGGCTGCGCGGTGGCCACTGGGACCCGTGTCTTCCAGGTCTGTCCAGAGTGTGTTGGGGGGGGGGGGGGCGGGCGGGCAGCCGGTGTCGGGGGAGTGTCAGGATTTTCGGTGTAAACATACGGTGTTTGTCTTAAACCTGGAGCAACCCCATCTGCGGCCAGCGGCCTGCTGTGGCCTCACAGCCTGCGCGGGGCTGGGAGGAGGCGCCCCGTCACCCCGTCTCGGGTTTGATTCGCCTGCGTCCCTGCGACGCCCCGTTTCGGTCAGGTTCTCCCGCCACTGCTGTGGCGGCTCGGGCCGTCTGGTTCCTCCTCGGACTCTTCGTGGGTACAGCGTGAGGACACGCACACGCTCGGTCAGCCTCGCCCTCGGCGCCGAGCGGAGGCCTGTCCGAAGTGCGTGGGGCCGCCCCGCGCGGGCGGGAGACACGGGCCTCCGCTTCCACTCCTGACCCAGGGCAGGCCCTCGGCCTCTGGGGCTTGGGTTTCCTCCACCGGGAGACAGTGGCCCTGGTTCAGGAGGGCAGGGGGAGCCTGCCGCCCCCCGGGGTTGGAGGCACCTGCCCGGGGCAGGAAGGTCTTGGGGAGAACGGGGTGACCCTGTGGTGGTCCTGAGCCCTGGCCCTACCGTCCTGGGGACCCCGTGGCCTGTTGGGGTCCCCTCATCCCTGCGGGCCCCGCCCAGGATCTGGGCAGCTCCCCGGGCATTGGGCCCACAACCTGGGCAAAGGCCCTCAGGCACCCTGCTCCTGGGGGATCCAGAGCCCCCGCTTTCCTCTGGGATGCGATGTGGGGTACATGGGATGTCCTGGCTCGGGGGACCCTCCTCTGGTCCCGTAGCTGGTCAAGGCCTCTCCCTGGGGATGTCTGGGCCGGACAGGACGAGACCCAGGTAAGCGGGCAGGTGCCCCCCGCCCAACAACACGCTGGGTTCCTGGGGGGACAGGATCCCCATGCACTGCCACCCGCCCCAACACACACACCGAGAGAGGCTCAGTGCCTGCAACCTCAGGCCAGCAGCTCGCTGGGCCCTGGGGGTGAGCTGGGTCCAGGCCTCCACCCTCTGAGGTCCAGAGACCTGAGGGCCGGCAGGGCACAGGTCACGGGCCAGCACCGAGTCCCAAGCCAGCGACTCATGAGCCACAGGCCCTGGGGGCCCCAGCTGGGAAGGCGTCTGACCCCAGGTCCCACACACGCAGCGGGCGGCTCCTGTGTCCTCCACGCCAGCCCCCAGGACCCCACCACAGACACGGCCGAGGGTCAATAAATACTTGTTAGAGGGAGGGTGGGGGACACGAGGGGGAGAGGCATGCAGGCCAGCTCTGTCCCCAGCCCGGCCTCCTGGTCAGGGGTGGGCCCTGATCAGGGGTGCGGTGGCGGGGGGGGGCTCGGGGAAGGTGGTCCAGTGTGGGGGGGCGGGGCGCAGCAGCATGACGGGGTCCGCGGTCAGGCCCACAGTGAGGTTCCAGAGAAACAGGTCCTGGGGGCCGAGCTCAGGCCCGCCCCCCGCTGGCCGCCTGGCGGGGCGGGAGGGGGGTGTGCAGCCGGCTCCCTCCTCCTGCGGCCGCCTCCTTGCCGGCCACGTCCAGCACGTCCAGAGCCCTGGGCCTCGGGGACCGTCCTCGCTAGGGTTTATGCTTGAAGTGGGCTTCCACTGCAGAGGGGCGGAGGGTCAGGTCAGGGCCCCGCCGCGTCCCGGGGCCCAGGCCGCGGCCTCCGCGCCGCCTCACCTGCGTACTCCTGCGGCAGCATGGGCCTGTCCACCACCTTGCGGAAGGCCTCCATCCAGGCCCGCTGCTCCGGCTCCGTCTCACAGGCCAGCAGGAACCGGCGCTCGGGCGTGACGATCGTGATGCCGTGCGGCCAGTGGTGGCCCTGGGTGGACGGCGGGAGCCCGTCCAGCACCGTGTAGCCGCTCTCCCTGCTGCCGATGAAGACCTCCCCGCGGGCGAAGGCGTCCTGGGGGGCGACCAGGCTGAGCGGCGGCTCCAGGCCGCCCCCCCCCCCCCCCCCCCGTCTTCCAGGCACGGCGGCCTGAGAGCCCAGGCGCGGCCGTCCTTACCAGGGGGTCTTTGAAGTACATGAGCCTGCGGTCGTCCATGGTGAACCAGCGCTTCCGGAAGCCTTCCGTCTGCTGTGGGCGAGGGCACACTGGGTCTGCCGAGGCAGGGCCGGGGCCCCCCTCACCCCGCCCCCCACGTGGCAGGGACCCCAGGGTGCCCGGGGGTCGGGGCAAGAGCCGGGGCTTGGAGCTGGCCCGGGCCTCAGGGCACGAGGTGTCCTCGGGGTTCTGCTTCCAGGCCCCCAGAGCACCAGGGTCCCGGGCGTGGGTGCCTGCGCTGTTGCAAAATGGGGGCACGCGGAGGCCCTCGCTGGGGGTGTCGCTGCCACTCCGGGCCCCCCTGGTCCCGCACGGCCCCTGGTGTCCAAGGCACAACCTCGCAGAGGGGCCTGGGCGCCCCGGGCTCCTGAGTGGACGTACCTTGGGCCCCGTCTTCTCCATGTAGCCTTCCTGAAGGTAGTTCCTGGAGAGCTTCGGCACCAGCTAGGGCAGAACCCCCTCAGGCTGGGCCCGGGAGGCGGCACGGCCCCCAGGGCGCCCCTCCCCAGCTGGCCCTGCTCCCCACCCGCTCAACCCCGACACACCCCTCCAGGGACCTCAGGCCGGCCAGGGGCAGGGGGCTCCTCGGGCCCACGTGGGCCCTCAGTCAGCACCCAGCCCACCGTCCCAGACCAGGGCCCACGTCCCCCTCTCCAGGGTCAGAGGCGGCAGCAGCCACTCACGTCTGCGTCGCTGGCCCCCGGGAAGGCCACCTGCAGGTAGTGGAAGCGGGCGGCACGGAGCGCGTTGAACCAGTCCACCATCTCCTGGGGGTGAGAGGCTGGGGGTGGGGTGTGGGCCGTGGGCACAGGCCCCCCCCACCCCTCAGCTCCTGGGCCTGTGCCCACTGTGCGGCTGGCCGGCTGACGGCTGCGGTGGACACAGGCACAAGGGTGGGTCTGGTCTGCTTGGGGGAACCCCCACGAAGGCTCCAGCGGGGGCGCCGGATGCCCAAGCAGTCAAAGCAGGCGGGGGCGGCCTGGGGCTGCCGTCCAAGCCCCCAGCTGCTGGGCAACGGGCAGCCTCTCTCCTCTCGGGTCGGGCTATTTTTATGACCTGATGTCCTGTCAAGAGGGAGGCTCAGCTATTTATAAACCCACCCAGAGCCACGTCTCCCCTCCCCACTGAGGACGCCGCTGGAGGACAGGAGGGGGTTGGACCCCCGAAGCAAGAGCTGCCAGGGGTCCCTGTGTCCGTGGCTGCCACCTCCTCCCCACCCCTCCCATAGCATGTGACCTTTGCCCCTTGGCCACTCAGCCTCACTGTGGGCCCTGCCCCTAAACCCAGCTCACGCCTGGTGCCCCTAACCCCACTCCACTGGACCCAATTCCTCCAGTCTCTCCCTGTCCGGTCACTGGCACTGGCCTCCCTGCTCCTCTCAGGCCCTTCCTTGACTTGCTGAAACCAGACGGATGCTCTAGAGGCCCCTGGGCCCCCAGCACCTGCCCTCTGCCTGCCCTGGGCTCCGTCTCTGCACCAGGAAGGTGAAAAGGCTTCTGGGTAGAGCTGAAGACTGGCTCACATGCCTTGAGCCAGGTTGCCCCCCCATTAGGACTGCTTAAGGGATAGTCTTTTAAAGGCCTAACCCCATGAGACGGAGGGAGAAGAGTCATGACGTGCTGGGAACTGGAAACAGATGGAAACGTGACCCAAATTAGCTGCGTCTGAAGCCACAGAAAGGAAAGCTGAGACGCGGCCAGTCTGTTGCAGACGCCCAAAGGGCTGGGGAAGGCACAGCTCTAGGCTCCCCTGGAAGTGGGAGGGGCTCCATGCAGAATCGCCCCATCCTGGCAGGAGATGGAACCCGCCTCTTTGCAGAGGGCGAAAAGAAAGGGCCTTGGTGAGGCGAGAGGTGTCCCAAGCACGGGGAGTGTGCCTGTCAGGACCCCATTCTAGAAACAGTGAAGTTGTATGATGCCACACCAGGCCCGAGTCTCCTCCTGCTCCCTCTCAGCTCCCTCAGTGCTGGGGCTCTGGTGTATCTGACCAGGAAGGAGGGGGCTTCCCCTGGAGAACCTGACCAGCCCAGGAAATCTCTCACGGAAGCCAGAGAAAAAAGGGCACACAAGTGGGAAATAGCCATTTGGAAGAAACATAAACATTCTTCAAGGATAAGACAAGTTCAGGTTCTTGACTCACACAAGACGGTGCAGTAGAAGGACCAGAGCTTAGCTTCTCCTGTGAACACACCAAAATTACAACCAACTGTTGAGCGACCACTAGCGAAACAGACTAGAGGCTACCAGAAAAGATCTGCTGCACCCAAAGACTAAGACGAAGCCACATCAAGGTCGTGGGAGGGGTACTTTCAAAAGAGAAACAACCCCATACCCTCTGGGTGGGCAACCCACAGACTGGAAAATAAATTGCAGAGGCTCACACAGGAGTGAGAGCTGTGAGCCCCATGTCAGGTTCCCCAGCCTGGGGGTCTGGCACTGGGAGAAGGAGCCCCCGGGGCAGCCAGCATTGAGGGTGAGCAAGGCTCGTGTGCAGGAGACTCTACACTTGCAGGGCACACACAGCAGTCCATGTGCACTGGGTCCCAGGGCAAAGCGGAGACTTAATAAGAAATCTGGGTCAGATCTGCCTGGGGTTCTTAGAGGGTCTTCTGGGAAAACAGGACTGTGGGTCGTTGTCGGGAAGGACATTGGAGGCAGAGGTCTTAGGAATGGTCATCAGCATAAATGCCCCTGGAGGCTGCCATTTTGGGAAAATCTGGCCCCACCCACCAGGGCTGAGAAGCCCCAGGCCAGACAACAGACAGCATGGGGACGCAGCCCCACTCATCAGCAGACTGGCTGCCTAGAGTCCTGGGCGCACAGCTGCCCCAGTCACACCCAGAGACAAAGCCCCACCCACCAAGAGGGCCAAGACTCAGCTCCACCTACCAGTGGGCAGGCACCAGTCCCTCCCATCAGGAAACCTTCAACAAGCCCCTGTATCGACTTCCTCCACAAGGAGGCAGACACCAGAAGTGAGAGAGGCTACAACCCTACTGCCTGCAAAAGAGACCACACTAAAAATCGCTACAGAATTAAACGGCAGAGAAACACGAGTCCGACAAAACCCCAGAAAAACAGCTAAGTGAACTGGAGATTAGCAGCCTCCGGGAAAAAAGATTTTAAAAGATAGTAAGGGTGATCTGAGATCTTGGGGGAAAATTGAAGGCAAAGAAAGCTTTAACAAAGAGATTTAAAGAATAAACTAACCAAAATGAAAACTTCACTAGAGGGAACCAAGAGCAGAACACAGGAGGCAGAACAAATAAGCGAGGTGGGAGACAGACTGGTGGAAATTAACTGACACGGAACCGAATACAGACGGGCAATGAAAAGAAATGAGGACAGGCTAAGAGAACTCTGGGACAACTTCAAATGCGCCAGAATCCACATCAGGGGTTCCAGAGAGAGAAAATTCTTGACGAGATCGTAACTGAAAACATCCCCAACGGGGGAAAGGAAACACTCAAATCCAGGGAGCACGACAGGCACCATGTAGAATGAACCCAAGGAGAAATACCCCCGAGACACATACATATTCATCAAACTGACCAAAATGAAAGCCAAAACACTGAAGGCAGCTAGGGACAAGCAAGAGATAACACAAGGAAACCGGTAAGGTTGTCAGCTGACTTTTCAGCGGAAACTGTGCAGGCCCGAAGGGAGTGGCCCAGTATAGATAGTTAAAGTGATGACAGGAAAAAAACTTACAACCAAAGAGTCTACCCGGCAAGGCTCTCATTCAGATTTGAAGGAGAAATCCACAGCTTTAGAGACAAGCAAGAGCTAAGAGAATTCAGCACCACCACACCAGCTCTACAGCAAAGACTAAAGGAACTTCTCTAGGCAGAAAAGAAAAGGCTACCACCAGAAACAAGAAAATCACAAATGAGAAGGCTCACCAGGCAAACAGTAAAGGAAGGCAATCAGCCACATACGAATTTGTCAGAATGAGCCATCGCGAGGAGGGAACAAATGCAGGACACTGGAAGTGCCTCTGCAGTTAAGAGAGCAGCAACTTAAAGCCGTCTTGTGTATCTATAGACTCCTATGTCAAAACCTCATGGTAACCGCAAACCAAAACTCTATAATAGATACACACACAAGGAAAAGCAATCCAAACAATACGGAGGCCAGCCATCAAGCCGAAAAAGAGGAGAACAAAAGAAGGGGAGAAAAAAGACCAACAACCAAAAAAACCCCAAACAGTTTAACAAAATGGCAGTAAGAACACCGATAATCAGTAATTACTTTAAATGTAAATGGACTGAATACTCCAACCAAAAGACATAAACTGGCTGAACAGATACAAAAACAAGACCCATATATACGCTGCCTACAAGAGACCCTCATCAGTTGCAGGGACACATTCAAACAGAAAGTGAGAGGACGGAAGAAGATACTCCATGCAAACAGAAAGCTGGAGTAGCAGTACTCGTATCAGATGAAATAGACTTTAAAATACAGTTATGGGAGACAAGGACATTACATAATCATCAAAGGATCAATCCCTGAAGAATACATAACAACTGCAAATATCTATGCACCCAACACAGGATCACCTCAAGACCTAAGGCAACTGCTAAAAGCCATAAAAGAAGAACTCAACAATAACACAATAATAGTGGGGGACTTTGACACCCCACTTACAGCAAGGGACACATCAGACAGAAAATCACCAAAGAAACACAGGTTTTAAATGATGTATTAGACTAGATGGACTTAATAGATATTTATAGAACATTCCATCTGAAAACAGCAGAATGCATATTCTTCTCAAGCGTAAATGCAACATTCTTAGGATAGATCACATCAAGCAAGGCTCAGTGAATTTAAGAAAATTGAAATCATACCAGGCATCTTTTGCAACCACAATGAAATAAGACTACAAATCAACTACAAGGAGAGAAACTGCAAAAAACACAAACATGTGGAGCCCAAACAACGTGTCACCAGACAACCAGTGGGTCACTGAAGAAATCAGAGGAACTCAAACAATATCTAGAGGAAGAAATGTAGATGAAAACACAACGATCCCAAACCTGTGGGGCAGGAAAGGAAAAGAAAGAAAGAAAAGAAAGAAAGAAACCTATGGGGATGCAGCAGACGCAGTTCTAAGAGGGAAGGTGACGGCAATACAAGCCTACCTCGGGAAACAAGAAAAATATCGAACAACCTAACCTTACAGCTAAAGCAACTAGGAAAAGATCAAATCCCAAAATTAGTGGAAGGAAAGAAATCATAAAGATCAGAGCAGAAATAAATGAAATAGAACCAAAGAAAACAATAGAAAAGATTGATGAAACGAAACGCTGGTTCTTTGAGGAGATCAGCAAAATTGATACACTCTTAGCCAGACGCAGCACGAAGAAAAACAGGGCTCAAATCAGTAAAATTAGAAATGGAAAAGGATAAGTTGCAACAGACATCACAGAAACACGAAGAATCCTAAGAGACCACTACAGGCAACTATATGCCGATAAAATGGAAAACCTAGACGAAATGGACAAATTCTTAGAAAAGGACAATCTTCCAAGACTGAACCAGCAAGAAATAGCAAAGACGAACAGAGCAGTCACAAGTACAGAAATTCAAACTGTGATTTAAAAACTTCCAGCAGGATCTCCCATCGGGGCTCAGAGGAAACGAATCCGACTAGTATCCATGAAGACTCAGGTTTGATCCCTGGCCTTGCTCAGTGGGTAAAGGATCCAGCGTTGCCACGAGCTGGGGTGGAGGTCACAGACGCAGCTCCGATCTGGCATTGCTGTGGCTGTGGTGTAGGCCAGCAGCTACAGTTCCAATTCGACCCCTAGCCTGGGAACCTCCATATGCCACAGGTGCTGCAGCCCTAAAAAGACAAAAAATAAAAACTTCCAACAAACACAAGTCCAGGAGTGGATGACATCACAGGTGACCTCGGTCAAACAATTAAAGAAGAGTTAACACCTAACCTTCCGAAACTCTTCCAAAAAACCGCAGAGGAAGGAACATTCCCAAGCTCATTCTATAAAGCTACTGTCACCCTGATACCCAAACCAGATAGAGATACCACCAAAAAAATGAAGTTACAGGCCAATGTTACTGATGCACACAGATGCAAAAATCCTCCACCAAATACTAGCAAACCAAACCCAACAATACATTAAAAAGATGATACACCATGATCAAGTGGGATTTATCCCAGGGGTGCAAGGACTCTTCAGTATCCACAAATGAATCAGTGTGATACACCCACATTAACACTTTTTTTTTTTTTTCCTTTTTAGGGCTGCATGTTTGGCATATGGACATTCCCAGGCTAATGGTCGAATTGGAGCTGCAGCTGCCGGCCTACACCATAGCCACAGCAATGCCGGATCTGAGCTGCTTCTGCAAACTACACTGCAGCTCATGGCAACACTGGATCCTTAACCCAGTGAGTGGGGCCAGGGATTGAACACGCATCCTCATGGATACTAGTTGGGTTAGTTACCACTGAGCCACAACAGGAACTCCCACACCCCCACAAACTAAAGAGTAAAAGCCATACGATCATCTCAACAAATGTAGAGAAACGTTTTGGGGATAGAGGGAACCTACCTCAAGAGAGGAAAAGCCATATGTGACAAACCTACAGCTAACATCATTGTCAATGGCGAAAAACTGAAAGCACTGCTGCTAAGATCAGAAACAAGGTAAGTGGTGTCTACTCTCACCACTTTTATTCAACATAGTTTTGGAAATCCTACCCGTGACAATCGGAGAAGAAAAAGGAATCCAAAGTGGAAAGAAGTAAGGAATCCCCATTGTGCCACAGTGGGTTAACGCTCCGGCTTCTCTCTGTGGAGGCATCAGTTCAGTCTTCAACATGGCGCGGTTAGTTAAGGATCTGGTGTCGCTGCAGCTGTGGCGTAGGTCACAGCTCTGGCTCCAATTTGATCCCTGGCCCGGGAACTTCCATATGCTTCAGGGGTGGCCAACAAAAGAGAAAAAGGAGGCGTTCCCATTGTGGCACAGCAGAAATGAACTGACTAGTAACCGTAAGGTTGCAGGTTCGATCCCTGGCTCCACTCACTGGGTTAAGCATCTGGTGTTGTCATGAGCTGTGGTGTAGGTCAGCAGCTGTAGCTCCAATTGGACCCATAGCCTGGGAACCTCCATATGCTGCAGGTGTGGCCCTAAAAAAACAGAAAGAAGAGAGAAAAAGGAAAAGTGAAACTATCACTCTTTGCCAATGACATGATGCGTAAGAAATCCTAAAGACACTGTCTGAGAACACTTAGACTCATGGATGAATTTGGTAAAGTTGCAGGATACAAAATTAATACACAGAAATCAATTGCGTTTTTATATACTAACAATGAAAGATCAGAAAGAGAAATTGGGGAACAATCCCAATTACCATCACATCCAAAAGGATAAAATATCTAGGAATAAACCTGCCTAAGGCGAGAGACCTGCACTCTGAAAACTCTAAGATGCTGATGAAGGAACCTGAAGACAGAAACAGGTGGAACGAGATACCTGCTCCTGGATTAGAAGAATCAATATTGTCAAAATGACTGCACTGCCCAGGACAATCTACAGTCGCTGCAGTCCCTATCTAGTTACCACTGGCATTTTTCACAGAACAAGAACAAAACATTTCTTAATCTGTTTGGAAACAGTGAAGACCCCAAGTAGTCAAAGGAGTCCTGAGGAAGGAAAATGGAGCTCGAAGAATCAGGCTCCCTGCCCTCAGACCATCCGACAAAGCGACAGTTGTCAAAACAGCATTGTGCTGGCACAAAATAGAAATAGGTCAATGGACCAGGACAGAAAGTGCAGAAATAAACCCATGCACCTGGGTCAGTTAATCTATGACAAAGCGGGCAAGAACATACAATGGGGAAAAAAGTCTCTTCAATAATTGGTGCTGGGAAAACTGGACAGCTACCCGTAGAGGAGTGAAATTAGAACACTCTCACACCGTATACAGACTAAACCCAAATGGATTAAAGACCTAAATATAAGACTGGATACTATAAGACCATTAGAGGGAATCACAGGCCGAACACTTTGACAGAAACTGCAGCAGTATCTTCTCAGATCCACCTCCTAGAGTGATGAAAGTAAAAGCAAAAAGAAAGAGGTGGGACCTAATTAAACTTAAAAGTTTTTGCACAGCAAAGGAAATCATAAACCAAAAACCCACAGAATGGGAGAAAGGATTTGCAGACCAACTGGCAATGGATTAATCTCTAAAATACACCAATAACTAATGGAGCTCAGTGTCCAAAAAAACCAACCCAAAATATAGGCAGAAGGAGTTCCTGCTGTGGTGCACCAGGTTAAGGCAGGTTAAGGATCAGGTGTTGTCTCTACAGCTGTTGCACAAGTTCAATCCCTGGCCTAGCAACTTCCATATGCCTCCCCCACCCCAAATAGAAGAGGGGGGTGCAGGCAGAAGAGGACTTGTTTTGGCTCAGCAGGTTACGGACCTGATACCTCTGTGAGGATGCAGGTTCCATCCCTGGCCTCAATCAGTGGGTTAAGCATTCAGTGTTGCCATAAACTGGGGCACAGGCCACAGGTGTGGCTCATATCTGGTATTGCTGTGGCTGTGGCACAGGCCCCAGCTGCAGCTCCAATCCACTGGTGGCCCAGGAACTTCCATATGCTGCAGGTACAGCCAAAGAAAAAAAGGGGGGGAGGGCCAGAAGATCTGAATAGATGTTTCTCCAAAGAAGACACAGATGGAGTTCCCGTCGTGGTGCAGCCAAAATGAATCTGACTAGGAAACAGGAGGTTGCGGGTTCGATCCCTGGCCTTGCTCAGTGGGTTGGGGATCTGGCATTGCCATGAGCTGTGGTGTGGGTTGCAGACATGGCTTGGATCTGGCATTGCTGTGGCTCTGGCGTAGGTCAGCAGCTACAGCTCCGATTAGACCAATAGCCTGGGAACCTCCATATACGGCAGGTGCAGCCCTAAAAGGGACAAAAAGACAAAAAAAAAAAAAGACAATGACGATACAGATATCAATAAAAAGACAAAAAAGAAAACTTGCCCAGTGTTGCTAATTATTAGAAAAATGCAAATCAAAGGTACTATGAGGTACCACCTTAAACACCAAGCAGAATGGCCATCATCAAAAAGTCTACAAACAATAAATGCTGGAGAGGACGCAGAGAAAAGAGAACTCTCTTACACCATTGGTGGAAATGTAACTGGTACAACCACAATGGAAACCAGCTTGGAGTTTCCTCAGAAGACTAAAAAGAGAACCACCACCTGCAGTCCCTCTTCTGGGCCTCTATCCAGAGGAAACCGTAATTCGAAAAGACACTTGCACCCGGAGGCTCACTGCAGCAGTATCTACAATAGCTAAGGCATGGAGGCAACCTAAGTGTCCCTCCACAGAGAAGTGGATAGAGAAAATGCGGTACGAGTATTCAGTGTAATATCACTCAGCCGTAAAAACCCGTCGTGGCGCAGTGGTGAACGAATCCGACTGGGAACCATGAGGTTGCAGGTTCAGTCCCTGCCCTTGCTCAGTGAGTTAACGATCCGGCGTTGCCGTGAGCTGTGGTGTAGGTTGCAGACGCGGCTCGGATCCCGCGTTGCTGTGGCTCTGGCGTAGGCCGGTGGCTGCAGCTCCGATTGGACCCCTAGCCTGGGAACCTCCATATGCCGCAGGAGCGGCCCAAGAAAGGGCAAAAAGACAAAAAAAAAAAAAAAAATGAATGAAATAACGTCACTCGCAGCAACATAGATGGACCTTGACATTATTATGCTAAGTGAAGTTGTGAAATGCAAACATAATAAGATTTCATTTATAGGTTGAATCAAAAAAAGCATACAGGAGTTCCCGTCGTGGCTCAATGGTTAACGAATCCAACTAGGAATCATGAGGTTGCGGGTTCGATCCCTGGCCTTGCTCAGTGGGTTAAGGATCCAGTGTGGCCGTGAGCTGTGGTGTAGGTCGCAGATGTGCCTCAGATCCAGCATTGCTGTGGCTCTGGCATAGGCCAGCAGCTGTAGCTCTGATTTGACCCATAGCTGGGGAACCTCCATATGCCGTGGGAGTGGTCCAAGAAAAAAAAAGGCAAAAAGAAGACAAAAAAAAATTTAAAAAGCATATAAATGAACTTATCTGCAGACCAGAAACAGACTGACACGCTGAAAATAAACTTGTTATCAAAGGGGACAGGTGGCAGGGGAGGGATGGACTAGGGGTTTGGGATGGGCACATGCACACTGAGGACCATGGAACGCCTGGCCAGGGGGGCCCTGGGTCTAGCACGGAGAACTCTACCCAATATTCTGTGGTAATCTGTGTGGGAAAAGAATCTGAAAAAGAATGAATTATGTATTAACGGCATCACTTTGTTGTCCACATTGTACAGAAGTTGCCCAGCACATTGTAAATCAACTCTATTTCAATAAAACTTTTAAAAGCGAAAAAGGATAACTTCCAATTTAACATTAATAATTAGATATGATACTACAGTCATGAAACAAGAACACGGTACTTTGAAAAAGAACCACTGCAAAAACCCAAGGAGCTCTGAAGACTGAAACACAGAGAAAAGAAACAACCTTTTCACTAGAAAAGCTCCACGTTGAAATGTCCCAGAAAGGAGAGAGAAAAGGGGCAAAAGTGGGAAGAGAAGTGAACGGGAGAACCCACCTCAGACAGTCAGGGTCTGCAGAGCAGCAGTGCTGGGAGGTGCGAACTGCGAAAGGAGCGGAGGAAACTATTAAACAGATAAGGAAATATTCCCCACCCTCTCGCCAGACAGAACGTCTCTCCTTGCTCCCAACGCAGGAGGACGGCAAAGCCAGGCCCAGGCCTGGCATCAGAACGCTTTCTGGGGTCAGACAGACAGTGGTCCAGTGCCTTCCGAACTACGGAGAAAAGCGAATTCCAACCCAGGAGCCTCTGACCTGGTCAAGCTCTGTCTAAGTGGAAGGCCGGATGTGCAGATGTTTGAGGTCTCGGGAAGCTTGCGCTCCTTCTCGGGAAGCTCCTGAGGGTGGGCTCCACCCGGAGGAAGAAGTAAACCGAGACGGCCCTGGGATGTAGGAGGCGGGCTCAGCCCAGGACTGAGGTGTGGCCGCCGGAGAGATGCCTCCAGAAGGCTGAAATGGCTGCGGCCCGGGTGCCTGCGCACACCCAGCGACTCAGACAGTCCGTGGTGAGTTGAGTCAGTCACGAGCACATGGTTAACCAGGGGGGCAGAAAAAGACAACTTAGCCCCAGGGAAACAAACCCTCCTGCAGGAAGCGAAGAGTAATCAGTGTGCCATACTGCTCGGTTCTCACGGCGTTTTGGCAGCTGTGGCAACGTATACTTTGACGACAGACCTGGGCAGAATTGCAGGGTGAGGGTGATGGGCGAGTTGGGAGAGGAAGAGCCTGGGTGAGGTGAGGGCTGGGGGCCGCAGAAAACCAGTGCCTCGTCTGCCAGGGCCGGACGTCGGGTGACGGCCATGCAGACAGACCTGGCAGCCGCACAAGCATGTCATTCACATACATGGGCAGAATTCCCAAGGGATCAGCTGAAAAGAACATTCTCTGACAGCAACCGTACAAATGTTTTCTGAAGTTAGTCTCCCAAAGCAAGAGAAATCAAAAGAAAAACAAACCAATGGGACCTAATCAAACTTAGAAGGTTTTGCACAGCAAAGGAAACCATTAAAAAAAAGAGAGAGAGAGACAACCTATGGAATGGGAGAAAAGAATTTCAAACAATGCAGTCATTACGGGCTTAATCTCCAAAATATATAAAGTCATACAGGTCAACAGCAAAAAACAAACAAACAAACAAAAAAAACCCGATTGAAAAATGGGCAAAAGACCGGAATAGACACTTCTCCAGAGAAGATGTACAGGTGGCGAACAGGCCCATGAGAAAATGCTCAACATCCCCGATTATTAGAGAAATGCAAATCAAAACTACCATGAGGTGCCACCTCACACCAGTCACAACAGCAATGTCATTAATAAGTCTACAAATAAATGCTGGAGAGGGTGTGGTTAAAAGGGAACCCTCCTCCATTGTTAGTAGAATGTGAACTGGTACAGCCGCTATGGAAAACAGTATGCAGGTACCTCAGAAAACCAAACAGAACTACCATATGACCCAGCAATCCTACTCCCAGTCATATATCCAGACAAAACTTTCCTTGAAAAAGACACATGCACCCATGTGTTCACTGCAGCGCTATTCACAACAGCCAAGACATGGAAACAACCTAAATGTCCATCAACAGATGGATGGATGAAGAAGATGTGGTACATAGACACAATGGAATACTACTCAGCCAGAAAAAAGAACAAAATCATGCCATGTGCAGCAACATGGATGGAGCGAGAGACTCTCATACGGAGTGAAGTCAGTCAGAAAGATAGTTACCATGTGATATCACTTATAAGTGGAATTTAATCTATGGCATAAATGAACCTATCTACAGACAAGAAACAAACTCCCATGGACCTGGAGGACAGACTTGTGGTTGCCAACGTGGGATGGACTGAGGGCTGGGGGTTAGTAGACGCCGACTCCTGCATCTGGAGCGGCTGAGCAATGGCATCCTGCCGTGTAGCACAGGCAGCTGTAGGCAATCACTGGGACGGAGGATGAGGTGAGAGAAAGAATGTATGTGTTTGTATGACTGGGTCACACTGCCGTACAGCGGAAACTGACAGAACGCTGTAAATTAACTATAATTTTTTAAAAAACCTATACATGAAACCTCAATAAATGTACCTTCTTCTAAATACATTTTTTAAAAAAACACGAGGACATTGAGAAACAATTGCATATACAGGGAAATTAGGAGGTGACCATGCAGACCAGGAAAAGGCTCAGAAGAGATGTGAGCAGAGATGTTTACACCTCCGGTTGATCCTCAGCACATAAAGAGCCTCCACCAACCAATGAAACCCCCGAAGAAATAACAAAAATAGCAAACCCTGCGGAAGGGAGAGAATCTGATTTCCAGACTTTCCACGTTTTCAGACTCAAAAGTCCAGAGTTTGACAGAGGGAAAAAAAAAAAAAACAACCCACAAGACACACAAAGAAACAGGAAATGGCCCTTTCAAAAGGAAAAATAAAGCAACAGAATGAAAAGACAAGGACAGACATACTAGACAAAGACTTTAAAACATGGTCTTAAATATTAAATATGCTCAGAGAATTAAAAGACTGTTTGGAGAAAGTCAAGAAAATGCATGAACCAAATGGAAATAACAACGAAGAGATGGAACACCTAAAAAGAAACCAAGGAGTTTCTGGAACTAAAAGTAAAATCAGTGAAATGAAAATTTCACTAGAGGGATTCAAAGGCAGATACAAGTGGACAGAAGAATTAGCGAACTTGAAAATAGGGAAGTGGAAATGATCAAAGCTGAAGAACAGACAGCAAAAGGACTAAAAAAAGTCAGCGGAGCCTAAGGGACCTGTGGGACCCCACCAAACCGACCAACACATGCATTTAGGGGGTCGTAGAAGAAGAGGCACAGAAAGGGGCAGAAAGGCTATTCAAATATGGCCAGAAATGGCACAGATTTGATGAAAGACATGAACAAAGATCCAAGAAGCTCAACAAACTCCAAATAAGACGAACTCAAAGAGGCCCAAACCGAGACACATGATCAAACTTTGAAAAGACAAGGAATTTTTTTCTTCTTCTTCTTTGGATGCCCCAGGCATATGGAGCTCTCGAGCCAGGGATCAGATCCGAGCTGTGGTCTCGGCTGAAGCCTGGATCCTTGATCCACTGTCCTGGGCCGGGGATGGAACCTGCGTCCCAGCAGTCCCAAGACGCCCCACAGTGGGAGCTCCAGACAAAGACTCTGAGGGCAGCAAAAGGGAAGTGACCTGTCACAGACAAGGGATCCTCAAAATAGATCATGAGCAGAATTCTCATCCGAAGCATCGGGGGCCCTAGACAGCTGGCCGCCACGTTCAAAGTGCTCAGAGCGAAGACAAAACCTGTTGACCAGGAATCCTGGATCCAAGCGAGACGGTCCTGCCCAGCTGAGGGGGAGACCAGGACGCTCCCAGATACTATAAGCCTAGGGGTTTGTGACCACGCCGGCTGCCTGCAAGAAATGCTCAGGGAGTCCTGCAGGGCAGAGGCAGGGACCTCGCCAGTCCCTCCCAGCCGTGTGGAAACACAAAGGTAACGGTGGCAGCTGTAGAAGCCAGTGATGAGTAGCAATGGCTTGTGACTGTTCTTGGGTTTTCTATGCTATGTATTTATTTAGTGCTTTTCGGGGCCGCACCTGCGGCACACGGAGGTTCCCAGGCTAGGGGTCGAATCAGAGCTGCAGCTGTCTGCTTACACCACAGCCACAGCAACGTGGGATCCGAGCTGCGTCTGCGACCTACACCACAGCCGCAGCAACATCGGATCCTTAACCCACGGAGCGAGGCCAGGGATCGAACCTGCATCCTCAGGGATACCAGTGGGGTTTGCGACCCCTGAGCCACAAGAGGAACTCCTACCTACTTGTTTTGAAAGACTAATACTTACAGAGTTCTCGTTGCGGCCCAATGGGTTAAGAACCTGACGAGTATCTGTGAGGATGCAGGTTCGATCCCTGGCCTCACTCCGTGGCACTGCCGTGAGCTGAGGTGTAGGCTGCAGCTACGACTCCGCTCTGGCATTGCTGTGGCGTAGGCCACAGCTGCAGCTCCTGTTTGACACCTAGGAACTTCCATGCAGGTGCGGCCCTAAGGGGAAGAGAAAAGGAAAGGAGGCTAATGCGTATACATGAAAAAGAGCGTCGTGTAAAGGCTCGCGCTCTAACCTTGGGTCTTGACCCCAAGCTGTGTCTTCTACGTACTTTAGGAGGCAGAGCCTCTAAGATAAGTAGCAGTTTAAGTTTCGGAGCACACGTTGCGTAAATAAGCCGTCTGGTGACAATCAGCCACTGACGTCACGCGTGGGGACAGAGCTGGAAAGTAGTAGTCAAATGTTGTTATTGAAAAACGTAACATTCGAAACACAGCTGTGTATCCGGTTGAGAAAGTCACAACTTTAGTCTGTTAAGTGCAGTCCCTGCGGTAACCACACAAAGAAATACGACAGCACGCAGACGTTTCACTACAGAGGGAACAAACGGAGCTCCTGTCGTGGCTCAGGGGGTGAGCAAACAGACGGTCTCTGAGGACGCAGGTTCGGTCCCGGCCTCGCTCGGGGGCCGGAGGATGCAGCATCGCCACAGGCTTCTGCACGGGTCGCAGTGTGGCTGGGACCCGGTGTGGCCGTGGCCGTGGTGTAGGCTGCAACCGCGGCTCCGATTTGACCCCTGGCCCCGGGAACTTCCATGTGCTGCAGGTGTGGCCGTAAAAAGAAACACACACAAACACAGACAGGAATTGAGGACGTGAACGACACAGACCTCTAACCGCAAAGCGACAGGTGAGCAGAAGCGCCTCCTCACGAGGCGTCCCCGTGAACGTGACTGCGCGAACCCCTCCCGGTCGAAAGGCAGAGGGGCCCGAGGGCATAAAAACGCACCCACGCCGCACCCTTGCTGCGGGAGACGCCCTTAGCTCCGCAGGCGCGAAGACAGGTGCAAAGGTGAGAGGACGGAGGCGGATGCTCCGAGCAGAAGAGCGACAGAACGCCAGACAGAACAGGCTTTAACCCGAAGACGCTCCAAGGAGCGAAGAACGTTACCCAGGAGTGAAAGCTTCCGAAGGCAAATGATTCAGCAGCGAGGAAGCAGCCCTGACGACGGGTCATCAAACTGTGTCAAAGCAGAGACTGATCAACGGAAGGGGGAAGTGGCTCCCAGACAACACCTGGAGGCCTCGGTACCGCCTCTCGGGACGGACAGACGCCCCAGCCGGGGCAAAGTGAGGGAACAGAGGCCTGACCACACCCAGCCGACCGCCCCGCCACACACGCCCTCCACCTGGCAGCGAGAACACACGAGCGCACGCGGTCTCTCGGGTGCGTTCGGGAGAGACCGCACGTCGGGCCACCGCTTAAAGCTCAGTAGATTTTGAGAGACAGAGCTCATCCCACGCGTCTTTGGGCACCGCAGGATGAAGGCGGAGAACATCAGGAACAGCAAACTGAAACATGCGGAGAACTGGGGAAATCACCCAACTGGTCAGAGAAAAGAGTCACAGGGCCACCAGAACACACCGAGAGGGAGGTGAGCAGGACAGGCCGACTCACCAGCACCTGCGGGACGCAGCCAAGCGGTGCCGGGAAAAAGCAGGACAGCTGCAACTGCTGGTAACTGGAAAATAAGAGAGCGGCCCGACAGCCTAAGGAACCGGAGAAGGCAGAACACGTTACACCCAGAGCCAGAGGAGAAAGCAGAGCGGAGCAGGGGGACGGAGACCAGGAAAACAGCCGCGGAAACACACGGGACCAAAGTTGCTTCTTCTAGAAGATCAATCAAGCTGACAGAGCTTGCGCTGGATGGACTGGGGAGACAGAAGATTCCAACCACTCAAGTCAGCAGCGAGCTGGCGACGTTTCTACTGCCTGTGCCGGGACAGAAAGGATGCTGAGCCGTGGACAGCCGCACACCGACGAACCCGGGCACCGGGACGGGCCCGGGAATGAGTCCTCAGACGCGCAGCCGAGCCGTCGCCGCCAAGGGTGCCGGGAAGGCGGGAAACCCACGGGCCGAAGGAGGAAACCGGACCCTTCCTTTACGTCAGGTGTAAAAACGAACGCCTCGGGACCTAAGTGTTAGCGCCCCAACAACGCAGCTCTTGGAAGAAAACACAGGCCACCGCGCGGGCTCTGGCCGTGATTTCTTGGCCACGACGGCAGAGGCACAGGCCCCCAAGGAAAGAGACACGTTGGGCCGAATGAAAACTTGAAAACTTTACGCCAAAGACACGGTTCCCTGGGTAGAAGCGGCCCACGGGATGCAAGAGAACACAGGCAAACCCTCTGTCTGCGGAGGGGCAGTTCCCACCCCGCGCGTACTGGGGCCTCCCAAGGACAGACCTGGAGGGGTCCGCCTGGGGCTCCCCCGACCTCGCTGGGTGGGGACACCAGGGTGCCCAGGTGCGGGGGTCGGGGAGGCGCTGTGCCAGCCCGGCCAGCTGCTGCCCTCGAGGTGCCCCTGCCCGCGGGCCCCGCTGGCGCCGTGCTCCTCGTGGCCCAGCCTGCCCTCCCCCGGGCCGGCGCCCACCTTCCCGTCCTCGTGGTAGACGAAGATGTTCCGGGTGCTGTTGTCCTTCAGGTAGGTGACCTGCAGGCCGTGCGGGTGGCCGATCTTGGCCGGCTGGAAGGTGGCATTCAGGTGCTCGATCTTCATGACGGCCTTGGGCTCCTTGGCCTGGGAAGCAAGGCCGGGCCTCAGCGCCGGGCAGGCAGGGGGCTCTGGGTGCCGGCCGCACACCTGCTGTGCTGAGTGGCTTTGGGCGAGCTGCTTACCCTCTCTGGGCCTGGGCTGCCTGGGCTGAAGTCACCTCCTGGGGGTGACAAGGCCAGGCCTCCCTCTTGCTGCACCTGTCCCACCAGTCCCACCTCTCCCCGCCCTGGGCCGTAAATGGTCGTGCGGGGGGCCGCGGGCTGCCGTGGTTACTGGATCGCGGGTCTGGTCTGACCTGGCCTGGTCTGGAGGGGGGGGCCTTTGGGACCCTGCAGCTGCTCCCCCCACACTGCCTGGGGAACTCAGGGCCACCCCAACATGTGCTAGCTGGGTGGGGTGACCCCTGACCTCAGCCAGTCCCCTCTGTCCCACCAAGACAGGGCTGGCCACCTCTGTTCCCCCAGTGTCACCCAGTCACAGGAAGTGATGGACCACAGGGTGGGTGGGGTGTCCCGTTGGGGGGTGACGTCCCCCCAGTGGAGGGGGCAGCACACCCGCCAGGAATGGCACAAGGGCAGCTGAGGATGTGGCATTGCTGCCCAGGGCCAGTGTCCCGCTGCCGCCGGCCCCTGGGTGGGACACCACCCCTGCCCCGTGCCCAACTCACGTCACTTCTGTTGAAATATTTCAGGGCCCCCTCACGTTCCGTCAGCACAAACTTCCGGCTTAGAAACTGCCCGTTGTCCCGGCCGCGCTTCCAGAGAAAGCCTTCTCGGTATCCTGGGGGGGGGCAGGGGCAGCTGGTCACCGTGGGCCAGGGCGCCAGGCGCCACCCTGACGGCACAGAGGGTGCGCCGGGCCGATCTGGCCAGCCTGTGCGTAGACCCCCCCGACCGGGCCGCCCCTGCCAGCCGCTCGGGGCCCTTTTCCTCGTCCCCTATTGCTGTGGGTGTGCCAGGCACGTGGCAGTGAGCACGGCGTGCGGGCTCCGTGTGCCGCCTGTGAGCTGCAGGCGGTCGCACGCCTGGCCACGGCCCCCGTACCCACAGGTTTCGCAGGTGTGAGGAAGGACCTGGGGATGGGCGAGCATCCCGGATGTTCCTGCGGGCCCAGGGTCACCGCAAGGGTCCTCGCAAGAGGGCTCGGAGGGAGACGTGGCCCGGGGAACCCTGGGCACAACGCGGACCTGGCCAGGAACGCGGCGCCCGCCCCGGAGCCCCTGGAGGGCCAGCCCCGCCCCACCTTGACCTCCAGGACCGTGAGGACCATTTAGGTCGGTTCAAGGCCCCACACTTGCGGTCAGCGTCCCAGCCGCGGTGGCCGCATCCACCCCAGAGCCGCCTCTGGCCCTTTGCCCTGAGCCTGTCCTGGGACCTCGCGTCCCAGAGGGTCCACCACGCCTGTGCTCCAGGGGCCTGAGCGCGCTCGACGCTGTCTGCCAGATGTTCCCACGCTGCTGCCGGCTCAGGGATGGGTCCTTCTGTCACCGGTGGGCCCCGTGGCTGCCGGCCAGCCCGAGCGGGACCCTGGTGGCCGTGGCCATTGCCTTCTGACACCACTGCCAGCGCCCTGCCTGCTGCCTCCCCTGGCAGCCCCGTCCCGACACCATGGAGACAAGGGGCGAGTCCCTGCTCTCGAGACACGCAGCCATAAAGAGGCGACAGCCCGGCGTCCATGGGACAGGGCCAGCGGGGCCCCTTCCTTCACTCACAACTCCGAGGTCCCTGCCCCCTGGGAGCCTGTGGGAAGACGTACCCCTCGGGTGCCCTGCACGCAGCACAAGCAGGCATATCCCCTCTGTGTGCCGGGGCACAGGGCCCCCACCGTGTCCCCAAGCTCAAACAGGGCCCTACCTGGAATGTTTGTTGACTGGCTAAATGAGCACTCAGGCCAGGGCAAAGCTGGAAGTCCACTTGCCTTTGGGTGGAGGCCAGCCTCTCTGGACCCTGCATGAGCTACACGGAGCAGTGCCCAAGGCGCGGAAGACGTGGGGGCTGGTGGCTGCAAAGAGGGTCCTGCCCTGCCCGAGAGGCGGGCCCTGAGGCTGAAGCACAAAGGCGCCGGCCCTGCCCGCCCTGCCCAGCAGGTGGCAGCAGCGCCTAAGGCCTGGACGGGGGTCTGCGCAGCCCGAGGAGCGCCCCCCTCTTCACCTCCCACCCCCGCTGCTGTCTCTGCTCACAGGTCCAGGTCCAGCCCAGCGGCCCGAGTCTGCCCGGCTCCCAGGCCCAGGCTGTCCCCGACAGCAAGCCGCCAGGATGCCTAATTTCAGGCACCGTGACAGCAGCGGCAGTATTTTCGGATGGGTACTGGCCCGGGGCCCTGTCTGCTCCAGCAGACGGGCAGCTGTTGGGCCTTCAGCCTGAAGTCGGCGGCCCCTGCCCGCCCGCGTCCAGACCCAGGCACAGCCATGGGGGCACCTGCCCACCACGCTGGCTCCCCTAGGCTGCTTGGCCCCCATGACCTGTCCCACACAAGACGGGCCCCTCCAGGTAACACACAGCGAAGCTGGCTGTGCTAGGAGGCTGGGAAGGGGCGAAGCGCCTCACTCAGCATTTACTGAGCACCTGCTGAGTGCCAGGCCCAGTACGACCCGCTGAGGTGAGAAGCATTGCTCACTCCCAGGGACAACCACAGAGGCCCCCCACCTGCCACTGGAGCAGGGCAGCGGGACCTCCTAGCTGCAGGGGGCAGGGGCAGCCTCGGGGCCAGTGGGCAGTTCCTTATAAAGTTAAACCTGCGCTGGAGTTCCTGTCATGACACAGCGGAAACGAATCCAACAAGGAACCACGGGGTTGCGGGTTCAATCCCTGGCCTCGCTCTGTGGGTTAAGGATCCGGCGTTGCCGTGAGCTGTGGTGTAGGTCGCAGATGAGGCTCGGATCCTGTGCGGCTGTGGCTGTGGTGCAGGCCGGCGGTTACAGCTCTGATTCGACCCCGAGCCTGGGACCCTCCAGATGCTGCGGGTGCGGCCCTAAGAAGAAAGAAAACAAAAAATAAGTTAAACCCGCGCTTCCCATGTGACTCAGAGAGATGGGAAGAGACAAACGCGACGGAAACTGGCTCACGTGCTCCCAGCAGCTTCGCCGTCAGCGTCACGGGCTGGACACGGCCGATGTCACCCAGCTGGGGGCCGAATGGCCGTAGCGGGGCTGCTGCACTGAGAGGGCTGGGCACCCGGTTCACAGGCCCCGGGCGGGCCTCAGACCACAGCGCCATCCAGGGAGCGACCTCCTAGAAAAGGCACCGCTGGGCGGCTGCAGATCAGGGCTGGAGGACCGACCAGAGGGGGCTCGGCAGGCGGGGACCTGCAGGTCGCATGGGTGAGTCTCGCTAACATCTTTGTGGACTGGAGCAGGGACCAAGCGGCCTTGCTGTGAGGAGTCGCATGGCTGGCGGGCCTCTGTGCCCAGGCCCCAGGCTGGCCCTCCAGGCTCGCCATATGGCTTGTGCCTGGCAGGGCCCCGGTGGAGGGGTGTCCTCTGGGCCAGACGCACAGGGGATCCCCCACTCCGGCCACCTGCCCAGGAGGGCCAGGGGCCTGGTTTCCAGGTTCTGTTCCCCAAGAGGTCGACACGGGAGCCCCCACCCCCACCCCAGGCTGCCCGGCACCTACAGAGCTGGGGTGGGGTCCCCGCCATCGGGGCTGTGTCACCCCAAGAGTGCCCCCCCCACTTCTTAAATCCAAGACCCACACACAGACTCCATCACAGAGAGCAACGGACCTAACCCCAAAACGCAGGCAGAAAGTGGCAGAGATGCCTTGGGCCCCTTGCACCTGCAGCGATGTCGCTTCGTGTGCCCGCAGTGGCCCCGTGCCCCCGCCACACGGGAGGGCAAGCCTGGGCGTGGGGTGGCGGGTTCCTGCCCCTAGGGCTCCACTCTTGGGGGTGGGGTGCCCCCCGAGGCAGGAGTGGGTCCAAGCTGCAGTGGGAGGTACTGAGTCTGCTGGTGACAGGGGCGCCGGGCCCCTGGACAACAGGGGCCATTGTCGGCCTGTGAAAGGCGGCCCTTGAGGCTCTGGCTCCAGGCGGGGATGGTCTGGGGACGGAGCCAGGAGCAGCTGCTACGCGGGGTCACCCCAGAGACGCGCCTGCAGGGCCTGGGGCGGTGGGAGGCGGGGCCTGGCCCAGGCGCCCCCGCGTCTCTACTGCATTCTCTCGCACACCCGTGACCTTGGCCGAGGGCGGCAGTGCCAGGCTGGCACGGGCCTGCCGTCCGGGGTCGTCACACCCTCCCATACCTGGGCTGTGGGTGCTCAGCCCACCCCCACCACGTGGAAACATCCAAGCCAGGCGGGTGCCCGAGAGCACCCAGAACACCGCCGCCCCGGCCCCGGAGCCGGGTCCACCCTGAGCCCCCCTCTGCCCGTGTTCACCGCTGGGGGTGCTGGTCGGTGCCCGGCCCTGGCCTTCGCGGCTCATCTGACGGCCTCTGACTGCTGACCCCGACCCGCCGCGGAGGCCGGCCCTCTCTGCACTGGGAAGTCACGGCCTGCTCCTGTGCCTCACAGGCATCCAGGGTGACACCCGGGGACCGCGTGGCCCTGGCGCTCCTCCCGCGCGCCCTGGCGGTGGACGCCTCCTCCGTGGGCACCCTAAGCGCGGTGGGGGCTGGGCTCGCCCAAGGCCCTGGCAGGTGCCATGCACGGTGGGGGGGACCCCACTCCACTGTGACCTCAGGTCCCAAGCAGCCCCTCTGAGCCCGACCCGGGCAGATGGGCCCCCCAGCCCAGGCCTCCCTCGGCCACCTCACCCCTCTGAGCGGCTTCCCCACGCCCTTGCGGGTTCCCCTTCCCGGCACTTCCGCCTTCTTGGTGGCTGTGGGCGTGTCGTCCCTGTGCTGTGGGAAAGTGCACTGTGGCAAACGGGGGGCAGACTGGGAAGGACCCACGGGAACCCCCAGTGCTCCTGGGGGGGGCGGGGCCTTGCAAAGAACAACGAGCCGGGCAGGCGGCCAGGGAGCACCAGTCCAGTCGGGCCTGTAGGAGGCCACCTGTTCCACCTGCCCTGGGCGGTGGGAGTGGGGGCGAAGGCTGGGGGGAGGGTGGGCAAGAGGAGGCTGGGGGCTGCTGAGGCCTGGCCCCTCCCTCCCATGGAGCGCTGGGCAGCGGGGCCCAGCACTGGGCACCCTGCATGTCCCCTTGAGGGTGGCCTTGCCCCAGGGTGGTTCCCTGCTGGTGGCCCCCAGGGCCCCATACACCCAGGGGTCCCTTCCTGTAAACCTCAGGGCTTGGCCCAGTGGGGTGCAGGTTGAGGGGCCCAGGCATGAATTTTGAAGGCTAGAGGAAGAGGTGGCATTAAGACTTGGGATGATGGCTTTAGTGAAATGGGAACCAAAGTGCCTCTTTAAAGGGCCTCTGTGCGGGGTCCTGTCAGCAGCAGCCACCTCTGAATGGAGGGCAGAGGGGCCCAAGGCTGGGGGCTCCCCACCTGGAGGTGATGTGTGAGTCTGCGGAGCTGGGAGGGCCACGGGGACCAGTGCTCAGAGGTGGGGGCACATGTGCACAAAGGCCCTGCGGACGGAGTGGGGAGCCGGGGCCTCAGGCTGGAGGAGGGGTCTGCTCCCCAGTCCCTCCACAGAGTCCCGGGACCCAGCTGAGCTCGCCTCTCTTGTGCCATCCTGCAAAGGGCGGGCCCTCTGCTGCCCCCCGACACACCGCAGATGGCGCCCTGCAGGCCTGCACTTGTCCGGGCACAGGTGAGACCCAGGCCTACACTCCTCTGCTGCCCTGAGGGTCTGACGGAGAAGCTGGGCCCTCAGAGGCCACCCGCTCACCACTGCCACCTGCAGGCCTCACCCCCGTCCCTCGTCTGGGGCGCCGAGCCCTCTGGAGGTTTCGGGATGTTTCACGGGAAGGATGGCAGTGGTGTCGGGGCTTTGAAACGGGGCCTCCTGGCCGGCCACGGGGCCACAGCCTCCGGAACCATGGGGAGCCTGGCCGCAGCCACCTGACACCCAGACACACCTACAGGTGCCCACCCTCCCACACCCACCGGGAGGATCCGTGGTTGTGCCGCCCTGAGCACCCCCGCTTTCTCGAGAGGACTCCAGAGGCAGAAAGGCCATCGGGACGAGGTCACACGCCCACCCCAGACCAGTCTGGGCCACAGCTGAGACTGTTCCTGACACTTCTGTGCAAGTCACACTCGCTGTTTGCTCACGGAACCCAAAGGTGAGGGGTGGGAAGTGCCAGCCTGCTGCAGTGAAGCCGCCACCGGGAGAGGCAGAACCGGCAGAGTAGACACCGGAACAAAGTCCTGACGGCACTGACTGAACCCCTAGATCAAGCCATGCCTGAAGCCAGAACAACCATGTGAGCCTATCCATCTCCTGTTTCCTGGACTGGGTTGGATTTCTGTTGCTCACAACCAGAGATCCTGATACAGGAACAGACGCAAAATCCTGCCCCTGCCTCTGAAACGAGGCCACAGGCTGTCATCACAAACTGCTGAGACGTTCAGGTGTGGGAGACGCTCGGGGGTGAGTCTCCCCGGGGTCCCAGAGCAGGGAGGCAAAAGAGTGTCCGGCCACCCCCCCCCCCCCGCCTCAGGGATATCAGGGTGCATGACAGCTCTCTGGGTGGAAGGGGCTGAGTCCGGGCCGCACACCAGACCCGGGCCGCGTCAGGGGCCTCCGGAGGAGAGGGACGAGGAGTGGCCGCTGCGTGGGAGCGGGGACTGCACAGAGCCCCTCCCCGCCTCCCCGCTCCCTCTGCGCCGCCTGCATCTGACCACCCCCAGCAGCACACGTCCACACGCTGACCAAGCCCGGCACCTGCCCCACTCGCGGTGGTGCCGCCACACTCTGGGGCCGCCTGGGTCCCCGGGCCACCCTCGTCCATGCCCCTCCCACCAGGATCCACCCACCCTGTGGGCCCCCCCAGGGCAGAGGCGCCGCCCCCACCAGCCCAGAGGTCCCTGGCCAGCCTGCGGTTCCCCCCGCGCCCCCATCCTCCGTCAAGGGTCAGGGCTGGGTGACAGCCGTGGGGCCCCTGGTGCCAGGTCAGCCGGCTCAGTGTCAGGGGCCGACGGACAAACACACACACCCCACGTAGGCTCCAGGGGTGGGGGTGGGGGGGCAGAGACCCCGAAGGACGGACGGACGGGTGCCGCAGCCTCACCTGCAGAGTAGGGCTCCTGCCTCTCGGGGTGGGTGAACTCCTGCCGTTCGTACTTGGCGCGGATCCACTGCTCCCGCAGGAGTCTGGGGAGAGAGAAGTGCGGTGGGGACGGTGCTGGCCTGACCTCGGTCCCTCGCAAGGCTCCGGGCGGAAGGCGGGCCCTGGACACGGTCCCGCCACCTCGCGGGGGGGGGGCAGGCGGCAGGGTCCCCAGGCCTGAACTCCAATATCGTCTGCTGATGAGACAGCTTCACCCCTTGACACCCCCCGGAAAACCCGAGATGTAACGCCCATGCCGTGAATCCACCCACTGGCGTGCGCCATGCAGGGGCTCGGGGCACAGCCGCAGGCTGTGCAGCCGCCACCACGAGCCAGTTCCAGAACACTCCATCGCCCCCAAGGAAAACCCCGTACCAGTCAGCAGTGCCTCCCCCGAACCCCAGCCACGCGTCCGCTTCCTGTGCGGTCGTGTCGGCGAATCTGTGACGTGCGGCTCCCCGCACGGAGCGCGTGGGCCCGTCTCCCCACGGAGGGGACCTCTCCCCTTTACACGAGCTCGGCTGGCGGAGGCTGGACTCACGCTGGGACCCAGGAAGGGCAAGGCCCCGGGCGACAGAGGGACACACCCCTCGCCCCGCCTGCCCTCAGCGCACCAGGCCAGCCGGCCTGGGAGCCGAGGCGGGAGGAGAGCCCGCTCCAGGGGCAGCACGACCTGTCCGCCGCCTCCTCCCCTCACCCCAGACCAGAAACGGGGTGCAAGATGCCCTCTCGCCCCAGGGCCCCGCGCAGCCGGGGGGACACACGGCCGCTGTGCTCTTGGCTCAAAATCCTCAGTGCCCCTCCCTCGTCCTTCCAGTGCCCACATGGCCTTGTGGCCCATGGCCTGACCTCGCCTCGGCTCTCTGCCCACCCGCGGCCCTGCCAGCCCCGGCCGCCTCGTCTCCGTGCGCTCGCGCTGGTGTGTGCCGAGACCCCATCCCCAGAGGGCTTTCAGCTGCTGTCACCACGGAGAGGCGGACCCCCCTCGGGCGGACGAGGCCGCCCCCCCGGACCTGCCATGACCCGGGCGTGTGCCCCCCAGGTGGGGGGAGGCCTGGCCCGGCTCCGCCCCTCCATCGAGGGCATCTTCCAGAACAGAATGAACAGGAAGCCTCAGGCATCTCGCTGGGCCCGTACGGCCATCCTCAGGGCGGGGCTCACACCCAGTCCCCTGCTACAACCCCCCCCTCGGCTGGGGCTCGGGGACCCCAGCTCTGTGGCTGTGCCCAAGGGTCTCTCGGCTGCACAAACAAACTGCCCCAACCTGGGCGCCTCACAGCAGCAAGGACGAGGCTCCCAAATCCGAGGCCAGACCTAAGGCAGGCGCGGGGCTGGGTCCTTCTGCTCAGCCTGGGAGGGGCTGCTCCGGGGGTGGGCAGGGGCGCTCCTGGGGCTGTGGCCACGGCCCCCAGCCAGAGGCCTCTCCCTGAGTGTCTGCCTCCCTGGGCCTCTAGGAAGGACACCAGCAGAAGTCACGTCCTGGCACAGTGGTTAAGGTTGCGGGTTCGATCCCTGGACTCGCTCCGTGGGTTAAGAATCTGGTGTTGCCCAGAGCTGTGGTGTGGGTCGCAGACATGGCTCGGATCCCATGTGGCTGTGGCTGTGGCGTAGGCTCGTGGCTACAGCTCCGATCAGACCCCTAGCCTGGGAACCTCCATATGCCGCGGGTGTAGCCCTAGAAGTGACCAAAAAATAAAAATAAAAAATACAAAAATAAGGACACCAGCCACCAGATTTCAGGCCCACCCTAAACCCAGCATCTCACATCTGCAGGGCCCCCACTTCCAGGTGAGGGCCCCTCACAGGGGTCTGGCCTGTGACCCTGGGGATTCAGAGGCATCTTGCACCCCGTTTCTTGTCTGGAACAGGGTAGCACCCCTGGCCTCCCAGCCGCGAGGAGGACCCGGGGCCCCCTCTGCTCACAGCCACTGCGGGCTCATCTGCACCCCATCAGGCAGGGTCCCCTGAGGCCCAGGCCACTGGCTGCCACAACGCTGGCCCTGGGGCTCACACCTACACCGGGGGGGTCGCCAGGCCTGGCACTGAGGCTTCTAGAGGGGCAGTGGGAGGGAGTCCTGCTTGGCAGAGCGTGCCCAAGCCGCTCCGCCACCAGGGGCCCTCCCGCCGGCGACAGCCAGGGTGCCTGGGCCAGCCCTGCCGCAGCAAGGGTCCTGACTTCCTGAGACCACCCAGCCCAGCCTTCAGCCGTGGGGAAATCCAGTGTCAACAGGGTGCCCATGACACCCTGGGTGTCACTGTGCTGGTGGTCTCGGGGCCAGGATGAAACATCCGTGTCCTGGGGCTCCGGGGAGCCCGGCATCAGGGCCCGGGCCTTGAGGCCAGCGTGGGTCCCCCTCACCCAGCACAGTGGGAGCTGGGACCAGCAGTGGCCTCCGGGGCCCACTCCTGCCCTGCACCCACCCACCGGCTGCCCGGCCCCAGGCTGGGGGGCCGGGAGGAGGGGCGTGTGGTGGGAGCGGCTGCTCCCAGGTCGCTTTACTGGTGCTCAGCCCCAAGTCATAAGCTTTAGGGCACCCTGCCCAGAGTCGGGGCCTGGGCTCTGCCCCCAGGGAGGTGACCCTCGGCCTCCCCTCCTGCTCCGTGAGCAGGTCACCCAGGCCGTCCCGGGAGACCACTCTCCATCCTCAGGGAGCCCTCAGACCCCCGTCCCAGCTTTCATGTCCACCCGCCCCAAGCAAGCCCGGGCCTCTCGGTGTCCCCGTGTGACTTCGGAGGCTCTTGCACAGCAGACTGTGTCCCCCCACCCCCCAAATTCAAGCTGGAGTCCTCCCTGCGAGGCCTTGGGTCCAGGCTCGTCTGGGAGCAGGAGCTCCGCATCGCTGAGTTAAGGCGAGGTCACCCCGGACCGCAGCCCTGATGAGAAGGGGACGGCCGGACACACGCCACAGCGGGGCGACCACGGGAGGGCCCACCCCGCACAGCCCCAGGGCCGGGAGGCACCGAGTTTCTCCCGCTTAGCCAGGAAGCTGGCACAGAGCCCTCTCCAGCCGGGACTCTGCCCAGGGCCCCCCCCTCCACCCCCCCAACCTCTCTGCAGGGAATCAGGGGCTGCGCCTGCCCAACCCACCACGCAGGGGGCAGGAGGGGTGGCTCCGTGGGAGGCCACGCTGCGAGAAGCCAACACGGCTCTCCCTGGGGCGTCGGGGTCGGAACCCAGCTCGGGTGACAAAGGAAGGGGCCTGGGTACCGGGCCTGCCACTAAAAGCAGCCGCGTCCCAGACCCTCTGATCCTTATCCCAGGCCCATGGGCTCCGAGCTCCGGACGGCAGGAAGCAGGGGGACCGCAGTCTCCAGGGAACGCGCCCTGGGCCAGACCCCGGCCACCCGACCCACCACCTCACCGTGTCCTCGTGACGCCCTGGGAGCACGCAGCACCGTCCCCGCCTCACAGCAGGGAAAACCAAGGCCACTGGGCCTTCGCCACCAGTGGCGGGGTCGGGGGAGGGGCGCTGCTGCAAACCTGCCCTAAGTGTGCGCAGCTGGGGAGGCGGCTCCCCACAGTCCACATGGCATTCACAGCCCTCTCCACCGCCGCACAGCGCCCCACAGTCTACACGGCCTCCCCCCCTCCCCGCTGCCGCCTGGTTTCTCCACCTTCTCCGCCGGCATTCACACGGCTCCCCACCGCTGCGCAGCGCCCCACCGTGAGCTCAGCCACCAGCCTCCGCATCCTGGTCTCGGGGCCGCCTGGTGAGCCTTCCCTGTGGGTGTCAGCCTGGAGGGGCCCTTCCCAGGACCCCACCCCTCCCGGCATCCGTGGCTTGTTCTGGGCAGACCTGAGCCCCCCTGAGAACGAGGAGGGGCAGCCTCGGCTCCCGTGAACCTTCACACAGTAGCGGCTTCTGGAAGGTGGGGCCTGATTGGGGTTCAGAGCCCCCTCCAGATGGGGACGCCCGGTTACCTGGGAGGCCCTGAGCTGACAGGAACCAGGACTCAGAGGGCCGACCAAGCACCCAGCGGACACAGGCCACCCGTGCCGACAGGTGGGGCTGCAGGGTGTGCAGGCCGGCGGCACAGCCCACAGAGCAGCCGTGCTGATGCCGTCAGGGCTCGGGAAGGGCTGCCGCTCTGCTTTCAGGCCGGGATGGAGACGGCCGGGTGGGCGCGGCGCTGATGTCCCCGTGAGCCCAGGAGAAGCGGCCCAGGTGGGACATCTCGGGACTTGGGGTGGGGATGGAGGGGGGGGTGCTACACTGAGGTGTGAAGCAGGCTCTGAACGGGCCCGCCTCCCAGGCCCGTGGAGCAAACACCTGCTGAGGCCCCGGCACAGGACGCAGCAAGCCGCCACCCGCAGCAAACACACGCGAGGCACGGCCCCTAAGTTCCCAGGGTCTGGACCACCGCCCAGCCCTTCTGCAGTGGCCAGCAGCCCCTCCGCGGCCACCCCGCATTCACATCGACCTGGAAACACAGCCCCACACACCCAAGGTCTGCAGTGGCACCAGGTGGGACTCACAGAGTGAGTCGAGGAGGAGACCGCGCTGAGCCAGCAGCAGGGAGGTGCTGCCCCGGGGCAGGGGCCCAGACGCAGCCGCAGCCTGAGAATGTGCGGCTTGCGAGCACCTGGCCCAGAGACCCCCCCCCCCCCAGCCCCCGTGGGCGCGTCCCCAGCCTGGGAGGAAGACGAGGGGGAAAGTTTCGAAGCGGACCCATCGTCAGCAGAGGGCTGCGGGGATGTTTCAAGGGCCCTTGGTCTCCGTGCTGCAGGTGAGTGGCCGTGACACCAGCCAGGGGAGGAGGGACCATCAGGGGCCTGAGTGATGCCTGAGGGCAAGGCCTGCTCTGCAGACACACAGGGTGTGGGCAGCGCGTGCGGGGAGGCCGATGCTCAGAGGGCGAGGAGAAGTGCGGCGGGGCTGGGGCACGGAGGGTGCGGGGTGCTGGGGAGAGCGCTCTACAGACTCCAGGAAGGACCCAGAGACCCCAGGCAACCTCCCCCGCGTGGCTGGAGTTCCAGCCCCACCCCAGGTGCCTCCGCTGACCTCCACAACCTTCCAGGACCTGGCAGCGTGCCACCCTGTGCTGGGCAGCAGGAAGGTACGAGGAGCCACGGGACCCAAGGAGGAAAGGACCCCGCACCCTCCCCAGCTCTGGGCGGCCAGAGGAGGGAGGGGTGGGGGGCGAGCGAGGGCTCGCGGAGGAAGGAGGGCTGGGAAGTGTCAGGGTGGGCGCGGGGACAGCACCCAGCCTGGGTGGGGAGAGGGCCATGGCGGCGGGAGCCCAGGTGGGGCGCAGAGATGCCAGGCATATGTGTCACCTCCCAATGCCACGGGTGGGCACAAGGGGACACTGAGGCTCAGAGAGGTGGGTGCCAGGTGCCAGGGGCACACGCGAGAGGGCCCGATCCTCCCCACGTCCACGCCCGGCCCCCAGAGCCAGGGTGGCCCCCGCACGGCCACAGCTGCCCGGCATCCTCCTCCGGGGGCGCCATGTGGACGGCCGGACCTGTGACAAGACCCGCCCCCCCACGGCCCCAGGACCCCAGGAGGTCCCCACCTCCTTCCACCGGGAGCCACAGCCAAGCGGGAGGACAGCCCAGGCCGCCTCCCCGCTCTGGGGGCCCCACAAAGCCCCTGTTACTCACTGGCAGTCGGAGGCCGAGGGCCGGTAGTAGAAGGGAGGCACCCGGGACTCGAACACGGCTCTGGCAGCGCTGTTCCCACGGGAGGCCATGAACTGCGAGAGAGTGAGCGAGAGACGGGTCAGCCCGGGGCTGGGCTGCTGGGCTCTGCCCGGGGCCTGGCCGATTTGTGCCTCGGACCCGCCCGAGGCGTCTGGGGAGCAGGAGGCGAGGCCCCCGGCCTGCGAGGCAGACAGGCTGCGGAGGCCAGGCCTGTGCCGATGGGGACAGCGCTGACAGGGCGCCCTCCTGGGTGGGGGTGACAAACGGGGAGGCCCCTGGAGCAGTGGGGCGTCCTGGGCACAGAAGCAGACGCGCCAAGGCCCTGGCAGAGCGCACGGGGGCGTCGGAGGTGCCCCAGGGCCCTGGCTGGTGTGGGGAGGGGGCCTGCCCACGGGGACCCCGAGGGCGGGGGCAGAGTGCGGGTCCCTTGCGCCCCGACCCCTCCTTCCAACGCCTTCGCGCTCTCAGGACCATGGGATCCCAGACGGCCCAAGAGCATCACCGGGCAAAAACCCATCAGGAAGACGCTGCGGCCAAAGTCAGGTGCCAGCTGAGACTGTACCAGCCCCGGCTTTTCGACGCAAACACCCGTCTGCTCTGCCGTCCAACAGGAGGACAGGCTCCCTGAGGAGAAGAGCGGAACAGAACGCCTCCGCTTGGCCTCAGGAGCCTCCCTCAGTCTCTGCAGAGAAAACCCCGGCGCTCCCGGGGGAGGCAAAAGGAAGCGAGCAGAGACCACGCTGCTGGCTGCGGAGAGGAAAGCTCGCGCCGCCGCAGGTTGATCTATTTTTAGCCATTTTCAAAAGAAACCCGGGAATAGATGTCTTTAAAGCTAGCAATGATTCTAAAGTTCATTTGAAAATTAACAAGTGAAATCATCCTCGCAAGTTCCGAAAATGAAGACTCTTGCTCGCAGATATTAAAACCTAATAGACGGCGCAAAGGAGCCTTCCCACTGGAAAGAAAGTCATGCACTTGGAGAACAGACTGGGGTTGCCAAGAGGGAGGGGAGGGCGTGGGAGGGACTGGGAGATGCGGGGTTCCTAGACGCAGGCGAGGGCCTTCCGAGTGGAGGAGCAATGAGATCCCGCCGCGTGGCACAGGGGACTGTGTCTAGCCCCGTGTGAGGGAGCAGGCTCCTGTGAGAAAAAGAATGCACACGCGTACGTGTGACCGGGTCACCTCGCTGCACAGGAGAAAAACTGACAGAACACCGTAAACCAGCTCTAACGGAAAAAATAAAAATCACTGTTTAAAAAACACAAACACCCGTTACAGGGCAACTAGGAGTCAGCAGTACAAACCAGAAGGCCAGCAAATGGGGCGAACTAGAAGGTCCAGAAACCGCCCCCAAAGGATCTAACACCCCAGGAAGCAGGTGTAATAGGAGAAGCCGGTGGACAGTGTGGTCTCGCCTCTTCCGTGGGGATAAGCAGGAAACTGGAAACCGTTAGAGAAGTGGGGGCGCTGGAGACGGCCCGCTCAGCGGAATACACTCCACCTGGCTCAAAGACCTAACTTCCAAGGTCAATAAAAACAGATGAAAATCACAGGATGATTTAAAAGATAGTTTTAGGGAGTTCCCGTCGTGGCGCAGTGGTTAGCGAATCCGACTAGGAACCATGAGGTTTCGGGTTCGGTCCCTGCCCTTGCTCAGTGGGTTAACGATCCGGCGTTGCCGTGAGCTGTGGTGTAGGTTGCAGACGCGGCTCGGATCCCGTGTTGCTGTGGCTCTGGCGTAGGCCGGCGGCTACAGCTCCGATTCGACCCCCAGCCTGGGAACCTCCATATGCCGTGGGAGCAGCCCAAGAAATGGCAAAAAGACCAAAAAAAAAAAAAAAAATTCTGCTAAATACCAGGAGTGGAATCGCTGGATCACATGGCAGCGCTGCTTTTGTCTGCTGAGAAGCTCTGCTCCGAGGGGGCTGCAACGATTCGCATCCCCGCCAAACTAGCAGGCGGCTTCCTCGCCACATCGTCGCCTGCACTTACGGTTTCCTGTCTCTGTGCTGACGGCCATTCTGAGAGGGCGAGGCGATACCTAGCGGTGGTTTGAAGCTTCGTTTCCCAGATGACGAGCGGCGGGAGCATCTCTCCCGCTGCCGTGTGGCCATCACTGCGTCTTTGGAAAAATGTCTATTCAGACCTTCTGCCCATTTTTAATTGAACTCTCTCTCTTTCTCTCTCTCCCTCCCTTCTTTTTTTTTTTTTTCTTTTTGTCTTTTTAGGGCCGCACCCGCAGCACGTGGAGGCTCCCAGGCTAGGGGGCCAATCGGAGCTGCAGCTGCCAGGCTGCACCACGGCCACGCGGGATCTGAGCCGCATCTGCGACCTACACCACAGCTCATGGCAGTGCTAGATCCTTAACCCACCAAGCAAGGCCAGAGACCGAACCCACATCCTCAGGTATGCTAGCTGTGTGCGTTACCACTGAGCCACAACGGGAACTCCCTGGTTTCTTTTCTTGACACTCGGTTGTTTGAGTTCTTGGTATGTGTGCTGTGCTAACACTTTATCAGATACACTATCACTTGCAAACTTGTTCTCCTCTTAAGTGGGTGACCATTTCATTTCATCCATACTGTCCTTGCCGTGCAGAGCTTCTTACTGTAATGGAGCCCCATTTGCTTATTTTTGCGTTTAGTTGCCTCACCTGAGGAGACAGACTCAAAACAACGTTGCTAAGGAGTTCCCGTCGTGGCGCAGTGGTGAACGAATCCAACTAGGAACCATGAGGTTGCGGGTTCGGTCCCTGGCCTCACTCAGTGAGTTAAGGATCCGGTGTTGCCGTGAGCTGTGGTGTGGGTCACAGACATGGCTCAGATCCTACATTGCTGTGGCTGTGGGGTAGGCCGGTGGCTACAGCTCCGATGAGACCCCTAGCCTGGGAACCTCCATGTGCCGCGGGAGCGGCCCCAGAAAAGGCAAAAAGACAAAGCAGCGTTGCTAAGATCGAGGTCGGAGAGCCACTGCTTACACTCTCCTCAAGGAGTCGTATGGTTTCAGGCCTTAAACGTAGGTCCTTCATCCATTCTGAGTTTATTTTTCACATCAGCTCCTTTTGCGTGCTGCTGTCCAGTGTTCCCAACGCAGAGTACTGGGGACGCCTTTCCCCATCATGCGTTCCTCCTCCGGACTGCTCACTTTAAAGTGGTGACTTCTGGGAGTTCCCGTGGTGGCTCAGCGGGCTAAGAACCCTGCTATAGCCATGAGGACTCAGGTTCGATCCCTGGCCTTGCTCAGTGGGTTAAGGATCTGGCGTTGCCGTGAGCTGGGGTGGAGGTCTAGGAGTGGCTCGGATCTGGCGTGGCTGTGGCTGTGGTAGACTCCTCGCCTGGGCACTTCCATCTTTCACGGGTACGGCACTAAAAAATAAAAAAAAAAAAGAGAGAATATAACCTGAACTTTTCCATTAAAAAATTGTTTTTAAATATAACCCACAGAATGAGAACTTGCAAATACTCAACCTGGTCAGGGACTTTATCCAGCATATATAAAACCTCTTACAATAAAAACTAACTCAATAAGAAACAGGCAACCATTTTTTAAACAGGTAGAGGGTTTGAATGGACGTTTCTCCCAAAAAGATGTACGAGCGGCCAAGAGGCTGATGACAAGAGACTCAACGTCACCAACCACTATGGAAATGCGAGTCAGAAGCACAACACGATTCCACGGCGCCCGCCGGGATGGCCCAAGTCGCAGGCAGAGAGCCGTCAGGGCTGGACAAGGAGGACCCCGGGTCCTCGGGGGCAGCTGGTGGGCACCGGGAGCCTGGCGGGCGGAGCCGGGCTCATCTCAGATGGTCACGGAGTTACCCGGCAGCGCCACTCCCTCCGGAGAGAACTGAGAGCGCCCACAGCTAGAACCTGCACACCGACGCGCACGGCAGCTCTGCTCACAACAGCTGGAAAACGGGACAGCCCAAGTCCATCAGCGGGTGAGCGGACAAACAGGACAAGTCTGTGTTTGGGAAGGAAATGAGCTCGGCCGTAAAAGAAAGTGCTGTTCCCATGGCGACATGGATGCGTCTTCTGTGGGGGGGGGGCACGCCCGAGGCATGAGGAAGGTCCCGGGCCAGGGACTGAACCCACGCCACAGCAGCGGCAGGGGCGGATCCTTAACCTGCTGAGCCACCAGGGACTCCTGGATGAGTCTAGAAAACAGGGTGCCCGGTGAAAGGAAACCCAGAAGCCGCATGTGTGACTCCACGGATTCAAAACATCCACGAGAGGCAAATGCACAGAGACAGAAAGCAGATCGGACTCTCGGCGGGGGTGGGGTGGGTGGGGTGGGGTGAGAACAGCTAAGGGCTTGTTCGGGGATGTGAAAATATTCTGAAATTAGCTCGTGGCGGTGGCTGCACAGCCCTGTGAACACATGAAACCTACTGAGTTGTACCCTTTAAAGGGTGAGGTGCATGGTATGTGAATTACAGAAATCAGGCCGTTCTGAGTAAAAATAATCCTGGGGTTAGGGCAGGCCTATCTAACTGTGCTGTAAGCCCCAGAACCACAAAAGACGAGGTTGATAAATTTGATTACTTCAAAGAAAAAAGTTTCCACTGCAAAAACCACCATGAGTCAAAAGTCAAAAGACAACCTAGAAAAAGCGTTCTCACCAGGGTCTCTAAGCGCCGAGCCCACTGACGTGTACAACTCTCCCGCTCTGCAGTGGGAGCCGGGCGCCCGGGCGCAGAAAGCTCACGGATGATTCCAAACACCTCACGAGAAAATGCCAGGAGCTCCCTGGTGGCGAGCTGGTTCAGGATCTGGACCCGGCGTGTTGTTGCAGTGGTTCTGGCCACTGCTGTGGCTCAGGTTTGATCCCCCGCCCCAGAACTTCCGCATGCCACGGATGCAGTCAAAAAAAGACAAGCAAAGAAAACCCCAAAGGACAGGACAGGTGGGAATGTGGGCAGACACTGTCACACGGTGGGGGGCAGGGCACAAAGTCCCCCCAAAAGCGGAGCTTCTGAACCTCCCCTTCTAGGAACTGAGGCCCCCACTGCTCCTGGGGCCAAGGGGCAGGGGAGGCGTCTATGTGGTCATTCACTGCCCGGTGGTCCCAGCAGAAGACCCCCGCCCCATGTGTGCAGAGGGGCCTGTAGGATAGACCGCGACTCACGCGGGGGGCGGGGTAGGTGCTGGGCAGCCGCGTCTCTGACGCCCCGTGATCCTGGGGCTCCCGGCACCTACGCTCTCGGGAACCTGTGCACACGGATGCGAGCAACCACACAAGTGCCCACCACGGTGACCGTGGCCCATCACCGGGCCCCAGAAGGGGAAGCGCTGGCACGGGCTCCTGTGCAGAGCGACCGCGCCCCGTGAGCTCTGTCCCCAGAAGGAGACCGCTGGGCTCAGGACCTGCTCAGGAGATGCCTGGAGCCACGAACCCATGGTGGCCCTGGCCTGGGGGCGGGGCGGGGGCTGGGGGTCGGGGTTCTTTCTGAAGCAATGACAATATTCTACAACTGACGGTGGGAGTTCCTGTCCGGGGCGCAGTGGAAGCAATCCAACGAGGAACCATGAGGTCGCGGGTTCGATCCCTGGCCTCACTCTGTGGGTTAAGGATCCCACGTTGCCATGAGCTGTGGTGTAGGTGCAGGCATGGCTTGGATCTGGCACTGCTGTCGCTGGCGTGCAGGCCGGAGCTACAGCTCCGATTGGACCCCTAGCCTGGAACCTCCATCTGCCGCGGGCGTGGCCCTGAATAAGTAAATAAAACTGACTGTGGTGATGGTTGTGCAGCCCCCTGAAGGCGCCCCAAACCACCGAGTTCAGGGGGAAAATCATGCAGAGACAAAAAGGAAGAGAACCAGCTAGGGTTCCCCATGCCTGGCCTCCCAGCCAGGACCCGACTGCCCTCCTGTGGGGCGGGGTGTCCACGCTGGGGCTGTGCGGCCTGGGTCCAGGCAGGCTCAGGATCCCACAGGCAGTGGGAGGAAGGGCGGGCACTGGACCGGGCAGGCCTAGCTGCCTTCCACCCCCACCCAGCCTCTCCCTGGGGGTGGGATCCAGTGCCCTGCAGGCCAAGCCCCTGCCCCCCAACTCTGCTTTAATGTGTGGCCAGCAGAGCAGACAACACAAAGGCGACAGAGGCCCTCGGCCTCTCGCCTCCCGCGCACACCTGCTCCCCTGCAGACCTTCGTGAGGTTTCGGCGGGGGGGGGCACCCAAGTCCGGCCCCACCCCTCCTCACAAGACATCACACCCCTGCCGGCGGCACAGGTGGGCCTCCCCTTCTGTCTGACCCCCCAGGTCCGTGGCTGGGCGTGAATGTTCACGTGCACAGCGTGGCCTTGTCAAGCGCAGACTCTGACCCTGCAGGTAGGCCTGGGCGGCCCCAGGCTCTGCACTTCTAAAAGACCCCACAGGAGGCTGAGACCCCTGAGGCTGTGCTGAGAACAGCCGACCCTTCACTCCCGAGGCAGAGCCCGTTGGGCACCGGCCTTGGCCCCCATCCCCATGGCAGCCCCCATCCAAGCCACTCCTTTCATGGGGCATCACCAGGCCCCCGACTCCCTTGATCCTGTGGTCAAATTTGAGGAGTCAGGAAGCTTTGCCTCGCGGCTCCCACCCATCTCTCGCAGCCCCTCTATCAGGGGTCAGGCCCCATGTGGGCAGCATTCACACCACCCCTCTGTCTGGAACTCGCTCCCCCAGGCAGTGCCCATTCCCTCTCCACTTGTCAGGCTGCCCTGCCTGCCACCCCCACCCGAGTCACCACTGCCTGCCCAGCAGTGCATTGCCAGTGTGCCTGTAACCTGCCTGCCCCTCCCTGAGGCCTTCTCTAGGGGCCAGCAACTCACCAGGCCTCCCATGGCAAGTGTTCAATAAACACGGGTCAAGTGGATGGATGAATGAGTGAACGAATGGACGGATGGATGGATAAGTGGGTGGATGGATGGAAGGATGGATGGACGAGAAGATGGAAGGATAGATGAGTGGGTGGATGGACGGACGAGTGGGTGGATGGATGGATGAGTGAATGGATGGATGGATGAGTGAATGGATGGATGGATGGACGGACGAGTGGGTGGATGGATGGATGGATGGATGAGTGGGTGGATGGATGGATGGATGGATGGATGAGTGAATGGATGGATGGATGAGTGGGTGGATGGATGGATGGATGGATGGATGAGTGGGTGATGGATGGATGAGTGAATGGATGGATGATGAGTGGGTGGATGGATGGATGAGTGAATGGATGGATGGATGGGTGGATGGATGGATGAAGTGGGTGGATGGATGGAGGATGGCGGATGGAGTGATGGATGGATGGATGGTGGGTGTGGCTGGCTGGCTGGCTGGCTGCGTGCCTGGCTGGCTGGCTGCGTGGGTGGCTGCTGGCTGCGTGACTGGACTGGCTGGCTGCGTCGGTGGCTTTGGCTGCTGTGCGTGGATGGCTGGATGCGTGGTGGCTGGATGGCTGCGTGGATGGCTGGATGCGTGGGTGGGTGGCTGGATGCGTGGGTGGTGGCTGGCTGCGTGTGGGTGGCTGGCTGCGTGGGTGGGTGGCTGGCTGCTGGGTGGGTGGCTGGCTGCTGGGTGGTGGCTGGCTGCTTGGGTGGGTGGCTGGCTGCGTGGGTGGGTGGCTGGCTGCGTGGGTGGGTGGCTGGCTGCGTGGGTGGGTGGCTGCTGCGTGGGTGGGTGCTGGCTGCGTGGTGGCTGGCTGGCTGCGTGGGTGGGTGGCTGGCTGCGTGGGTGGGTGGCTGGCTGCGTGGTGGTGGCTGGCTTCGTGGGTGGCTGAGCTGGCTTCTGCGTGCCTGCTGCTGCGTGGGTGGGTGGCTGTGCTTGGCTGGCTGGCTGGCTGCGTCGGTGGGCTGGCTGGCTGCGTGGGTGGGCTGGCTGGCTGGCTGGTGCGTGCCTGGCTGGATGGCTGCGTGGTGGCTGGCTGGCTGCGTGCTGGCTGGATGGCTGCGTGGCTGGCTGGCTGCTGCCTGGCTGGCTCGTGGGTGGGTGGCTGCTGCTTGGGTGGCTGGCTGGTGGGGTGGGTGGCTGGCTGCGTGGGTGGGTGGCTGTGAGTGATGGCTGGATGGCTGGCTGAGTGCCTGGCTGGATGAGTGGGTGGGTGGCTGGTGCGTGGCTGGATGGCTGGCTGAGTCGGTGGATGGCTGGCTGAGTGGGTGGCTGGCTGGATGGATGGCTGGCTGTGCCTGGCTGGTGGCTGCGTGGTGGCTGGCTGGCTGCGTGCCTGGCTGGCTGGCTGCGTGGCTGGCTGGCTGCGTGCCTGGCTGGCTGCGTGGGTGGGTGGCTGGCTGCGTGGGTGGGTGGCTGGCTGCGTGGGTGGGTGGCTGGCGCGTGGGTGGGTGGCTGGCTGCGTGGCTGGCTGGCTGGCTGGCTGCGTGCGTGGCTTGCTGGCTGGCTGCGTGCCTGGCTGGCTGCGTGGGTGGGTGGCTGGCTGCGTGGGTGGGTGGCTGGCTGCGTGGGTGGGTGGCTGGCTGCTGGGTGGGTGGCTGGCTGCGTGGGGTGGCTGGCTGGCTGCGTGGGTGGCTGGCTGGCTGCTGCGTGCCGGCTGGCTGGCTGCGTGCCTGGCTGGCTGGCTGCGTGCCTGGCTGGCTGGCTGCGTGGTGTGCTGGCTGGGTGCGTGGGTGGCTGGCTGGGTGGGTGGCTGGCTGGCTGGGTGGCTGGCTGATGGCTGGCTGCGTGCCTGGCTGGCTGGCTGCGTGCCTGGCTGGCTGGCTGCGTGCCTGGCTGGCTGGCTGCGTGCCTGGCTGGCTTGCTGCGTGCCTGGCTGGCTGGCTGCGTGCTGGCTGGCTGGCTGCGTGCCTGGCTGGCTGGCTGCGTGGGTGGATGGATGGATGAGTGGGTGGATGGATGGATGAGTGGGTGGATGGATGGATGCATAAATGAATGGATGAGTGAAGAGATGGATGGACGCACAGAAGGCTGCATCAACGAATGAAGGAACGAGTGAAGGGCCTGACTTTAGTGACTCTCTGTAAGGTTAGCAATAAAGTTCTAATACTGAGAAGGCCCAGGCCAGTGCACAACTGCTCTGAGCGGGGTTCCCTGAGCGCCAGCATGTCCCAGGTGTTGGGATGTGGAGCCAAAGCTTCAGGAGCTGCCTCTGGCGGGGGAGCAGCATCTCCTGCACTGGCTCACTCATTCATTCACCCTGCAGCTGCCCCAGGAGGGAAGTGGGGAGAGGCGGCCCTGGGGCTGGACTCAGGGTGGGGGCAGGTGCACAGGAGGGCCAAGGTCCAGCTGCTGGCCCCGGACCTCTCCCCAGCCTCAGGTCCCTGCCGGCGCGAGGTTTCGTGACCTAGAGGGCGGGGCTGAGGACACCCAGGGGCAGTGGCAACGCCCCATGTCCTCTCACCACCACCCCCATTCCCCCCCAGCCGTACCTCCACTTGGGCCTCCTCCCAGGTGTCCAGGCGGACAGACTTCACCTTGCTGACCTGGGGGATGTTCCGGTGGATTCCCGAGCAGCTCAGGCAGATGAACACTCCGAGGGTGTAGGAGGCCCAGTCCGGATCTGAAAGACAAGGCCGGCGGTTCAGGGAGGGGGCACCAGGGGACAGGGCTCTGGACCAGCCTGTGCAGCGGGAAGCCGGCCAGCAGCCGAAGCTCTGGGGCTCGGCTCACAGACCTCCAGCCTGAGGGTGCAGCGTGTGGCCTCTCGGGTCCAGCGGACGACACTGGAAGCCAGGGACACAGGTCTCTGGCGCAAGACAGGCGGTCTAGGTGGCACATGGAACAGAGAAGTTCTGGGAGAAAAACGGCTGTGTCATCTCGAGGGCCCCACGCCTGGCCGCTCGGGCAGACTCTCCCTGGGGCGCGGTCGCCGGCTGCTCAGAGGGAGGGGGCTCCACTGCGACTGGGGCGGTGGGCGGGGGCCCTGCCCCTGGCCCAGGGACACGGAGGCCAGCTCTCTGAGGCCAGCAGCAGCCCCGACCTGGCCTCCTCCCTGACAGCGGTGGTTCCCGACCTGAGCCAGCAAGGGTGGGGCGGCCCGGAGACCCCGAGGCCGCGAAGAGCCGTGAGCAGAGGGTACCCTGTCCCCCTGACACCCATCACCCACTCCCGCTGCCCGTCCTGCTCCCCCGCGGCCCCCTGGCGACACCTCTGCCAGCTGGGCCCACAGACAATTATCGCACCAACTTTCTGGTGGAAGCTCGGGGACTTGCTCTGCCCAGAGGGCAGCCCCCGAACCCCACACCCAGCTCAAATGCCACCCCCAGAGGCCTCCCTGACCACCGGCTGGGGCCCCCAGCCTTCCCCGGTCATGACCCCCTCTCGCTTCCCGGCGTCTGCCCATCCCGGCCCTTCACTCACAGGCCTGATCCCCCCTCACTGCCCCAGGGTGACCGCTGTGGGCACACCAGGGACAGGCCACCACCCCTGCTGCCCTGAGCATGACCTGGGGAAGGGCTCTGGTGACCAGGGCTTGGCAGGGCCAGCAGCCAGGTCGCCAAGGTCCTGGGGTCCGTGGAGAGGGCGCGGCCTGGCTGTGTGAGGACCGGGGGATGGCGATGGGGGCTTGGTGGAGGGAAGGCTGCACCCCAGCTCTAAGCTCCCAGGGGTAACCCAGGGAGGGTAAGGGCACCCCAAGAGCGCTCTCCAGGGGACACCGGCTTGTGCGCAGGTGGCAAACGTGTGCGCGTGAACCGAAGCCCACGTCAGCTCCGTGTCCTCAGAACCGCTTCCCCACGTGGGTCAGTCTCAAGAAGCCGCTGACTGCAGCAACGAGGGCCCAGGAAACCGCCCATCCGGGGGGCCCACCCCAGGCCGCACCCCAGCCTTGCCCCGCAGCCCACCCAGCGCGGCAACCAGGCCCCTGGCCGGCGCTCGGGGACACCCGACCCCTCCCCCCGGGCCCAGAAGGAGCAACCTCTTTGCGAAAGCGGGGGCCCCACGGGAAATGAGGAAACGGATGGAGAGGCAGCAGGCCGGAGGGAAGGTGGACGGGACGATGGCACGCGGACGAGCAGGTAGCCACGTGCCATGGGGACAGGGCGGGCCCTGGTCACCCACACTGGAAAGCCCGTCGACTGGAAAGCGGCACCAGGGCAGGGATGGGGGCTGTGCCCTCACACCCAGCACCTGTGCCTGTCACACCCGCCAGCCAGACCCCCGGCCCCCTCCCCTCCCCGCTTCCTGGCCCGCGTCCCGAGGCAGGTGGCCACCCTGGTCTGTGCCTGTCACCCTCGGGGAGGGTCACCGTGCCCCGGCCACGCCATGTCTGCTGGCCTGTCCCGCCACACCTGCCGCGCTCACAGTCACCCGTCTGGGGTTCACGGCGCCCTGGCAGCTCAGCATGGCCACAGGACCCGAGGGCAGTGCGAGCAGAGGGACCTCCAGCATCCCCGACCCTGGGCTCTGACCCATCCTGGGCCGATGGAGAAGGGACTCTGGGAGGGGAGCTGGACCCCAGAGTCACTGCCCGGTCGACGGAGGCTGCAGAGCCGGCACGGCGGTGGGGCTGTGAGGGGCTGGCGGCACCCCTCTGCCAGGCCAACGGCAGCTGCTCATGGGGGGCGGGGAGGGAGCCCAGGGGGACAGCGCTGGACGCAGGGACCCCACCCGGCCCACCCAGCGATGCTGCGCCTGCTGAGACCTCCAGACCAGGTCCCCCCCGGCCTTTGCCCACTGATGTGCCAATCCTGGCTGGCCGAGCAAGGACCAAGCGCTGGCGCCCAGCCAGGGGGCCAGGACGCCGGTGCCACACGGCCCCTCACACCTGCAGAGGCTCCTTACAGAAGGCTCCAGCAGGCTTGGCCGGGTGGCCCTTGGGCCTGCCTCTGTCAATCAAGTTTTACAGTCAGTGGCCACAGGGCACTTCCATCGTCAACATTCCGTCCCTGGCGGCTTCCGCCGTCCAGCAGCAGAACCCAGCGGGGGCCACAGAGAACGTGTGGCCCGCGAAGCCTAAGAGTCACGGGCTGCCCAGCTCCGCTCCAGAGGGACAGTCACGCCGAGCGAGCCCAAGGAGGGCGGGTGACCAGACGGATGGCTCACGGCTCCTGCCCACGTCATCCGCCTTTGCCAAGGGACTGAGGTTCAGGGAGAGGCCGCGGACTCAGCACAGGGCCCCACAGGGTAAATTTCAGGCTGTGCCCACGCCCGCCTGGTGTCTGCCCCCAGACAGCCTGAGCTGCCTCCTGCCAAAGAGCTCAAGGAAGTTTCCAACTGAGACGCGGGGACACGAAGCCCTTTACGGAACAGTAAGACGACAAAAGCCAGGGGAGTCACGCCTGCTGGGGCGGGGCCCACGGCAGGTTGTCACCTGAGGAGCAGGAAGCCGCTGGCTTTTTCAGAAGCGCTGGTGATGAGACACTGCTACAGACGCACGAGATCGTGTGCCAGCGGCGCAGGGCATGGGCTTCTGGGGCACCGCCGGCAGGGCCGTGCGTTGCTTCAACCACCTCGGGAAACGGTTTGGCAGCTGCTCATGTAATTGAGCATTTCTCCCTCCTATAATGTACAATTCTCTTGGTATTTACCCAAGAGAAATGGAACACGTCCACGAAAACTCTCCACACCCAACAAGACATAAAAAGTACAAGACCCGCGAGCAACAGCGGTTTATACCAACAAGGTATGGCTGGCTTAGATTTGAAAATGGATGACCCTATTTACAAATTAAAAGTAAGGTAATTCACTCTATTTACAGACTTTGGGGGGGGAGGTGCTTCTTAGGGCCGCACTGGCGCCATATGGAGGTTCCCAGGCTAGGGGTTGAATCTGAGCTGCAGCAGCAGGCCCACACCACAGACACAGCAACACCGGATCCTTAACCCACTGTGCGGGATCGAACCCGTGACCTCATGGTTCCTAGTCGGATTTGTTTCCACTGCGCCACGATGGGAACTCCTTAAATTTGAAAATGGATGACCCTATTTACAAATTAAAAGTAAGGTAATTCACTCTATTTACAGATTAAGAAAGAAAAATCATGTGATCACCATAAGAGATGCAGAAAAAGCATCTGACGAAATGTGAACATCCTGATAAAAATTCTCAGAAAACCAAAGGGAGTTCCCTGGCGGCTCAGTGGTTTAAGCATCTAGCATGGGTCCGAGCCTTGGCCCAGGTACTTCTGCATGCTGTAGGTGTGGTCAAAAAAAAAATTCTAGGAGTTCCCGTCGAGGCACAGTGGTTAACGAATCCAACTAGGAACCATGAGGTTTCGGGTTCCATCCCTGGCCTCGCTCCGTGGGTTAAGGATCCGACGTTGCCGTGAGCTGTGGTGTAGGTCGCAGATGCAGCTCAGATCCCGTGTTGCTGTGGCTGTGGTGTAGGCCGGCGGCTACAGCTCCAATGGGACCCCTCGCCTGGGAACCTCCATATGCCACAGAAGCGGTCCAAGAAAAGACGAAAAAACAAAAAAAATTCTAGAGAAGAATTCCCCTACCTTAATATATGGCATCTACGAAATAGCTATACACTTAATGGAGAAAGGCTGAATGCTTCTCCACTGAGCTACGGAAGAAGACAGGAATATCTGTTCTGTTTACACGTCTTCAACACCAAACGAAGTTTCACTCAGCGCAACGAGGCCGTAACAAGAGATGCGAAGCTCTCCGATGAGCCGGGAGGAAGGCGAACGGCTCCTGGGCGCAGACGACGCACTCTCTACAGAGAAAGGCCCGTGGACCCCCAAGACACCGCTAGAAGCCACAAGCAAGGTTGCAGGACACGGGGTAAATAAACAAGAATCGACTGCATTTCTGTGTACCAGCAACAGGCAACTGGAAATTAAATATTTAAAAATACATTTACGAAAACAAAATAAAACAAAATAAAATAAAAATACATCTGCAGACAGTTGCACAACAATCTCAACGTTTTCTTTTCTTTTCTTTTCTTTTTTGTCTCTTTAGGGCCGCACGTGCAGCATATGGAGGTTCCCAGGCCAGGGGTCAGATCGGAGCTGCAGCTGCCGGCCTCCACCACAGCCACAGCAGCACAGGATCTGAGCCGCGTCTGCGACCTACACCACAGCTCACGGCAACGCCGGATCCCGAACCCACGGAGCGAGGCCAGGGACCGAACCTGCGACCTCATGGATACTGGTCAGGTCTGCAACCTGCTGAGCCACGACGGGAACTCCACAACGCGCATGTTGTCAGCAAAGCTGAACACCACCCTTAAAAGAGAGTAAAACGGCAACTTCTGATTTTACCAATATTTAAAACATTCGGTACCAGAGTTCCCGTCGTGGCCCGGTGGAAACGAATCTGACTAGAATTCCTGCGGTCGCAGGTTCGATCCCTGGCCTCGCTCCGTGGGTGAAGGATCTGGCATGGCTGTGAGCTGTGGTGTAGGTCGCGGACAAGGCTTGGATCCCACGTTGCTGTGGCTCTGGTGCAGGCCGGCAGCTGCAGCTCGGATTCAGTCCCTGGCCTGGGAACCTCCATAGGCCACAGGTCCTGAAAAGCAAAGATAAACAAATACATAAAAATACTGCATACCATTTGTACCACAAAAATATGAAATTCTTGCGGGTAAATATCACCGGATACACAAAACGGTACACAGACAACTACAAAACACTGCTGGGACAAAACGAAAGGACACCTGACTGTGAGGTGAGAGATGCCATTTTCAGGGGTTGGAAGACTCGATGCTGCCAAGACGTAAGTGCTCCTCAAACTAACGCACGGAGTCCACGCGCTCCCTCTCAGGCGTCCAGGACGACTGTTACGGTGGGAATTGACAATCTGATTCTGGGAGTTCCCGCTGCGGCACAGCAGGTTAAGGATCCAGCAGCTCAGATGCGATTCCTGGCCCAGGAACTTCCATATGCCACGACGGTGGCCAAAAAAGAAAAACAACTAGTCCGATTCTAAAATCCATACGTAAATTCAGGGGGCCGAGAACAGCCAGGATGGCTCTGAAGAGGAACAGGTGAAGGGCTAGCATGACTTGGTTTTATGATTTACCGAAAAGCCAGGTATCCAGAGGGTGTGGTGTCCGCAGGAAAACAGATCAAGGGGACAGAAGAGACGCCCGGAAACAGCCCTCACGCACGTGGACAACTAACTACTGACCAGGCAGCACTAGCGGGTCGGTGCAGAAAGAGCAATCTTCCAATAGGTGGCGCTGAACCAGGCAGCTCTGCAAACACAAGACGTCAACCCTAACCTCCCCGCACGCGAAGAGGGGGGACTCAAAACGCATCACAGCCCTAAAGGCAAAACCTAAAACCAGGAGGTTCCCATAGTGGCTCAGCGGTAGCGAGCCCGACAAGTATCCATGAGGACACTGGTTCGATCCCTGGCCTCACTCGGTGGGTTAAGGATGCAGCGTTGCCGTGAGCTATGGGGTCGGTCACAGATGTGGCTCAGATCGCATGTTGCTGTGGCTGTGGTGTAGACCGGCAGCTCTAGCTCCGATCGGACCCCTAGCCTGGGAACCTCCGTATGCTGCAGGCGTGGCCCTAAAACCATAAAGCTTCCAAAAGAAAAGAGGAGAAAGTGTCTGTGACCTTGAGTCAGGCAACGACTTTTCAGCTATAACTAAACGCAGAACCTATTAGGAGCTCCCCAGTGGCCTGGCGGGGTAAAGACTGAGCTTTGTCATTGCTGTGACATGGGTTTGATCCCTGGCCTGGACATTTACCCATGCTGTGGGCGTGGGCAAAAATAAAATTGAAAAAAACAAAACAAAAAAAAAACAGCAGGACTCAAAAGCATTCCCGTCGTGGCTCAGCAATAACAAACCCGACTAGTGTCCCTGCAGACTCAGGTTTGATCCCTGACCTCGCTCAGTGGGTCAAGGATCTGGCGTTGCCGTGAGCTGTGGTGCAGGTCACAGAGGCAGCTTGGATCCCGTGTAGCTGTGGCTGTGGTGTAGGCCGACGGCTGTAGCTCTGATTAGACCCCTAGCCTGGGAACCTCCATATGCCGCAGGTATGGCTGTAAAAAGTCAAAAAAAAAAAAAAAAAGATAAACTGGCCTTATTCAATTTTTAAAAATCTGCTCTTTGAAAGACACTAGTCAAGGGAATGAGAAGTCACACTGGGAGAAATTTAAATCAGGTACCTGATAAAGGATTTGCGCCCCAAGTTTATAAAGGCCTATTCAAACTCAGGAATAAGGAAACAACCAACCCACTGAAAAGATAAGCAAGAGACCTGAACAGACACTTGACGCAAGACAGCAAATCTGCCCAAGGCCGATGCCCCCTGTTGGACGTCGGTGGGGAGAGGGGGGCTGACGGCCTGGGGCCCGCGGGGTGCTGGCTGGTGTAGGGTGGCCAGTGCCACAGGAGCCCCCTCCCAGGGCCCAGGCAGAGGAGGAGGTGTGCCCATCACCCCAGGAGGTGGCTGACTCCCCTCCCTCCACCCCTCCCCGCAGCCCCTCATCCCAGGGCTGGTGGGGAAGGAGGAAGACAGTTTGGAGCAGGAGGCGTCTTGACCAAAGGCCAGGCTCCCCACTGCCACCTCCCCGAGTCCAAACCACAAGGAGCACACGGTCCTTTTCTGGGGGCCCTCCCTCCAACACACGCGGCCACTGGGAGGCACCCGGTCCCTCCCTGCCCGCTCAGGGCACCCCATGCATGAGTCACCCATCGGTGGGTGGAGCACCTGTGCCCTCCACCCCCCGCAAACTGCTTCAAAAACCCTAAAGGCGGGAGTACCCTCTGTGGCTCAGCGGTTAATGAACCTGACTAGGATCTATGAGGTTGTGGGTTCGATTCCTGGCCTCGCTCAGTGCGTTAAGGATCTGGCAGTGCCGTGAGCTGTGGTGTAGGTTGCAGACAAGGCTCGGCTCCTGTGTTGCCGTGGCTGTGGTGTAGGCCGGCGGCTGCAGCTCTGATGCGCCCCCTAGCCTAGGAACCTCCATATGTCTCGGGGTGTGGCCCTAAAAAGCAAACCCCCCTCAAAAAAACAAACCCTAAAGGTGGCAGCAGGGGGACCAGGCCAGGGCTGGCCCTGGGGTGAGCTGGGCCACAGTCTACCTGCTGGGCTCAGGCCTCGCCATCCCTAGAGGGCAGTCCAAGCAGGGGTGGACGCGGGCCCTGGACGTCCTTCCAGCCAAGAGTCCCTGGTTTAAGGGAGGGCTCAGACCCTGGGAGGAGGGCTCTGGGGGGGACTCGGAAAGTGTCAGGGAAAGTGAGCACCCCAGCGCAAAGCCACCAAAGCAGAACGTGGGGGCCAGCCGGGTGTGCCCGCCCCACTGGCCACACCAGCAGCTCCAGGACAGCCTGGCACCTGCACCTCTCATTCGATCTCAAGACTGATGCGTTAACTCTTCCTGCCCTGCGGCTGCACTTCAGCCAATCGCCAAAGTCACTTGATCCCAGCCCCGCCCTCCTCCCCACAAAAGCCTCTCAGCGAGTCTCAGGCAGCAGGCACCCCCGCCCCCACCCCCGGCCTGTCAGCAGAGTCCCCGACCTCGTGGCCAGCCAAGCATCGCTGCAGTGTGCCATGAGCGGGGTGTGTGTGCGTGTGCACGCGTGCACATGCGTGTGCAGCGGATGAGGGGCTGGACAAAAGGCAAAGGCTGCCAGGAGGTCCCCGAGGGAGGGAGACCCTTTAGCTTTTCAAGTGGCCAGGCTGGACCTGCAGGCCCCCCTGCAGGAAGGGGAGCCCCCACCCCACCCCCCGAAGGGCCGGAGAAAGGCAGGCGGGTGGGGTGTTGTCGGATGCAAGGCCCCACATGGGAGCCTGAGCTCGGGCTTCCCAGGAGAGCTGGTCCCCCCTCCTCCCCTTGCCCTCCCCCTGCCGAAGGCCCCGTCGGCGGCGGCGGTGGTGCCCTCAGCCCGGGCCGTCTGGGCAGGAGGCCCCGCCCCAGCCCAGGCTCTGCTCCAGCCGCACCCCTTCCCTGAGGCGCGAGGCCACCTGGCTCCCGTCTGGTCCACTTGTGAGCACACTCGGGACTCAGGAATTCCCTGCCCAGGGGCCGGGGGCGGGCCTCCAGGGCCTGCGTCCCCAGCAGAGACCCAAGGTCAGCGTGTCTTCTGCACCACGGGGAGCAGGCTGGGCCCGAGGGGTGGCCCAGGGCCTGGACGGGGGTGGGTGCAGCGGACGGGGTCCTGCAGTGCACCCACTGCCACCAGCCCCTGTGGATGGGGGGCTGCCCTGGGCTGTCTTCAGGCCACTGCCCCAGCCTCTCTGAATCAAGGTGAACGTACCCGCCACCCCCACCTCTGCCCCCGGCTGCCAGCCTCCCCGCCCCGGGCTGCCTCCTGCCCTGCCAGCTCTGAGGGTGCTCACAGGTGACTCAGCCCCCTTGCTACTTCCGGGAGCCGGAGGGAGGGCAGGTGGGACCCAGCCCAGGGCTGAGCCAGGAGGGGCAGGTGTGTTCCTGGCCAAGACTCGGCGGGAGAAGGAGCGCGTGCAGTGGAGCCTGTCCACGGAGTCGTGGGTCTGGCAGAGCCCTGCGGCCCAGCTCCAGAGACCACCGCCTCTTCCAAGGCGGAGGCCCAGCACCGCAGAGGCTCGGACCCTGCTGCCGGCGGCTGGTCGGGCGGCTCTCAGCAGAGGCAGAACGGGCCACCGAGGTGGGGGGGTGGGCGTCAGCCAGGGGCTCACAGCCGGTACCCCCGCCCCAGCCCCCCCCCCGCCCCGCACCTCAATCTGGGCCCCACACACCCCGGTTGGCACCTCCCAACACATAAGGCAGCCGGGGGTGCGGGTCCTCTGACTCCCGATGGAGTCCAGGCCCCAGGAGGCAGGCTGGGTGGTGCCCGTCACCAAAGCCACGCCCTGCACACAGCAGGTACTCAGTCAGCATCGGTGGCTCACAGCTCTCCTCTCGCCGCAACCAGCCCCCACCCCGAGGTGGGGGGGACCCCTTCCCTCCCGCCTGGCCCCGCGTTCCCTTCTCTCTCCCGCACCTTCAGTCCCCAGACTCTGACCACCCTACCAACGCCACACACACGGCCAGATGGCAGTCCCTCCGGATGCCCCTGCAAACGCCACTGGCCTCCATGGGGCTGACCCGGCCCTACCGCTCCCGGATCGGGTGGCACCTGGCCAGGTCACACGGCTCCCGCTGGCCCTCCAGCCCCGGGGCCCCTTCCAGGCCGTGGGCGTCTCCCTGCCGCCAGGCACCCGCCAGCATCTCAGTTGCCTCTCTTGGCTGTAAAAACTGCTGAGCTAAAAGGAGGGGGAAGCCACGCTGAGCTGGGACCGTTCTAAAGGCCACTGAGTTGTTCTTTTTTTGTGTGCTTTTTGGGGCCACACCCAAGGCATATGGAAGTTCCCAGGCTAGGGGTCAAATCAGAGCTGTAGCTGCTGGCCTGTGCCACAGCCACAGCAACACGAGATCCAAGCTGTCTCTGCGACCTACGCCACAGCTCACGGCAACCCCGGATCCTTAGTCCACGGAGCAAGGCCGGGGATCGAACCTGTGTCCTCACGGATGCCAGTCAGATTTGTTTCCGCTGTGCCCGACGGCAACTCCTGATTTGTTCCATTTTATATTATGTGAATTTCACCTTAAGAAAAAAATATATACACCTTCTGGTATTTTCTGTTCGGTTCTACCTCTGGCCTCTTTCCTCCAGAACTGTCCTCAGTGCCAGGCTCACGTCTCAGCTCCAGGCCTGTCGCAACCTCTCAACCCAGGCCCTGCCCCACTTCCACAAGGGCCACGCAATGGTGCTTCCTTCTGCCTCCGCTAAAAGCTGGGGCGCCCTCTTCTCTCCTTCACCCTCACGCCCCATCTGCCAGCAAATCCCAATCCTCGAAGTTTAGTATTTATTTACTTATTTATTTGGCTTTTAGGGCCACACCGGAGGCACATGGCGCTTCCCAGGCTAGGGGTCTAATCGGAGCTACAGCTGCCCGTCTACACCACAGCCACAGTAACATCAGATCCGAGCTGCATCTGTGACCTACACCACAGCTCCCAGCAACGCCAGATCCTTAACCCCCTGAGCGAGGCCAGGGATGGAACCCGCAACCTCATGGTTCCCAGTGGGGCTCGTTTCCCCTGCGCCGCGACGGGAGCGCCTCGATCCTCGAATTGCAAAATACGCCCAGGTCTCGCCACACCACCGCCACCCTAGACCGCATCCCTGACGCCTCTCGACCGCATGGTCCAGAAGCATCCTGACTTTCTCCCTGCTTCCACCTCGCTTCTGGGGGGCTGAGGCCCTCCTCGGCTCCCCCCCCCCCGCACCCTCTCGAGAGCTGCTGCCTGCGCCCCAGGTCACCTCTAAGCTTCTCCCTTCAACGAGCAAGGCCCACACTGGGGGGGGGGGCACGGCACCTGCTGCCCCCCACCCCCAAGGAGCAGCACCCACGCCCCAGGGACCACCCAGTGACAAGCTTACCCACCTGATGACTGTCCCAGGAACACCCTCACCCCAGTGACCCCTGGCCACAAGCTCACCCCATCGCTGCCAGAAGCTGCCCTGTCTCCCCTTCAGTGGCCCTGCCCCCCCGTCTGCCCTGAACCCAAGACCCCCGACCCCGCTTGCACTGCCCTCCCTGTGGACCATGCTGAGGCCTGGGCCCAAGAGCCTGTGTCCAGGGAGAGGCCTGGCCACATACAGGTGCAGGTTAACCAGGACCATGGGTCACGGGCACCTGGGCTGCCCGCCTGGCGCTGCCCCTGCAGGGCAGGCTCCACACACCTCTCCCAGGACCATTCCCCACCCTCAGTGCACGGAAGTGCCCTCGGCCCCTCCCCTTTGTGGTCCTGGTCCCCAGCCCGCGCTCAGGGGGCCTCCGCTCCTCCTGCAGGGCGACTCCAGGCACGGTCACCACTCTGCCATCCCGCCCCGCCTGCCAGCCAGTGACCTCTGACCTGCGCATCAGGGCCAGCGGTCCGCCTGCTCTCTTCTCTGATCCCATCGGGTGCAGGGGCCCCCGCCCCACCCTCAAGGGCTGTCTTCACGCGGGTCTCCACCCTCCCTGGTGTTCTGCTTCTCGCTGCCAGGAAAGCTCAGTGCCCCCACCTCTCCTCCCCTGGGACCCCAAAACAGGGATCAGGCTGCCCCCACAAGCCTCCAAAACTCATCCTCAGACAATGTGGCCCTTGCACGTTGCACCACAGCGGGAACTCCCCCAGACCACTTTGGACAGGGTGGCCAGCATGCTTACAGCACAGGGCGTGCCAGCAGTGCCCAGAGCACCTCTGCCAGCCTGTCTCTGCACATGGTCACTTACACATCAACTGCCTGGTGTCTGTGGGGGACACCAAATGCAGAAGCAAGAGCAAACACCTCGTGTGGCAGCCCCCCAGACGCACAGAGCAAGGCACAGGACGGAGAAAGGCGGCTGCCTGCCCAGGACCGAGGCCAGCGGCCGACAAGGCCCAGCCCTCCCAGGCCTCTGGTTCTGTGGGCACCGAGGCCCTGCCAGGAGCCACCCCTGCAAAGTGGCAGGATGCCACAGGTCAGGGTGGGGGCCAGGAGACTCTGGCTCAGTGCTATCCACCGGGCAGGGCCTATAAAGTGTCCTGGACAACGTGGACAGACTGCCTGTCCCAGAGAAGACTCTGGAAAGATGGCGGAGCAGAAGCACTGGAATCTGCCTCCCACCTGGAGAATGAGAGCACAGCAGAATCTGGCTGGTGTAAACCCCGGAGACTGCTGAAGCCTTTCACTTCCAGGGGAAGATGGGGACGCACAATGCAGTTAATTCTGTGCGACTCTGAGCAGGCGGCAGCGACCCACCCCCACCCCCACGCCCGCAGCAGACAGCTGGGCCAGTGGGCTGGGTGCAGCTGGCACTCAGTTCACAGCAGCCAGGGTGGGGAAGGACCTTGTCCTTCAGATACCAGGGAGCTGTGCTCTGATTGCCGCTTCTGATCACAGACCTGCAGAAACGGAGGACGCAGCCTTCCTTGCGGCCCCTCCCGCTCCAGCTCAAGGCGTCCTCGCAAGGACATAAAGGGCCAGAACCCGCTTGGCCTCCTGCACTGCTGCCTTTCCCTCTTTGGGAGCCTGGCGTTCAAGATCAGGACGTTGAAAAACAACCGCATATAAGAGGAAAATTAGAAGGAGACCACGCCTGGCCAGGGAAAAGGCTCAGAAAAGAACTGAGAAGCCACTCAATCCACGCTTCAGGCTAACCTGCAGCACAGACACCAGGGAAAAAAAGCAGTAGCAAAAAAAAAAAGAAAAGAAAAGGAAAGGAAAAAAAAAGCAAACCCTGAGGAAGGGGTAGAATCTGATTTCCAGACTTTCCGCATTATTAGATTCAAATGCCCAGTGTTCAACAGCAAAATGAGGCTCACGAAGAAACAGGAGCGTGTAGTCCATCTGAAGGGAAAAAATAACAGAATCTGTCCTTGAAAAAGACGTAGCGGGAGCAGTTCCCATCATGGCTCAGTGGCTAACGAACCCAACTAGCATCCACAAGGACACGGGTTCAATCCCTGGCCTTGCTCTGTGGGTTAAGGATCCGGTGTTGCCATGAGCTGTGGTGTAGGTCGCAGATGTAGCTCGGATCCCATGTGGCTGTGGCTGTGGCTGTGGTGCAGGCCGGCAGCTGCAGCTCTGACTGAAGCCCTGGCCTGGGAACCTCCATGTGCCACAGGTGCGTGCGGCCCGCAAAAAGGCAAAAAAAGAAAAAAGACTTAGTGGCAGATATACTAGACAAAGACTTTACAACACAGCCTTACAGATGTTCAAAAAAAAAAAGAATATGAGAGAAAATCAAGAAAACAATGTATAAATAAAGCAGAAACATCAATAAAGACAGAAACTACAAAGAAACCACAAAACAAAAACAAAAATTGAGCTAAAAGTTCAACAACAGAAATGAAAAATTCACTGGAGGGGGAGTTCCCCTCGTGGATCGGTGGTTAATGGTCCCGATTGGGATCCATGAGGACGTGGGTTCGATCCCTGGCCTTGCTCAGTGGGTTAAGGACCTGGCATCTCTGTGAACTGCGGTGTAGGTCACAGGTGTGGCTCTGATCCTGCATTGCTGTGGCTGTGGTACAGGCCAGCAGCTACAGCTCTGATTCAACCCTAGCCTGGGAACTTCCATATGCCGCAGGTGTAGTCCTAAAAAGCAAAAACTATAAATAAATAAATAAATAAATAAATAAATAAAGCAGAAAGAAAAGAAAAATTCACTGGAGGAATTCAGAGGTGGCAGCTTTGAGCAGGCGGAAGAACGAATCAGTGAACTTGAAGCTACGAGACTAGTCAGATGGAGGCTGGAGAGGAGAAAGAAAAAAAGGCTGAAAAAAGTGAGCAGAGCCTATGGGACCTGTGGGACGTCCTCAAGCAGATGAACACACGCATCAGGAAGTCCTCCAAGAAGGGAGAGAGAAAGAAATGCGGAGAGCATTTGGAGAAATAACAGCTGAAAACGCGACAAATCTGATGAGAGACAGGAATATAAACATCCAAGAAGCTCAACAAACTCCGCCGAAGGTGAACACGAAGAGGCCCAACCTGAGGCATGTTATCAAACTTTCAAAAGACAAAGAGGGTGAAATGAACCAGCATTGCTGTAGCTGCGGCACAGGTCACAGCTGTGGCTCAGATTCAATCCCCGGGCCAGGAACTTCCACATGCTGCAGGCATGGCCAGAAAAGTAAATAAATAAAAAAGTAAAAAAAAGACAGCGTCATAGCATCTTCTCTAACCACAACAGGATAAAGTTAGAAATCAGTGACAACAACAGCAAAAAGGGAAAATTGGCAATACTGTAGAAACCTAACAACACACTTTTAAATAACCAATGGATACAAAAGGAAATCACAATGAAAACCTTAAAATACTTAGAGATGAATGAAAACAAAAACACAACATCCCAAAATTTATGAGACGCAGCAAAAGCAGTGATGGGGGAGGGAACTTATAGCTAGAAATGCATACATCAAAAAAAGAAAGATCTGGAGCTCCCGTCGTGGCGCAGTGGTTAATGAATCTGACTAGGAACCATGAGGTGGCGGGTTTGATCCCTGGCCTTGCTCCGTGGGTTAAGGATCCGGCATTGCCCTGAGCTGTGGTGTAGGTTGCAGACGTGGCTCGGATCCCAAGTTGCTGTGGCTCTGGTATAGGCTGGCGGCTGCAGCTCTGATTAGACCCCGAGCCTGGGAACCTCCATATGCCACAGGAGCAGCCCAAGAAATGGCAAAAAGACCAAAAAAAAAAAAAAACTCAAATCAATAACATAACTTTACAATGGAAAGGACTAGAAAAAGAAGAAATAAACCCAAAGCTAGAGGAAAAACAAATCAAGATCAGAGAAAAATAGAGAAAATAAATGAAGCCAAAAGTTGGTTGTTCAAAAAGATCAACAAAACTGACAAAAACTTAGCTAGATGGGCTTCGAAAAGAGAGAAGACTCAGAACACTAAAATCAGAAATGAAAATGGGATGGACCTAGAAATTATCGTATTAGGTGAAGGAAGTCAGAGAGAGAAAGACGCGTAGTCTGTGATATCACTGACAAATGGAATCTAAAAGACGACGCCAACTAACACATTTATGAGACAGAAACAAACTCAGAGACGCAGAAAACAAACACACGTTACCACAGGGGACGGGGTGGGGGGTAAATAAGGAGTTTGGCATCAGCGGAAACAAACCATTATATACCAAACAGATAAAGAACAAGGCCTACTGTACAGCACAGGAAACGGTAGTCAGTAAACCATAATGGGAAATAATATTAAGTAAACCAATAGCACTATACAGACACACACACACACACGCGCGCATCACGTTGCTATATACCAGAAAGTAACACAACACTGCAAATCAACTATACTTCAGGGTGGAGTTCCTGTAGTGGCTCAGCGGAAATGAATCTGACTAGCATCCATGAGCACACAGGTTCGATCCCTGGCCTGAATCAGTGGGTTAGGGATCTGGTGTTGCTGTGAGCTGTGGTGTAGGTCACAGACACAGCTGGGATCCTGCGTTGCTGTGACTGTGGCGTAGGCCAGCAGCTACAGCTCCAGTTTGACCCCTAGCCTGGGAACCTCCCTATGCTGCAGGTGTGGGCCTAAAAAGACAAAAAAAAAAAAAAAAAATTCCAAAAGGAAATTACAGGAGTTCCCGTCGTGGCGCAGTGGTTGACGAATCCGACTAGGAACCATGAGGTTGCGGGTTCGGTCCCTGCCCTTGCTCAGAGGGTTGACGATCTGGCGTTGCCGTGAGCTGTGGTGTAGGTTGCAGACGCGGCTCGGATCCCGCGTTGCTGTGGCCCTGGCGTAGGCCGGTGGCTACAGCTCCAATTCGACCCCTAGCCTGGGAACCTCCATATGCCGCGGGAGAGGCCCAAGAAATAGCAAAAAGACCCCCCCCCAAAAAAAAGGAAAAGAAAAAAGGAAATTACAAAAACAATTCCATTTACATAAGCATCAAAAAGAATGAAATAATAAACCTACCTAAACAGACAAAAGACCTGTACTCTGAAAACTATAAGATGCTGATGAAAGAAATCAAAGGTGACACAAACAGAAAGATATACCATGCTCATGGATTGGAAGAGTCCACATTATCAAAATGACTATACTACCTAAGGTAATCTACAGATTCAATGCAATCCCTATCAAATTGCCAAGGACATTTTTCACAGAACTAGAACAAAATATTTTAAAGTTTGTTTGGAAGCACAAAAGACCCACAATAGCAAAAGCCATCCTGAGAAAGAAAAATGGAGCTGGAGGAATCAGGCTCCCAGACTTCAGACTATGCTACAAAGCTACAGTCACCTAAACTGTATGGTACTGGCACAGAGACAGAAATCTAGATCAGTGGAACAGGACAGAAAGCCCAGAATTAAACCCATGTGCCTACAGTCAACTAATCTATGACAAAGGAGGCAAGAATATACAATGGAGAAAGGATAGCCTGTTCAATAAGTAGTGCTGGGAAAACCGGACAGCCACATAGAAAAGAATGAAATCAGGACACTTCCTAACAACATAGACAAAAATAAACACAAAACAGATGAAAACCTAAATATAAGACCAGATACTATAAATCTCTTAGAGGAAAACACAGGCCAAACACTCTCTGACATAAACCACAGCAGCATCTTCTCAGATCCACCTCTTAGAGAAATGACAATAAAAACAAAAATAAACAAATGGGACTTCAAAGTTTCTGCACAGCAAGGAAAACCCTAAACAAAACGAAAAGACAACCCACAGAATGGGAGAAAATACTTGCAAATGAAGCAACTGACAAGGGATTAATCTCCAAAATTTATAAATACCTTCTGCAGCTCAACACCAAAAAAAACAAACAACCCCATCGAAAAATGGGCAGAAGATCTAAACAGACAATTCTCCAAAGAAGACACACGAATGGCCAAAAAACACATGAAAAGATGTTCAGCATCACTCATCATTAGAGACATGCAAATCAAAACCACTACGAGGCACCACCTTCCACCAGCCAGAATGGCCATCATCAAAGTCTACAAACAACAAGGGCTGGAGAGGGTGTGGAGAAAAAGGAACCCTATGACACTGTTGGTGGGATGTAAACTGGTGCAACCACTGTGGAAAACACAGAACGGAAATTCCTCAGAAAACTAAAAATAGAATGACCATTGGATCCAGCAACCCCACTCCTGGGCATCTCTCCAGAGAAAACCATGACTCACAAAGACACATGTACTCCGATGTTCATTGCAGCACTGTTTGCAACAGCCAAGACAGGGAAACAACCTAAATGCCCATCAATAGAGGAGTGGATCCAGAAGATGTGGCACATATACGCAATGGAATACTACTCAGCCATTAAAAGGAAGGAAATACCGGCATTTTTAGCAACATGGATGGACCTAGAAATTATCCTGCTAAGTGAAGTCAATCAGACAATGAGACACCAACATCAAATGCTTTCACTGACATGTGGAATCTGATAAAAGGACACAATGGACTTCTTTACAGAACAGATACTGACTCACAGGCTTTGACAAATTTATGTTTTCCAAATGAGACAGGTTGGGGGGTGGGGGGATTGTCTGGGGTTTGGAATGGAAATGCTAGATAAAATTGGGTTGTGATGATTGTTGTACAACTAATAAATGTAATAAAATTCATTGAGTAATTAAAAAAATAAAAATGTATTCCTATGCTTCCAAAAAAAAAAAAAAAGGAATAAAATACTTTGGAATTAACCAAGGAGGTTAAAGACTTGGACAATGAAAAGTAGAAAACCTTCCAGAAAGAAATTAAAGAAGACACAAATAACACATAAAGAATAATATAAAGTTCCCATCGTGGCTCAGCAGTAACAACCCCGACTAGTATCCATGAGGACGCAGGTTTGATCTCTGGCCTCACTCAGTGGGTTAAAGGTCCAGCGTTGCCGGGAGCTGTGGTGTAGGCTGGCAGCTGTAGCTCCGATTCGACCCCTAGCCTGTAACTTCCCATGCCGTGGGTACGACCCTAAGAAGACAAAAACAAAAAATGAACAAACAAAAAAGCCACAATAAATTAAACATATAATACATAAACAAGGAATAACACATAAATTAAACAAGACATAAATAACACATGCCATGTTCATGGATCAGAAAGCCTAATATTGTTAAAATGTCACCGTTACCCAAAGTGATCTAAATAGTCAATGCCAACCCACCAAAATCCCAAAGACATTTTTTTTTCAGAAATAGAAAACCCATCCTAAAACTCACATGTAACCTCAAGGAACCCCAACTAGACAAGGCAATTTTGAAAAACAACAAGGGAGTTCCCTTTGTGGCTCAGTGGCTAATGAACCCAACTAGGATCCATGAGGATGCAAGTTCGATCCCTAGCCTCGCTCAGTGGGCTAAGGATCTGGCGTTGCCATGAACTGTGGTGTAGGTCCTAAAAAGCAAAAAAAAAAAAAGAAAGAAAGAAAGAAATGGTGCTGGAATACCGGATATCCACACGCAGAAGAATAAAGGGGGACCTACCTCACACCGCCTACCGATATCAACTCAAGAGGGATCAGGATTCTAAAATAAGGTTGTGATGGTGGCTGTACAACTATAAATATAACAACACTCACGGAAAAATTTATCAATTTATTTTTACATTTTGGGTTTTTTTTAATTTTGGGGGGTGGGTATTTGTAGGGCTGCACCTGCAGCATATGGAAGTTCCCAGGCTAGGGGCCAAAGTGGAGCTGTAGCAGCTGGGCCTACACCACAGCAATGCCAGATCTGAGCCGTGTCTGCCCACCCACACCCCAGCTCACAGCAACGCCAGATCCTTAACCCACTGAGCCGGGCCAGGGATCGAATCCATGTCCTCACGGATGCGAGTCGGGTTTCTTACCGCTGAGCCACAGTGGGAACTCTGATAAAATTTTAAAAACGCATCAAGAACCTACATGTGAGACCTAAAACAATCAAATGACAAAAAATTAAAAAAACAAAAAAACAAACACTGAGAAGAAAACATGGGACAAAAAAAATTCATGACACTGGATTTGGAAATGCTTTCTCGGATACGACACGAAAGGGCTCCGGCAACAAAAGAAAAAATAAGCAAACTGGATTTCATGAAAATTTTTAAATTTTGAGCATAAAAATATACCATCAATCAAGTAAAAAGGCACCCCACAGAATGGCAGGCAATATTTGCACCTCATCTCTATGATAAGGGATTCGTCCAGAGAGAACTCCCCAAACTCAACAACAAGAGAAGCCAAACAACCCAGACATTTCTCCAGAGGAGATGCACACACGGCCAATCAGCACAGAAAAGTGCCTCAACGTGACTAATCATTGGGAAGTGCCAACCAAGGCCACAATGACACAACACCTCACACCCGTGGGGACGACTGCTCATCCAACACACGAAACAACAAGCGTGGGTGAGGAAGTGAGACGCTCGGCCTCCTGTGCACCGTTGGTGGGTACACGAAATGGGGCAGCCACTTCGGAAAACAGAACACGAGTCCTAAGAAAAATAAAGAAAAACAGCATGACCCTAGGACCCGGCAACTCCCCCTCTCGGTATACACCCAAAAGAACTGAAAGCAGGGCCTGGAGATGCCTGCACACCCACGTCCCTTCAGCATCATGCACAACAGCTAAACCATGGAAGCAACCCAAGGGTCCATCTGCGGAAGGACAGATAAGGCAAATGCAGTCCAGCCACACAATGGAATATTGTTCGACCTTGAAAAGGAAAGAAATGGAAACCAGAAGGAAGCAGAGATGGCTACGCTTCGATCAGAAAAAAATCGACTTTAAGACAAACACTGCATTAAAAGACCAAAAAAAAAGTCATGACACAATGATGAGGAGGTCAACCCAACAAGACGATGCAACACGTGCAAATATCTGTGTACCCAACATAGGAGTAGCACCCAAAAATGTAAAGCAAATAGTAACAGACCTAAAGGGAGAAACGGAAATACAGTAGCAGCAAGGGACTTTCAGACTCACCTTCAGCAACGCCTGATTATCCAGACACAGAATCAATAAGGAACCACTGGCCTCAAACCGCACATTAGGCCAGATGGACTCAACAGACACACACAAGACATTCCATCCCAAAGCACTGGAATACGTGTTCTTCTCGAGGGCACATGCAGCATAAACTCTCCAGGGTAAATCATGTATCAGGCCACAAAGGAAGTCTGATTTAAGAAGTGTGAAATCGTATCAAGCATCTTTTCCGACCACGATGGTATGAAACTAGAAATCAAAAAACTGGACAACTTGGAAGAAACGGATACTTTCCTGGAAACGTGCAACCTACCAAGACTTCATCAGGAAAAAAGAGCAAATCTGAACAGACCAATTACTAATAAGGAGATTGAGTCAGTCATCAAAAGCTTCCAATAAGCCAAAGTCCAGGACCAGACGGTTTCACTGGTGAATTCCACTAAACTTTTTTTTTTTTTTTTTGGTCTTTTTGCCTTTTCTAGGGCCACTCCTGCAGCATATGGAGGTTCCCAGGCTAGGGGTCGAATCAGAGCTACAGCTGCCCGTCTACACCACAGCCACAGCAACATGGGATCCGAGCCACGTCTGCGACCCACACCACAGCTCCTGGCAACGCCGGATCCTTAACCCACTGAGCAAGGGGCAGGGATCGAACCCGCAACCTCATGGTTCCTAGTAGGATTCGTTCACCACTGCGCCACGACGGGAACTCCTCTAAAAACATTTAAAGAAGAATTAATACCAATCCTTCTCAAAGTTTTGCGAAAAACAGGAGGGGACACTTTGAAACTCATTTACACGGCCAGCCTTCCTCTGATTCCAAAACCAGGCTGAGACATCACCAAACACAGGAAATTACAGGTCACTATCACTGATGAACATAGATGAAAAATACTCGACAAGCCATTAGCAAACCAAATTCAACAATGCACGAAAAGGATCACACACCGTGCGCGACTGGAATTCATCCCACGGATACAAGGATGGGCCGTCATCCCCAAATCAATCAACGAGTTCCGCCAAATGAACCAACCTCACACCATCATCTCAACGGGTGCAGAACATTCGTCCAACAAAATTCAACATCCAGGTGGGATAAAAGCTCTCCACAGAGCGGGTGTAGAGGGAACACACCCCAACATGAGAAGGGCCACAGCTAACATCACACTCAACAGGTGGAAAGCTGAAAGCTGAACTTCCAAGATCGGGAACACAACAAGGGTGCCCCCTCTTGCCGCTGTCATTCAACAGAGTACTGGAAATCCTAGCCAGTCAACAGGCGAGAAAAAGAAATAAATGATTCACAACAGCCAAGACACAGAAACAACCTAAATGGCCAAAGCAGATGAATGGATTGAGAAGATATGGTCTACATACACAATGGAATACTACTCAGCCATGAAAAAGAACAAAATAACGCTATTTGTGGCAATGTGGATGGAACTAGAGACTCTCATACTAAGTGAAGTAAGTCAGAAAGAGAAAGATGAGTAACACATGATATCACTTATATCTGGAATCTAATACATGGCACAAAGGAACCTTTCCACAGAAAAGAAAATCATGGACGTGGAGAACAGACTTGTGGTTGCCAATGGGAGAGGGAGGAGAAAGGAGTGGCATGGACTGGGAATTTGGGGTTAATTGATGCAAAATATTGCCTTCGGAATGGATAAGCAATGAGACCCTGCTGTACAGCACTGGGAACTAGAGCTAGTCAATTATGGAGCCTGATCATGTCAGAAAAAAGAAAGCAAACATATATGTGCGACTGGGTCACCCTGCTGTTCAGTGGAGAACTGACAGAACACTGTAAACCAGCTATAGTGGAAAAAACCAAAAATCACTATAAAATAAAAACGTTATTCCAAAAACTTGGCACCCAAGAAAGGAAAAAGGTGAAAACATCACTATTTGCAGATGACGTGACGTAGTGGATAGAAAACCCGAAGACTCCCCCAGAAAAACCCGTCGGACCTACTGGAGTAATTCAGTAAGGCTGCAGGGCACACAAGCAGTGTACGACAATCTGCTGCACTTCCTTGCACTGGTAAAGATCTACAGGAAAGAAGAAGTAAGAAAACAACACATTTACAATTGCATCCAAAAGAAGAAAATACCAGAGTTCCCGTCGTGGCGCAGTGGTTCACGAAGCCGACTAGGAACCATGAGGTGGCGGGTTCGGTCCCTGCCCTTGCTCCGTGGGTTAAGGATCCGGCGTTGCCAGGAGCTGTGGTGTGGGTCGCAGACGCGGCTCGGATCCCGCGTTGCTGTGGCTCTGGCGTAGGCCGGTGGCTACAGCTCCGATTCAACCCCTAGCCTGGGAACCTCCATATGCCGCGGGAGCGGCCCAAGAAATGGCAAAAAAACAAAACAAAACAAAACAAAAACAAAAACAAAAAAACCCCAAACAAACAAAGAAAAAGAAAAGAAAGAAAATACCTAGGGATAAATTTAGCCAAAGAGGTGAAAGACCTGTGCACTGAAATCTAGAAGACAGGGATGAGAGAAATTGTAGACATAAATAAATGCTCTCTACGCTGTGCCGTGGGAGAATGGTAATAAAAGGCTGATGCTCTCCAGAGCTGTATCTGCAGAGTCGATGAAGTTTCTACCAAAGACCCCACGGCTTTTTTTCACAAAAATACTGAAAATTTGTATGGCGCCTCGAAGAAGCCCAAATAGCCAAAGCGATCTTAAGAAAGCCGGAGGCATCACGCTTCCTGGTTTCAGACGATATTACAAAGCGACACCAATCAACACAGTTTGTGAGCATAAAACGGACACAGAGACCAACGGACCAGAACAGAGAGCTCGGAAATGAGCTCCCACCCTTAACGCGGCCATACACATGCTCAGTCAACTTACGAGAAGGAGCCAAGGCTATACACGGGAGAAGGACAGTCTCTTTAATAACTGGGGCGGGGGGGCGTCCTGTCATGGCTCAGCGGTTAACAAATCCGACTAGGAACCATGAGGTTGTGGGTTCGACCCCCGGCCTCGCTCGGTGGGTTAAGGATCTGGTGTTGCCGTGAGCTGTGGTGGAGGTCGCAGGCGCGGCTCAGATCTTGCTATGCTGTGGCTGCGGTGCAGGCTGAAAGCGGTAGCTCCTGTTGGACCCCTAGCCTGGGAACCTGCATGTGCTGCAGTGCGGCCCTCAAAAGCAAAAAAAAGAAAAAAAAAAAGATAACCAAATACAACATGAAAATAAAAATGATTTACTTCAAAAAAAAAAAAAAGGCAACCTATGGTAGAAACCAGTTGCAAATCATGCAATAATGGATCACGACCCAAAACACATGGCAGCACAACAGCAAAACACAAACACTTCCACTAAAAAGTGAGCAAAGCCTCTAAGGACACATTTTCCCAAAAAAGACTTGTAGATGGTCCACAGATACACAGAGAGAGAGAGACACAGGGAAACGCAAATTACATCCACCAGGAAATGTCACGCGCACCTGTCGGAATGGCTTCCACCCAAGAGATAGGAAATAAGTTTGGGCAAAGACGTGGCAGAGGGACCCTGGCACATTTTGGTGGGAATGTAAACTGGCGCGGCCGCTGTGGAGAACAGAATGGAGGATCCTCAAAAAATTAAAAAGAGGAGCTCCCGCGTGGCTCAGCGGTAACCAACCCGACTGGGATCCATGAGGTTGCGGGTTCCATCCCTGGCCCGGCTCCGTGGGTGAAGGATCCAGCGCTGCCGTGAGCTGTGGGGTAGGTCACAGATGTGGCTCGGATCCCACGTGGCCGTGGATGTGGTGTAAGGCAGCAGCTGGAGCTCTGATTCGACCCCTAGCCTGGAAACTTCCATATACCGCGGGTGCAGGCCTAAAAAAAATAAAAAAATAAAAAATAGAACTTGCAGGATTTTACTTCTGGATATTTATCTGAAAGAAGTGAAAACAAATTCAGGAGTTCCCATTGAGGTGCAGCGGAAACGAATCCGACTAGGAACCATGAGGTTGTGGGTTTGATCCCTGGCCCTGCTCAGTGGGTTAAGGATCCAGCGTTGCCGTGAGCTGTGGTGGAGGTTGCAGACGCAGCTCAGATCTGGCATTGCTGTGGCTGTGGTGTAGGCTGGCAGCTATAGCTCCGATTATACCCCTAGCCTGGGAACCCCCATATGCCACGAGTGCGGCCCTAAACAGCAAAAACAAAACAAAACGAATTCAAAAGGCATGTGTACCCCCATGTTCATTCCAGCATTACTTACCATAGTCAAGATACAGAAGTAACCTGCCTGTCCCCCAAGAGATGACCGGATAGAGACGACGTGATGCATATGAATGTTTTCCCACCGTTAAACGGAAGGAAATCCTGCCACTTGTGACAACACAGGGAGCATTACGCTACGTGAAGTAAGGCAGGCAGAGAAAACACTGTACATGCACTTTAAGATAAATAAAACCACAAAGCCCCCCCCAAACCCTGAACTCACAGAACTGACTGGGGTTTGCCAGAGGTGGGTGAAATGGGTGAAGGGGGTCAGACTTCCAGTTACAAAATAAGTCCCGCAGATGGGACAGGACGACAGCATGGTGGCCTCCTTGTGTCGTACGTTTGAGAGTTAACTAAGAGAGCAGATCTTGAACGTTCTCAGGACAGGAAAGGCATTTTGTCACCAAGTGGGACGAAGGATGCTTACTCCCCCCCCCCCCATGCATAAGCTCCCAGGACAGGGACTGAATCCGAGCCTCGGCTGCGGCATCGCTGGATCCTCAACCTGCTATGCCACACCGGCAACTGCTTAACCCCCTTGCAGTGGTGCTCGTTTCTCAATTTAAGCAAGTGTCGAGTCCCTATAAGGTACACCTGAAACTAACACGAGTCAATGACACCTCAATTCTTTGAAAGGAAGGAAGGAAACTCCGACACCTGCTATGGCGTGGATGAGCCCCGAGGACGTTCCGTGGGGCTCAGTAGAATAAGCCAGACACAGAAGGGCAGACACTGTAGGACCCCACTTCTGTGAGGTCCCTGGAGGCGTCAGGCTCACAGGGACAGAAAGGAGGAGGGTGGGCGTCAGGACTGGGTGGGGAGGGGAGGCAGCGTTTAGTGGGGACAGAGTCTCCGTTTTGCAAGATGGAAAGAGCTATGAAGATGGATGGTGGACTTCCCGTCGTGGCTCAGCAGTTAACGAATCTGACTAGTAGCCATGAGGACGCAGGTTCGACCCCTGGCCTCGCTCCGTGGGTTAAGGATCCAGCGTTGCCGTGAGCTGTGGTGTAGGTTGCAGATGGGGCTCGGATCTGGTGTTGCTGTGGTTGTGGTGTAGACCAGCAGCTACAGCTCTGATTAGACCCCCAGCCTGGGAATCTCCACGTGCCTCAGGTGCGGCCCTGGAAAAGCAAAAAAAAAAAAAAAGGAGTTCCCGTCGGGGCGCAGTGGTTGACGAATCCGACTAGGAACCATGAGGTTGCGGGTTCGGTCCCTGCCCTTGCTCAGTGGGTTGACGATCCGGCGTTGCCGTGAGCTGTGGTGTAGGTTGCAGACGCGGCTCGGATCCCGCGTTGCTGTGGCCCTGGCGTAGGCCGGTGGCTACAGCTCTGATTCGACCCCTAGCCTGGGAGCGGCCCAAGAAAGAGCAACAACAACAACAAAAAAGACAAAAAAAAAAAAAAGACGATGACCGCAGGCCAACATGGGTGAGGATACCTAAAACCCACTGAGCCATGTGCTTAAAATGGTTAATACGCCAAGTTTTTGTATATACTTCACCACAATGAGAAAACCATTTTAGCCCCAAACCAAGTGGGCTGCTGCCCCACTCCTCGGCAGCCCCTGCCAGCCACCCTCTCAGGGGACGCTGTCCCAAACCAAGGCAAACCCCTGAAACCTCTCCTGCTCAAGCCCCCCGCCCTGCTCACAGCGGGTCTGAAAGGCCCCTCCGCCCTGACGCCTTCGGGGCTGATGGGGGCCTCCTGCCCTCAGCTCACCCACTGCTCGGTCTCGCAGGCACATGCCCGTCCCGGTGCCAGGACAGGCTCCGGGGCCACGCACACTCACCGTCCGGTCCCGGAGCAGCAGGGCCTCCACTGCCACCGCAAACCACCCGAATCGCCAGCACGCTCGCCTCATCAGGACCAGCCGTGCAGACCCGGGGCCCACGGGCGCTCAGGAGTGGGTTCACCTGGCGGGCTAGGGCCAGGTGACAGGCATCGACACACCACGAAAGCATCACCCACAGCCCGGCCCAGGGCCACGTCCTTCCCGGGCACCAGACCTGACGCTCGAGGGAGTCAGATGTCCCCACGAGGCAGGTGACTCGGAGGAACTGAGAGGCTTCCCCCTCCTCTCCGCCCCCCCATGACAGAGACCCCCCCTCCACAAGGCTGCAATGAGGAAAGCCTCTCTGGGAGCCTCTTAGGGTGTGTCCACAGCGGACGCCCCCTTGGGTGGACAACGGCTGCACACCCCCAGACTGCCTCCCTCCGCAGCCCAGGTCTGCCCACATGTACCCCAAAGCCCACAGCTGGTGGTTAGGGGGCCCGAGATCACCCCGGGTCCTGCAGCTGAGGCCGGAGGGACCCCTCACCCTCGAGGTGCCCCTCTCCTGGGGGCTGCAGTCAAGAAGAGCAGCCTCGCCCCAGTCTGCGTGACAGTACTCCGTACCCCCTCCAGCCACAGCAGGGACAGGAGGCCCCTCAGCACCCCACGGGGGCAAAGCACGTGCACAGATCAGCGGGACTCCAGCCGGCAAGCCGAGACCACGGGCGGGCATCAGATGGGGGTCTCGGGGGCCAGGGGAGCCGAAGGGCTGGTCTGCCTTTGAGGTACCACGTCCCCGAAGACACTGCAAGTTCTCCAGGTCTCAGTTTCCCTGGCTGTAAAATGGGCGTATCTTTACTCCTCAAGCTGCCGGACAGATGAAGCCAGACGCTAATGTCAGGGGCCAAGGTGGAGGAGCAGGGATGTGGTCCAAGGCAGGGGGCCGACCCTCAGAGCCCCTGTGCCCGGGCCGAGGGGGTGGGTGGCCACAGCAGCTGCAGGGTGTGCCTCGCCGGGGAAGCCCCCCTCCCTCCTGCCCCCCAGGGAGGCTCTGGGTCCAACGAAGCCCTTTCTGGGCAGAGTGGCCAGGAAGGAGAGGGACAGGGCCAGCCCCCCCCCCCACAGTCCCCAGGCCAAGCCTGAGATCGGAACGAGCGGACGGCCTCTCTCATGGGACCTCTCCCTGCCGTGGCCTGTTTTCCGGAGCAAGTCCGGGTCACAGAGGTCCGGGAGACGGGGGCAGGGGCAGCTGGCAGGAGCTGGCACAGAGGCGGTGGTGACCTGGCCCCGCGGCACAGCAGAGGTGGGCCCTGGGCGGCCTGCCTGCCTCCAGAAGAGCCTGTCACCGCCTCCGCTCTGGGGCACTCATCCCAACTACATACTGCTGCCCAGCAGAGACCCCCCCCCCCGGGAGGGTGGCCTCGTGGGTGGGCAGCAGAGGACAGCCGGGGAGTGGGTTCTAGGCTGAGGGCGTCCAGAGGCTGCATCTCAAACCAGAGTCTCTGGACAAACGGGGAGACTTTGTTTCCTCTCTGGAGGCGTCGGCCCCTCCCTAGTGGTTAGGCTGCTTGTTCAGAGGGGCTCCAGCTGGGAGCCCCAGTGTGTCCCCGCAGGGCGTGGGGGACACCCTCCCTGCGCGGGACCTGAGCAGGTGCGCCGCTAAGCCCCACCCCCGCCGCAGCGAGGCCCACAGGGCTGCCAGCTCCGAAGCAGGGTCGTGCGGGCTTGAGAGCAAAGCCTTGTCCTCTCCCGCCAACCCCAGCACACGCGGCCGCAGGAAAGCAGGGAAGCACCCGGGGTTCCGGCGCCTTGGAAATCACCCCAGAACAGGCGCCACCCAGGAGCAAAGTCTGGGAGGATGGGATGCAGGCGGCCCAGCGCCTGTTCCAGCCGCACCTGCCTCCCGGCCCCACCTGAACTGGCCGCCTGCCCCGGAGCAGCGAGGCCGGGTGGGGGGAAGGGACGCCCTTGCCCATCGGCTCCACGTGGAGGGGGCAGGTGCTTCTTCCCCCTGCGCGGGGCGCCGTGCAAAAGGGTGGCTCCAGGCGGGGGCGGGGGGGAGCATGACGTCACCCCCAGGTGGTGGGGAGCCGTGTGGACCCCCCCACACCCACGCACACAATCCCGCGGTCCCTTGTCCGTTCTCTGCCTGCAGCCGGTCGCCCGCCACGATTTCCTCTTTCTTTGCGGAGCCCGAGGTTTCGCAAGGCGGCGGCGGTCCGCGGGTGACAGCGAGACACGCAGCCGGGGGGAGGGGAGGCGGCGACACAGCTGCAGGCCGGGGGCGGCGGGCAGGCGGTGTCCGGGCCCCCGCAGGTGCCCTCCGGCCCGCGCCCCACCCCAGAGAGGACCGGGCTGCGCGCGGCCCGCGCCCCCCAGCCACGCAGGCGCCGCGGCAGCCCTCCCCGGCCCCGGGGATGGCATCCACCCGGGCCCTCACCCACGCGGGCCGGCCGCCACCCCGCCCGCACCCACCCGGGCCCACAGCGACCCTGGGCGCACCTACCCGGGGCGCCGCAGTCGGCGCAGTGCGCGTTCCCCGGCCGCTGCAGCAGCTCCAGCACGGCCCTCCGCCGCTCCTTGGCCATGGCCGCGATGCCGCCCGCCCGCCCGCCCGTCCGCGATGCCGGGGCCGGGAGCGTCCGCCCCGCCGCGCTAGGGCCCCGCGCAGGCCGCCCGCCGCCGCCGCCGCCCCTGCGCCATCCTGGGCAGCTCAGCTCGCGCGCCGGTTCCGCATTCCTGCCGTCCGGCCCGGCTCCACCGCCGTCGCTCTCGTCGCCGCCGCGGCAGCCGAGCGTGTGCCGGCGCGGGGCCCGGGGCGCACGGCGCGCTCTGGCCGGCGCGGCCCGCGGGCGGCCCCCAGCGGCGCGGGCGGGCGGGCGACCTCCTCCCGCGCCGGCCCCAGCCCCAGCCCCAGCCCCAGCCCCAGCCCCGGCCGGCGCGCCCGGGGCCTCGCCTGGGGAGGTCTGCCCGCCGCCCACCTTGGCCCAGCGCAGCGGCCCACCTGCCCTGGCGCGACGCCACCAGCCACACACAGTGCTGGGGGCTTGAGGGAACCAAATAACCACAGGCCTGGGTGGGACCCTCCTCGGTCCTTTGGGCCCGAACAGCGCCCACATACCTGCTGTGCACCCAAGGGGCAGCACCAGGCCCAGTGGGCTCGCGGGGAGCGCTGGTTGTAGGTAGGGATGCAGGCCCAGCGCCCCGGCGGGGGCTCACGCCTCCCTGCCCTGGGAGGGCAAGCCCCAGTGCAGTGGGTGCTCCAGCCAAAGAGGGCTCCCTCCCTCTGTCCAGCAGCGCCAGGACAAGGCGTGGGCCTCGGTGCTCTGGATGAAGCCGTCCTCGGTCAGGAGGCCTGGACCCCCAAGGGGCGGAAGCTGGAGGTGCTGTGCCCAGTGCCTTGCAAACTCTTTCTGTTATCTTCTCAAATCAAGAATGCGCCGGTATGACGCAGGCGGATACATCACAGCCCCTTGACACCCCTGCCCCAGGCAACTGGTAGCCTCCTTCCAGAAGGGTCCTCGGCCTGTCAGACTTGGGCAGGTGGGTCCCTATTCCTTCTGATCTGCCTCCAGGGTTCTTAGTTGGTCTGTGCATTTACGCTTAATAAGCCTTACATACTTTTCAAGTCCATACGTGTGGATCTACTGTTCTTTCTCAAAGGCTGCCTTCTAGGAGTTCCCATCGTGGCTCAGTGGTTAACGAATCTGACTAGGAGCCATGAGGTTGCGGGGTCGATCCCTGGCCTCGCTCAGTGGGTTGAGGATCCGGCGTTGCCATGAGCTGTAGTGTAGGTCGCAGACGTGGCTGGGGTCCCGAGGTGCTGTGGCTGTGGTGTAGGCCAGTGGCTACAGCTCCAATTAGCTTCCTAACCTGGGAACCTCCATATGCCGTGGGTTCGGCCCTAAAAAGATTTAAAAAAAAAAAAAAAAAAAGGCTGCTTTCTACTCAAAGTTGCCCAGTCACTGGGTCACCCAGTCTCTGGCTGGGGGTGGGCACTGGGGACGATCTCAGGCTTGGGGGCGGGACAGGGGGAGGGGCATTTGAACGGGTGACCCACCCTGCCCACTGGCCCCTCTGTGGAGGCTGTGTGGGCGCTGGCCCCTTCCAGAGCCAGGTGGGCCTCTGAGGCAGGACGTGGGAGCCATTTAGGGTGCGTTTTTCAGTCCTGAGGCTTCTCCCTCACCAGATGGAGTCTCTGGGGAGAGTCAGGGGACTCCCTCCCTGGGTCCCGGTGCCAGGGTCGGCATCCACCCCTCAGCAGAGTGGAGAATGCCACTCAGTGAAGACAGGCTCTCCATCAGCTCAGCCGCCCCCCTGCCGACTGGCCTCTGCGCACCCGGCGTTCTGTCTGGCCCCTCACGTGTGTGGTCCTGCTTAACCCCCATTTGAGAGACGGGGAAGCCGAGGCACAGAGCAGTTCAAGTGCACCCATGGCCACACATGGCTTCCAGCGGAAGGACCAGGCCGGCAAAGAGATGCCCCCCGGCAGGGCAGGGTTGCTGAGGGCCAGAGAGGGGCAGGGAGGCCACAGAGGGGCCTGGGGGGAAGGGCCGGCGTGGGGCAGGCAGCCTCGCCCCGTTCCCTGGTGGCTTGTTTGCCTTCTCTGTCCTCCATCCAGCTGAGGGGGTGGCGTCGCTGTCCAGGGAGGCGGGAGGGAGTGAGGGTTCCAGAAGCTGTAACAGGCCAGGGAGCCGACTTTTCCTTCTTAGGGCCGCACCTGCAGCACATGAAGGTTCCCACACGAGGGGTCGAATGAGAGCTGCAGCTGCCGGCCTACACCACAGCCACGCCGGACCCGAGCCGCGTCTGGGACCAACACCACAGCCACAGCAACACCAGATCCTTAACCCACTGAGCGGGGCCAGGGATGGAGCCCCCATCTGCACGGATACTAGTCAGATTCGTTCCCACTGAGCCGCGACGGGAACTCCGGAAACGGGCTCTTGCGAGAGAAGGGCAGGACCAAGATCTACAGCAAACCCCCCACCCCGGGCTCCCAGGGTGGCATCATGCCAGCCTGGGGGTCCCAGCTGGGCCCCATGGGCCATGGCCAGGCCTGGGGTTGGGGCGCAGGACTCACAAAATTCAGAAGGTGACCCAGAGCCCAGGGTGGGCCAGACCTAAGCAGGGCCGGCCCAGGATCCCTGGGGCTGGTGAGGGGTCTGCACAGGTGGCCCACCTGCCAGTAAACCCAGCCCTCTGCCCTCCCATCCCCGGGCCAGCTGTCTGCAAGAGAGACCCCCGATCCCAATCACTCAGCATCCCCCAAGTTGGGGCGTCCACACGTAGCAGGTCCACGGACAACTGAGCCTGTAGCTGCAAGACAAGACCCCTGCCCTAGCCTCCAGGGCAGCACTCAGGGTAGGCTCTGCCCAGGAAGGAACAAGATGGACAGGGGCCTCCAAAGGTCAGGCCCAGGTCCCCAAAGGGGATGGGACCTGCCCTCAGCCTGACACTCAGCCTCTCTGGACAGAGCAGCCACTTTCCAAGGCCTGTCCACAGGGACCCTGCCAGGCACCCATCCCTGCTGACACACAGCTCACCGCCACCTCCTCCTTGATGCCCTCCCAGATTGCTCAGATGCCAGGATCTTGCCCAAGGAACCCTAAGCCCCCAGACGACACGGCCCAGGGTGCTGCACGGCCCAACACCCCCGTGAAAAGACAAAAGGCAACGGCCTCTCCGCGTGTTCCCTCCTGTTTACCGACGAGGCGACACTCTACCAGGAAACAGACACGGAATCAGCCCCACCAGGAGACTTTCTTGTCCCTCTGTGCCCTCCGTGCCCAAGA